>NC_142392.1:5155681-5458957 GCF_059441095.1 Idiotropiscis lumnitzeri
GAACATACCAAAAGTGATGAGGGGATTGAATTGGGTGGAGGCAGAAAAATGGTTGAACGTGTAAAAAAAAAAAAAGAGAACAGAAACCAAACTGGTTAAGTTTATTGTTTTATAAGGGGAGTCTTGTTCACTCACTGTTGAGTGTTTGCACATGTTCTCTCTTGTGAAATGTCCTGATAAGTCAGAAATCCGTCGTCGGGAGCTCTTCCAGAAATTCTTTCATCACAACCATGTGGGAGGAGGATGAAGAGGCTCGGGACTGGGGGGGGGTTAAAAGGGACACACGTGTTTTAAATGTCCCAGGGCCTTGAGAATACTGTCAACGCAGAGACAGTATGGACTCCTTCAGTGTTGTCAAAAAAACGAATGTAAGCTGGAAAAATGACCCAAAAGCGAATGGAGGAAAAATGACGTGAGACTGTTCTGCTTCCTGTCTGGGATTCATTAGGAGTGCTGGGGCCACGTTTGTCTGCCATGAAGGGGGGGATGGGACTGACTTGGAGGAAGCCTCGCTTTCTTGGTCATACATTAAGATATCAATCTTGTTTTAAGAACTTGGATATATTTTCCAGTATGGATGCCAAATTGTGACGACATCTACGCACAGAAAATCACTACGACACAATATCACTAAGTTACCCAACTCTGCCCTAATAGCAATACCAACATTGATCGATACTAGTCTAATAGAACTGATGTTTCATGAAATTCTGTGTGATTTCACCATTTGATGATTGAGATTTATTTGTTATGGGAAAAAAAAACTAAATCATGCAGTATGGCTAGCCGATAATCCACCTTAATTATAAAAAAAGAAATTAATTATTGCTGATACAGGACTTGTTTGTACTTGGGATCTAAGCAATGCAAAATGTTACAGCATCACACAATACTCCAGAAGGAGCCTAAAGACAAAGAATTTAAAAAAGACTGCTTTGATTACCAAGCAAATCAGTACTGGTGAAACTGGTCCTTCATGAAGCCTTTCAATGGGATGTTATTTCACGAATTGACTTTTATAGATTGTATACAACACAGAAGGGGTGTGCCATTTGTGTTTTGTTAAGGGGGTGCACAAGACAGTTTGGGTTGGGCTTACCTTAGAGTTAATTAGCCCTCTCACCACTTTGAGGATTAGGTGGACATTTTAGAACTTGTGATGACTCAACCAAAAAGCATGTTTAAACACAGCTAAATCCTCCCAATGGTAAGTACCTCCAGTACCTGCCACACAGAAACACACACACACACACACGCGCAAAGCCACAGCTGGGAAATATTACAACCCTATTTACAAAGTAAGAAGGAATGCCGTGAAAAATGATCAGCAATCATCGCTGCGAAAATATCCTTCTCAGTCACTGGAATGGAGACAAAACATAAACAGTTTTTTAGGGGGTTGGGAAGAAAGCTACATTTTCCTTTGAGCTACAGATAAGAAGTGTTTGAGGTGGAGATGTACTCCGGCATGTTTAGACACGTGTCTTGCTATCAGCGGATTCTCCGCGAGACCATCACCCCGCCAAGCCTGCGGACGCAGTCTTGAAAAAGAGGTGTACGCCTGAGTACGGAGTCTCATGTTGTTGGCAGCAATGATGACAAATATACAGTTACTTGGAGAAGAGTGTTCAAAAATAACAATGAGCCACATGCTGCTTCACCATGTCTAGCGTGTGATATACATCCTTCCAGCCTGCTAGGATAACCGCCATGACAGAGAAGGTGTACCCCTCCCTCATTATTGAAGAATTGCTTGTGGGGAATAAATCGATTGGAAATGTGTGCCTGCCAATATTACACTTTGTAAACCGGTGCACCTGCAGGAGTGCATCACAAAGTACATTTTGGAACAGGATAGGCAACCAAAAATTGTTTTCCCTAGCTGTAATCCAAGGGGATTGGCAAACACCCTCCAGGGGTGCATCAGGTCATGCATTCAAAGTTTCCTTCAATAAAAAGGCTACATGTTTCATCAAATCAAACTGGCGCAACGATTTTTTGGGGCACGTCTTAAAAAGATAAACAAATCAAGTGTCAGATCTTGCAGCACTCTTGTTTTACAGACGGGATTAGCTGCCGTGGAAAATTGGCTGTCTGGCAGAGGCTGATGAAAACTTTTCATGGGCAAAAAGGTTGATGGGGTGCATGGACGTCGCGGATCAGAGGAGGGAGACACGCTTGACTAATTAACGGTGAAAGCTGTTATTCCACGCGCATCGTCGGAAATGCTTGGAGCCGCAGCGTGCTGCCAGATGTGCGTCCAATACCAACAATGAACATTTTCGATGAAGGACCTCGCCCTAAACAAACAACCTAAAGGCATCCGTTCGAGAACTTGGCCCACCATGTGTGCAGACAAAATGTCTTAGGGGATTTTTTTTGCTGAATTTGTGCTTTTTTTGAGATAAGAGAGCTTGACAAGGCCAAGATGACTCAGCTTTCGAGGAGAGTGGAACAACATGTCCTCTGGATTTTATGAAGCCCAGACGAGAAGTCTTTGTTGCAACTACAAGAGACAACATGACAAACATGCTGGAAAGTGCAGCAATATAAACCTATGTGGGTTTTTCTTTACAATAAACACATTAGTAATCTCATGAAGGTCATTCTCGGTTCAATGGAAGGGGTTGGAGACAGGGATTGCAGTATTTTTGGCGGACAAGGGTAATCATTACGGCCCGGGTCGAGAAGTCTTCCATGCGGCTTCACATAACCCTGCCTCGGATCGACAGAATTCACACAATCAAGCGCGGTAACAATGCTGTCGGATTATAAAAGTTCAATCAGTGGCAAGCATTGCTTCCGTTTCCACGTCCTAGTTGTGATTTCCGAGCAGTTGCACCAAATCACTTGTTAGCCGCATGCGGCTCATGTGCGCCCTTTCATTACGGAGTTTACAGAGGCTACAAAGCATGGCAAGAAGCTTGGCAGGTCCTTGCGCTGAGAAAGGTCAGCGAGTGTGTGTTGCAGTTAGAAGATAAACAGAATCATGAAGACAGGCAGTCAAAAGTAATAAATTACACATTTTTATTATCTTATCAGCTGTATTGTGCAACGATTCGTTACTGTTGCAAAAAAGTAAACTATTGCGCAACAGTAGGCTATGCATTGTGGATAAATGTGAAAAATGCAAGAATAGAGCCAAAAAAACAAAATCTCCATGTAAACCCGGACAATGTCTGATGATAAGTCATGTAGGAGTATTGTGTTTTCTCAACCTGGTGAAACTGACAACCATGCTTTTAACCTGCTTTGGCCTTCAACCAGCACCTATCACCTTTAGCCTTCAATATCACCAACCTCATCCCACTATACCTGTTTTTGCTTCTATATTGGAAAATCTTGCCTGTTTCCTTTACCAAGTTGAAGACATCCCGTGACATTTTGTCCCCTTTTTCTGCAGGCTCCCCTCCACTAGCAGCACAATGAGGTCGGCCTGTCTCTCTCTGCTCCTGGTCACCGCCTGCTGGGCGCTTCCCTTCCGCCAATCTGGCTTCCTGGACTTCATGATGGAGGATGAGCCCGGCTCTGGTCTGCCTGAGTTGCCCACACACGTGGACGAAACCATGATGATGCCCGAAGGACCCAAGTGCCCATTCCGTTGCCAGTGCCACCTGCGTGTGGTCCAGTGTTCGGACCTTGGTAAGACTAGGTTAAATTCCTGGTGTCAGGGTTATTGATCCATCCACCTGACACCGCAAGGGATTTTCCGTAATGAAACAGCAGCATTTCAGCCTTAGTCCATTGGGTGAAAGCTGTGTGATTGGTAGGCTTGTATTGGCGGAGAAAACTGAACAGTCAAATGTTAATCAAGCCCAAATGTTCTTCTACGAGACCACTTAAAGACCACAATTACTCTCCACACAGTCACAACAGTTTACCCCAAAGTTATCTTCCATGTTTGTGTAATCTGACATACAGTATACACACAAGAGAAGAAAAGGCCCTCTTTCCGCTTTTGTTTGAAAAGGAAGGGGTGCTCAAGTCTGAAGGTTAAGCGGAGAGACAAACTGGGTGGGCGATCATAAAATTTCCCAGTGGTGGACAACCATCTTTACTGAGATTTTCTGGTAATGAGCAAACAGTGTTCCATTCCATCAGCGTTCCCTGGAGATGAAGCTCCATGGCTGGACTCCTTAAAACCACACAGTTGTCCGACATAAACGTTCCATGTGCAGTCCACAGTAGCAATACCCAGTTGGATTCGAATGACACTTAGCGAGGGTTAAGAAAACACTGTGGCTGCGTCGTCATGGCAATGGTAATAACAGGAAGCGGGGAGCCGCCGTGTACGGTGATTAGAAACATGTGACTGTTAAAGTGCTACACCAACCACGGGGGTGACAGGTGACTTTAATTTTTACCAAGTTAGCGGAATGACGTAAGTGGTCACCTAAGGGAGTACCACTCGAATTAAAGTCTCATGTACATTGTGTAGCAGAACTTGTTTTCTGCATCTCTGAGAAGCACTTTCTGGGGAAAATCCCAGATATTTTGTCAAAATATTGACAAGGAAATGACTGAATGAGAAAGCAAACCTATATGTTCTCATTTTTATTTGATCAAAAAAGGCTTCTTGTTTTTTTTTTTTTTAATCTGTTCTATTTTATTTTAAGTCTTTGCTGGACAAGTATAGCTTCTACGTTAGGACGGGGTGTGAGTACTGGGCCACCTCTGATGACAAAAGATCCAGATTAGGAACTCCAAAGAATTTTTGTTTGCCGCGTGTGCAGTTTGCCGCCGGCAAGTCTCATTGATCACATTGTTGTAATCCACTGTCGCAGATGTGGTGAGGAAATTTGCTTAATGTGCTGGAAGTGATTCAAATGTGGCTTTGCTATCAAGCGGTGTGATTCATGGTGACTTTCAACTGCAGGGGCGAGTCAAACAGAACTTCTCTTATCCATTTCCTGGACGTCAATCGTCTACCACATCGTAATTCGTCATACTCAACAGAACGTTGGCCGCCAGATTTCAAGTGTTGCGTAAAGTTTGACATACCCAAGAGTGCCACGCCCTTTGTGTTAAGCAACATTTCTCAGGTTTAATGTAAAACAAATCTGTAAAATGTGCTGAAGACCTAAAACCTCCAACCATGCCTCAAAAACTGTTTATTTGTCCCTCAAATGTAAATGAACCCATTGCGTGTTGCCACAGATGGCAAAATGCCGTAACGGCTCCATGCCTCTCCTTCAAAACATCTCGTCTTGAGCGCAGGTGTCGGTTTCGCCAGACGCTCGGACGGCCCGTGTCATATGATGCTAAAACTTAAACTTGGCGTGCAGGTATGTCGCTCAGGAAATTTGTTTCCAGTTCCATTTCCTGCCATGTGTGCCCCGGAGAACGCTGAATATTTATTGTTATTTGGTCCCTTAGGAGCGTCAGCACATTGTTAACATACTGGTTTCAAAGTTCCTGCCTTTTGGACCTTAGGTGGACACAATAAATTTCCATAGAAAGTAATTGAGGAGTGTAAGAATTTTGAATCCTGATGCATATGCAAAATAATAATCTTTTTGGGGTATTTGTCTTGATGAGTTTGGATTTTTTCCCCCCAGGTCTGAAGGAGGTTCCCAAGGACATCCCAGACGACACGACTCTGCTTGACCTGCAGAACAACAAGATCACAGAGATCAAGGAGAATGACTTCAAGAACCTCAAAGGGCTGCATGTAAGATTCCTAGGTCCTGTTTCAATGGGCATACGCTTGCAATTTCCAAGCACTTGGTGACGAAGGAATTCACCAGTTTTTGTAAAGTTGGGATAGTGAAGAATCCTCTAGAATCACCACGCCCTCAGTCCCCAGGTTCATGGAAACTGTTCACGTGTCGATTTCTGAGATCTGGTTCTTCCATCAGAACGAGCCACATTCCTCCATCATCTCTTGTCTGTTTACACGAGCATGGAATAGCAGCATATGAACGCCAGTGCAGACTTGAACTGAACCGCCACCCCTTTTGTACTTACTACTGATAAGCTTCCTGGATGTCATGGAAAAGTTTACAGTGACCTTGCAGGAATGCAATTTTGTAGAGAAACCCAACTTGTAAACACCAGATTTTTAGAAGGACTTAAAATGGCTTGTTTTGTGTTTAAAAGGTCAAACGCCGAGTCTGACGGTGCAGGTAGCCACTTCCCATCCTTGGAAAATTATTTTCTTTTTTTTATCTTGTGAGAACACATGGTAACAGGCTTGGCAAAACATTGTGGTCTGGCTTGAATTACGGCCTGTGGTTATGTCAGCGCTCCCAATGACAATGCAAAAGTGTGCTGATTGGAAACAGAGCACCAGTTGGATATTCTAATATTTTTCCATCCGCAGGCGCTGATCCTGGTGAACAACAAGATCAGCAACATCCACGCCAAAGCCCTCAACCCCCTGACCAAGCTGCAGCGACTCTACCTGTCCAAGAATAATCTGAAGGAGATGCCAGCCAACATGCCTAAGAGTCTGCAGGAGCTGCGCATCCACGAAAACGAGATCACCAAGATCAAGAAGGCCTCTTTCCAGGGAATGTCCCACATCATCGTCATGGGTAAATCAAATTCAACACATTTAGTTTTTTTGTGTATTACACAGGGAATAATCTTGTCCACATTCTTCTGATTATTAAATTCTCATCTCAGAGCTAGGATCCAACCCCCTGAAGAGTGCAGGGATCGATTCTGGTGCGTTCGCTGACCTCAAGAGAGTTTCCTACATTCGTATTGCTGACACTCAGATTACAGAGATCCCCCAAGGTACCCCATTAATTTAATTTAAAAAAGATTTATTCAGCCTCAACAATGATGTCTTGGTGGTGGTGTTTTTTTGTTTTTGTTGCACAGGTCTGCCCAGCTCACTCTCGGAACTCCACCTGGATGGAAACAAAATCTCCAAGCTCACCGCTGAGAGTATGAAGGGCCTCAAGCAGCTGGCCAAGTACTAAAAAAAAGTTTTGTTTCTCTTGTTTATACATATAAATAATAGGATGTTTAAGAGATGGATTTTTTTAGATCTCTCATACTCGTTCTTCAACTTGATTCATTAAGCAGAGCAAAATCACTATTTCCTTTAGATTTGGGACTTGCAGGAGGTCTCCTTATCAGACTACCACTTTTAATATACAGGATTTGGGATTTTTCATCCTTTTCAAATCTCTATCTCCTTGCATACAGTTTGGAAAAGCAAAACGATAGTTGCGGGATTCTCCAAAATAGCCTGTGGAAAATTGGGAACGAACAAAGAAAGCTTAGTTGCAGCACCAGTAGAATGTGTTTAACTTTCCATTTTGTCATACCTAAGTAATGTATTGGAGGTACGACAGATGCGAGTAGACTATGTTTCCATGTCCTAATTTTCTCACTGGCTACTACTACTGTACAACTAATGTTAATAATACAATGATATAAGTGGTGATGTCACTTGTTCCCCACAGGCTGGGTCTGAGCCATAATGAGATCAGTCTGGTGGAGAACGGCACCCTGGTGAATGTCCCCCACCTGCGGGAGATCCATCTCGACAACAACGCCCTGACCACCGTGCCCCCCGGCCTTCCGGACCACAAATACATCCAGGTTAGACTTGAGCTTGTGACTGCAATAATTCTGTTTCAGCTAATTAGCAATGACACATGGCTTGTTTGTTCTGATCAAAGCCAAACAGAAAACCAAATGCTTAGTCACATGGATCTGGTAATCCTGCTGATTGGAAACACTGCTGACATTCCATCCATGCAGGATGCATTTGACTTGTTTTTCTCATTTTAAAAACCATAATTATCATGAAAAGACAACCATGGGATGTTTCACGCCATTTGCACATGTATTTGGGAGAACCCAAATATGCCTGTGCTTATGATAAACAGTTTTGTTGCGGGATTCATTGGAAATAAATCAGAATGCTTCACCACCATCCAGTTTGTGAGAGTGCACATATCATATTATTGTAATAGTGTGCATCTCAACCCGCATTTTGTAATACCTCTGTGAGTTTTAATTGAGTTATGTGCTCTAGCAGGGAGATTTTGAGCAACATTTGTCAGTGGTTAAGATTTGGCAAAAACAACTCAACTGATTGCCATGAAATGTTGCCAGCATTTTCTGTAATTATTCAGGGAATACTGATCCACATTTGAATTGCTTGGTCCTGGTATTCTTGAGTATCCTGGTAGTTTGCACGTAAGCTACATGTAGAAAGTTGACTGCTCTTGGCTTTATGTTAGAATTAATTCAAGCCCTTCTTGCAGGTGGTCTACCTCCATGCCAACAAGATTGGTGTGGTGGGAACCGAGGATTTCTGCCCTCCTGGTTTCAATACAAAGAAGGCCATGTACTCGGGCATCAGCCTCTTCAGCAACCCTGTTCCCTACTGGGAAGTGCAGCCCATCACCTTCCGTTGTGTCTTCGACCGTTCCGCCATCCAGCTGGGCAACTACAGGAAGAAGTAGAGCGGCGCTGCCCCCAACACCTGCCATCCTTTACCACCACAACCACCACAGAGGAAGTGTGCATTTGTAAATGAGCATGTGAAAGTACGTGTGTTTGACCACTGACCGTCACCCTTCTGACCCAACTCTCTCCTGATGGTGGACATGGACCTCAAGCACATTTTTGTTTGATTACATTGTTTTTTTGTTTTTTTTTAACCGTTACTCAGCTCGGTAGTAAAAGCGGCTAGCAGCAAACATGCACTGCATATCATTGGTGGAGCCATGCTATATTCTCACACTCATACAGTACCATAGTCATGCGCATCATATGGGACAGTTATAAATTTTTTGAAAATGAGGCCTGTGGAGCAGGCGGCAAAGCCGAGAAAGTTTTGAATCATTTCTGTTTTCAGGAAAGCGTGACTTCCATCACTTCCTCACGCTCACAACTCGTCTTCTCTTCCACTTTTGTTGTCCAGTGAGAACCAAGGTTCCTTTCTAAATTTAGAATAAACCATATATGTTTTAAATGTCATGCCCAAAAATTTATATGCATGCTTTTATTCTGCTATTTTTCTGGACTCTCTTCCTGATGTTCTTCTCCCTGCTACTTTGTTTTCAAGAGAAGGGTGTACCGCTGCACCCCTAAGTTGGTGTGAATGTTGTATGTATAGACACTGTATATAAATGCTGTATAAAACCCTCTCATTGCATACAAAAAGCACAAGCACTTATAATAGCTTAAACTTTTAATTAATATATCAGCAACAAAGGTGTTCCTCTTCATCTCCAGAGTAGGGGGCTCCCGCTAAAAGTGTCCTGAAAGAATAAAAATACTAATGGAAAACCTCTGCGATGGTTGTAATGACAGAACCTGTGCATTGTCGTCATCAAACACTTCCTGGGAAACAAGGCCATAGCAAAGGTAAGATCATCAAAAGAAGAAGGTGCAAGACTCCAGAAATACACCACATCCTGGTCCACTAGCAAGCAGGAAACGCCACCTTTGCACTGCCTAACTTTACGTGACCATTTTTATGGTCCGGGACAAAACAATATTGACACAAGAAGCACATTTGGCCTCTGTGATTTACAGCTCTCGAGAGACTGTGGGAATATTTAAGTTAAAGAAATGGAGCGGGACGCAGTGGGTGAGACAAAGCGTTTAGCTTCAAATAAGCCCTTTGCGGTTGAGATCGACATCGATCTTCTGCCGCAACATCTGTAAAAACTGTACCCGTGACAACCAGTGTGTTGGGATCAAACGTAGCTTTTCCAGGACCTCATCCTGAGGACCAAGCCTGGAAAGGTGGCTCCATCTAGAGATGGTATTGAACCAAGTAGTGCTTCCTGACACCAATCAGGGTTGTGGTGATGAATGGGTAGCTTTATCCTTGTAAACTAACGTACGCTCAGAAATGCGGCCAACAACGAAAAGGCACAAGGGTTGCCGGGAGGGACAGAGTCCTTTGAGGTATTTATATTGTCGTAATGTTGGTTTCCACGTCAACACAGGGAAATGAAAGAGCTCTAGATGGTTTACAACAAACCAGACGAGAAATAACTTCAGTCACCAGATGACATCTGTCACTATGGATTCAAGTGACATATTTTTTGTGGCATCTTCGTTTATACCAAAAAATGGTCACATTGTCTGAAGAAGTTTTCTATATCACTTAAAAACCGTTTACTAGTATTAAGGAACATATTTAAATGAGAATCAATTAAGCATGAGAAATAAACCACAGATGTTAGGGATGTTGAATAGTGTGGCGTGGCCTCGGTTTCTTCATACATTAGTCTGTTGCCCCCTTGTGGAAGTTAGGTACATTGCTTCTATTTTCTGACTCACACATACCCACACACACATATGCTCAATTTGTCTGCCGTCAAGCCCCGTAAGCCTAATTGCCTTCCCAAGTCTCATTACCTGCAATTCAGAGGGAGACTGCAAGGGGAATTTCATGCACGTGCCTTGAGGGCTTTGGGTTGATGTGTGAAAATCCTGAGATGAGAGCAAGGGATTTTTTTTTCCATCTGCTTTGGTCACACAGTTAATCGATGCTCAGGAGAGATTTTTACATTACTCAAGTGAGCAAATGCAACCTGCAACTGAGCAGATGTGTCACTGATTCAAGGCCTCCGTCGGTAAAATCTTTACTCTGACACCAAATCCCATTATGAATCTAAACCAACCACTCAAATCTTATCACTAGTGGAGATTCTCTCCTGCGCTTGTGCAGCACATGTGCCCCCACGAGGGCTTGCAGCGACCACATGGCCGCCCGGCAGGGACAGAAGGTGGCGTCTGGCTGCTTGTCTGAGAGTTTATTAGAGGACTCAGTGTGTCAGTGCCAAGGCGTCCCAGAATATCCATGTTTGCTAATGCTGTGTGTGCCTGGACCTGTGAACAGCCCCGTCAGAGCATGTGCGTCCCATCGGAGTGTTTCTGTGCACTTATTCACTTGGTGTGTGTGTCAGCCTGGGAAGTGGTCATTGCTGAGATATTTTCTGCAAGCTTTGCCCAGTGCAACAATTATGAAACCAATAAAATTAAACACTGGACCATCCCCGGTCTTCATCTTTGTGTGAATAGATGCACAATTTAGATTTAGCAAGCACCAAGTTACATTTTCATAAATTTCCAAGAAAAATCAAACAGCTTTCTCTGTGGGGTGTGTGTCCAGTGCTGTTGGTTCAGTACAGAATCCATTAGAGCTTTTCTCCCATTTTGTCTGCCTTGGGGGATGTGAGACTGCCCTAGGTAAGGGGGTTTAAATGAAAAACCAAACCTGGAACAGGAATTTTGGATAGTAGAACACAAACCTCAACTAAAGCCGAACTATCCAAATGCTGACCATCCGGTACACCTTCAGAGATGCTAACGTCATAGATAGGAGAGTCACACAAAGAATGTCTGCAAAGTCTACCAAATGGCAGTGAAACCTAATCTCTCTAGTGGAGATAATGCTTAGAACATGTGTGTAATCAATAGGCTTTCTGAGAGGACACTGAATTCTACGCCTGGTGGAGCAACAGAGCAGAGTGCGACCAAACAAAGTCAACCGTGACATCCCGCTGTGCTTTGACAGTTAGATGAACGTTCCCCAACAAATGGGGAAGGCATTTGGCTCGTCTTCCCTACCGTGAATCCCCCGCCCGACCACCCCCCCCATCAAGAAAGTTGAGCCCCCGCTCCGCTGTCAATGGAGAACCAATAGGAGGGTCTAGTCGGACGATTGTTGGCCTTCAAAATATGCTGCGAGGAAAGAATGCAGCGGTGGTATAAAAACATTGGAAGATGGATGCGATCTGCTTCTACTTACCTTCTAAAAGTATTTGGTATTTCAGTCTCAATGTTATGCAAGACTTTTCTGGCCATTACGCAGGAGCGTTTTGTCAGACCTTCCAAACCCATCTTCACAGGGGATTTATTCCTGCACATTAGTCTCTGGGTTTTCATATTTTTCCTCAGTTTTTTTCCCCATATTTTGTATTTTTCCCAAGAACAACCAAGTTTACCAAGGTGATCACGAGGATGCTTGGAAAAAGGTGATACCCATAGACCTGGCTGCACCTGTTGTTGGTTTTGGACCCCTGCATCCATCCTGATGGCATGTTTTGATTCCCTACAACCTGAATTTGCAGGAAAAAGCCCCCAAATCCCACCCCACCCATGTACCCCCCGAAAACCTTCTCCTCCTCCTTCTTCCCAGCCGCCATCCTCCTCTCCTCCTCCTTTTTCCCCTCTGTCTCTCCATCTCCCCCCTCTGTCTCTCTCCTGTCTTTCTCTCTCCTCCCTCTCTGTCTTTCTCTCCTGTGTTTTTCTCCAGAGACGTCTACTTTTTGAACACCAAAGTGTTCTACCAACACTGGTCCTCCAACCCCAAGCAGACAGTACGTCGTGAGAGGAGTGCAGGTAAGGCAGTATATTGCAGGGAGGAATCTCTGATTGATTTCCCATTTGTTAGGTTGTCCGTTTGTGGGTATGAGCTTTTGAATTGTTCTGAACAAAGATAATGCATGGAAAAAAGTGTAGCAAGTGATCCTTAAGTATTATCTTCTTTGCGTTTATGGAGATGTCTGGATATGCATTCCATTTAATGGTTTACGGCCAGGTTTGGAAAGATTTGTGTGCTTGTTAATTCTTTGCAGAACTGTCAAAATATGCCAAAGATGGCAGAACTAAGAGCTTAAGTGATGGGCTGAGGACCCGAGAGAATTTTCAGGCTAATTCATGTTCAAGGATTTCTGGGACATCTGTATAGCATTACCATTGCCGTCACCTCTGTGTGCACAGAAATCTGTGAAGGTGATGAATGATTTGTTGTTGAGGGTTCAAATTGCCCCCTTGGGTCTCCAGTCTTGAACTCTTGAATGATTAGGGGGTTAAGGGAGTGGGTGTGGCAGTGCTCCTGAATGAGTCTCCTCTGTTTTTGTTTTTTTTTAATTGTTTTTTTTTGTTCTTGCAGCTCTGTTAACCTTCAACTTGTGCTTCTTTCTCTGCTTTTCATTTCCTTTGCAGAAGCCATGTTTCCTCTCCGCTTACACCTGTTGGCAGCGCTTGTCTGCCTGGCGCTGTGCCAGTATGAGGACTACGACTATGTGCCGCACTCCTTGATAGGACCTTCAACTGCAAACTGCGATCGCGAATGTGAATGTCCCATCAATTTTCCTAGCGCCATGTATTGTGATGGCCGCAAGCTCAAGTTTGTGCCTATGGTGCCATCAGGAATCAAGTATCTGTACCTCCAGAATAACCAGATCGATGAGATCAAGTCTGGCGTGTTTGATAATGTAACCTCCGAGCTCCGGTGGCTGGTCCTTGACAACAACCAGATCACTAACGGGAAGATTGCAGCAGGTACCATTGACAAACTGACCGCCCTCGAGAAACTCTTCTTTAGCCACAACCTTCTCACAGAGCCAGTGGTCCCTCCTTCCAAGGCTCTTGATGAGCTCAAGATGACCCATAACAAATTGAACAAGTTCCCCTCTGGACTCCTGAATGACAAGGAGAATTTGACAACTATCAACGTTCAGCACAACGAGCTCACTTCTGAGGCAGTCGCTGGCGCATTCAAGGGGTCCAAGAAGCTGCTGTCCCTCGACGTAAGCTACAACAAGCTGAAGAAGCTTCCCGTCGGTGTTCCTGCCTCACTGGAAATCCTCTACGCTGATTACAACGACATTGACAGCATTGGCTCAGGTTACCTGAGCAAGGTGCCAGTTCTGCGTTCTCTAAGGGTCTCTCACAACAAGTTGGTGGACTCCGGGCTCCCAGCGGGAGTGTTCAATGTCTCGTCGCTGGTAGAGTTGGACCTGTCTTTCAACAAGCTTCAGACCATCCCTGATATCAATGAGCAGTTGGAGCAACTGTACCTCCAAGCCAATGAGATCAGCAGTGAGTGGGCACCAGCTCAAGATTTTGTTGCGTTAACGTAGTCATGGTTTAACATCACTGTTTTTGACCAAATTCTCGCCTTTTCCTACAGAGTTTGACCTGTCAAGTTTCTGCAAGTATGTCACTTCTGTCAACTATTCCCACCTGAAGCACCTGCGCCTGGATGCCAACAACCTCACACACCACAGCATGCCCCCCGAAACCTCCAACTGCTTGCGCGTGGCCTCCGAGATCATGTTTGAATAAGGAACTTACCCACACCTGCCTTCCATTCATTATGGATTTACTCAACTTGAATTGAAATAATTCTCAACACTCACACACTCACTCTAAGCAAACAAAAAGTAGCGGTATTGCTGTATCACTTTTTTAATGAACATCTAGGAAAGAATCTGAGGATACACTATATCATGGCAGGGCATATTAAAGTTAGAATAAGTACCAAATATTTGTAGATACAAAAAGCTAAATTGAAAGAACAAAAAAATCCTAAAAAAAAATAAAAATAACATTTTAAAATGACAAAAAGTTTAGAGGTGCTGTCGCTAAGCTTGCTACCCAGCAAGAATTTTGGATGCACATTTTTGTAGATCTAAATGATACGGCTAGTCACCAACTTATAAGCACATTTAACTTTGATTTAAAAAAACACACTTCAAGCATTCCAATTAAACATGTTAGCTTGTCAAACGGAGACAAGATGGAGTAAACAATGATGTTAGCATCTCCCGTGTCTCTTTAGTAGCTTCACTTCGTATTTGTCTTGTATGTTCCCGTGTTTAGCATGTATAGTATTGTGTGGAATAAAGCCGTTGCTGTGCAAAGGGCCAGCAAGAAAGTTTGCATATTCATGAATAAAATGTAAAATACATGTTCAGTATACCGACTTAAAACAATAGCTCATGAAGCTAAACCGTCACATATTTGTTTGTCAGACACATTTCTGATTTGTATTCTTTCCATTTCATGCATGAATTCAAATGGTATCATTCTTTTAAAAATAAACAACAGCTTTTGCAGTTCTGGAAGTTCTCTATTGTGGCTTAACGTGACATTGCCATAAACTATCATAACTTGTCTGGCTCTTTTCCTTTTTTTTCGTTTTAGAGCCACTTTGAAACGGTCAATGCTCATGAATTTACTGTGAGGAACTCAGTTTCAATAAACCATCTTTCCAATACGTTTGTATGTATGGAACTTTTTGATATAAAGTGTGGTCGCATGGAAACAGCAGAAAAATCGGAGACTCGAATAAAGGATTCCATTTTAAGACTTTTATCGTTTCAAGCAGTAATTTTTTTTTAAATATATTTTTGGTGGTTGTGCTTATCATTTTTGTAGTGTACAACAGTGTTTGAACTGAGCTAGCGAGGCTAACTGGCTCCACTACATGGCAATTTGTTTGGCACTTAGCATTGTCCGTTGCGTACTCGGTGACACCACTTGCGGTCAAACCACCAAATGTCTTTGGGAGCGATTGGCTTGTGTGGACAAAACGTGTATACAGAGTCACAAACACATCACAGGCGACTGTATTTTCACACAATACATTCAAGAACACATTGTCCAATGCTCTTGTAGTTTGGGGTTTTGGGTTCTGTTTTTTTTTTTTTTTTACATTGCGGTGCATGGACAATGTCGAGAATGTTAAGTGGTGTGCTTGAGGCGGAAAATGAAAAAATGGAACATATTTTTTGTGGTTTCCGCTCCATTTTGCAATATGCTCAAACAGTTTGCCATTATATAATCTGAGTAGACTTTCCTCTTCTGAAAGGTCCTGGTCTCAGAGGCCCACTAAAAATTGACATTGGCACACTCATTGACATGCAAAATGCAAAACCTCCTATCTGACAGAGGTATCCAATCCAAATCCGGAATGTAAACCTGGGCAGAGTTTGTCTTTAGCCACAGGTGAAATCGGCAGGTATACGAGCTCTTGAGTAGAAGTACCTGCGGCTAAAGACAAACTGCTGCAGAGGTTACCTTGTGGATCTGGATTTGACACCTCTGTCAGATTGGAGTTTGTGCATTTATTTTCTTTATTTACAACCTGGTTATCATTTTACACCATAAATAATAAAAATATATCCCAGTGTCCTCTTACATAAATATGTTTATCTCTGAGCTACTTCAGATGTGCATCAAGTCCCATTTTGGTCTTAGTCTAGTAACCATAGCAGATGTTGTTTTAGGTTTGTGAATGTGTTAGCAATTATTAAAATGGTTTCCAAACTGGTGTTTCTTTGAGTCACCCAATACTGTGATAATTACCACGGTATTACTACACTTTTTTGTGTGTTTTTATGAGGTAACTATGTCAATTCTCCGCTCTCTCATTCGCAGTCGGCCTCCAGACAATGCTGTCCTTTAAAAAGCTTGAAACCTTCTGCTTGCGCCAGACGACAGTTTAATGTTTAATCGCCTCCTAAATCCCAATCATTCCCAGCTGAAAAAATGTGTTTTAAACAAGCGGGTTAAAGATCCTCTTACAACTCATCTAACCCAGCTTTGAGACTTTTGAGTGGTGAAACTGACAGAGCGGTAAAAACAAACATTGATGGGTAAGGAGTAAGCCCACATTGGGTAGGATATAGATCAAATACAGAACTTCCTCCACACCAAAAAACAGCTGGACCAAGGACAACCAGTTGTTGCAGAATCGTCATGACCACTGCAACCTTTTTGGGTAATCCTAACAATTCCTGACAAATCAAGTCGACCATCAGTGGACTTTACTCATTTGATCAAGCTTTGCCCATGTACAATACCTGGGAAAGCAGGTAATGACAACATTTATGTTGTCTGAATTTTTATGTTTCTAAAAGTCTTAAATGCAATACTTAAACATGGAGTTCTGATTCATGTAAGGTTGTAGCTTAATTCAATCCTGTTAAAAGTGTCTTTACCCAACTGTTAGGGTATGTCAGGGCTTAATGTCCGATATGTCTGTTCCATTTGGCGTACTAAAGTTGTGATTCACAAGAGACGAAACGTGCAAAGAGGTTGTAGTTGGGTTATTGCCTCTGCACTCACACAAGTCGCCAAGGATTATCCTGTTGCATCGTGGCCGCTGCCGTCATCACTGGAAAGGAACACTTGTTTAGGAAGCAATTGGCCTAACAAGAACAAGCCTGCATTAAATTAAGTCCCCTCAGATTAAAGCTGACCTCACGCTAACGGGGCCCATGTCTTCAAATGACTTAGCAAAAGATCGTTGAAAACCGCCGGTTCTTATAATTTGAGTACTGCATGTTAGTCTGCAAGGGTGCAAACACAAAACTCCAATTCATTGTCTGCATGTCAAAGAAAAAAACTATTAATCCTAGATACACCACAGATGCTGGCCGCACAGAATTAACTCAAAAGATTGGCAGTGACCTTCAGGGATTTGTCAGTTCAAAAGAGATCAAGTGCAGCATAGAGGAATTAAGCAAGACTCATGGACATGAGGAAGGCAAGCAGTCAAGGTAGAACAGGTAACGGGTAACGGTGCAGTGACCTCTTTCTAAATGGGCCACGTCTCGAGCCTTGTTAAGGTTTAGCGCATGAGACCTCATTGGCTAGTCAAAGCTTTGAGTGACAAGCTGGTGTACGCTGAATACAAAAAACTGGCAGTACAAATACGAGGAGGTGAGCGCTACAGCGTCATTAATTGGGACAAGCCTTGACAACTCCAGGGTGGAAGCATCTTTTGACCAAAATTTGAGGTAGGTTTCTTGAATACCAAGATGTCTTGTCCTATGTCCTTACATTAAGCAGCACAGTCTGTAATAAATTTTAGTGACAAAGCTTTAACAGCAGGATAACCGGGAGCACATATCTGAAAACAGGTGCGCTGTCTTTGAAGAGTGTCTATCCCTGGAAAAAGTATGCCTGGCATGACATTCTGCACAAAACGTTGATGCATTAAAAATTTAAACCAGATGTCATCTGCGAGGACTCAAGTACAAGCTTAAGAAAAATATGGACAAGTTTGACTTCTATTTGTTTTACCTGTTGGAATTCCGCTGCAAAGCTGATATTTATCTAAGCACCTTTACAGTTGTCCTACCAAGGATGACCCTGATCTATCATGCTTGTGGTTATTCAATCAGGCAATGGGATGACCAAAAAAAGCTTTGTTTCTCGAGAGTATGCGTATAGATATGAGGGGCGACAAGGAGCTACACAGTTTTCAGCATATTTTCTCAATGTCTTCTTACTTCTGCATTCTAGGGATATCTATCAAAATGGAATTCTTTCTGAAGATTATCTGTGCCACGTGTGTACTCGGCACAGTCCTGGGTCAGGATATGCCTAATGAGGAACTAATGGCCCAGATTCAAGCATGCCCTCCAGCGTGCCGGTGCCCCTCCAACTTCCCTCGTGCGGTCTACTGTGACAATAAAGGTCTGAAGAGCATCCCCCCAATACCTCCATTCACTTGGTACCTCTACTTACAGAATAATCAAATTCAAGTAGTCTCAGCCAATGCCCTGCGCAATGCTACCCAGCTGCGTTGGGTGAACCTCAGTCGCAACAAAATAACCAGCGAGGGAGTGGAAAAAGGCACCCTGGAAGCAATGTCTCGCCTGGAACACCTCTACCTGGATGACAATCTCTTATCCTGGGTGCCGTTTCCTCTCCCGGCCAGCCTGGAGCACCTAAGTCTCTCTCGCAATCGGATCGCCAAGATCCCTGACGGGGTCTTCTCTGGCCTGGATAAGCTGACCCTCTTAGACCTGCAAGGGAATAAGCTGATGGATGATGCTGTGACTGAGGTGAGCCTGAAAGGTCTTAACAACCTGGTGCAGATCAATCTTGCCAAGAACCAATTGAGCAGCATGCCTCTTGGCCTGCCGCCCACCACCACTCAGCTCTTTCTCGATGGCAACAACATCGACAAAATCCCCACAGGCTATTTCAAGGGTTTGCCCAAGGTGGCTTTCCTTAGGCTAAACCATAACAAGCTCGGCAGTAGTGGTGTTCCCAACAACGTGTTCAACATCTCCAGCATCCTGGACCTGCAGCTGTCACACAACCTGCTCACTGAGGTGCCCCTGATCCCCACAGGCCTTGAACAGCTGTACCTTGACCACAACAACATTAAAAGTAGGTTTTCCATGAACGTGCTTATATGAACTTGTGGAACAATGTATAATTGTTTCCTGTTTCTTTTTCAGGTGTGAGTGGTTCCAACGTCTGCCCCATGGATATTGATACATTGAACGCCAATGATAGTGTGCCGCGGCTGCGCTATCTCCGACTAGATGGCAACAATATCGAGCCTCCGATTCCCAGGGATGTCATTTTGTGCTTCCGTCTCCTTAGGTCCATTGTCATTTAAAAAAAGAAACAGGTTCTACATCTAAGAACATTTTCAGGAATTGGAATCAAATCAGGCACTTTAATGGACCACTAGTTGTGCCTTCAATGTACAAATCTGCTGGTCATTTAGATAATGACATAATAAGACCATTTATTTAAACTCAATTAATTTACTCTTTGACTACTATCGTATTTTATACTGTTTTAAGATGAGTTGTAGACTGATAATGTTTTTTCTATACATTCGTACTAACGGTAATTAATTTTTCTATCCATTGTTGTGTTTGAATTCAGTTTTTTTGTGTACCTGAAAAAGTAAGGTTTATTGTTTTCAGTTTTAATAAAAGTATCTATGAATGCAGGATGTCCCGTGTATCGCAGATTCATTCCCTCTGTATCAGGTCAAGAGTTCTTGGCCCCTATTAGGTTCTGATTCCAGATCAGATTGGCTTCATCCAAGCTGACACTTGCGTGGCTTGCAGCTGAACTCAGATCAGCTGTGAGAACATCTGAGATCGGCTTGAAAAAGGAGGGCCTTCTTCGAGAAGCGGGGGAACTTCCTCTCGGCTCTATGCTAACAGGGGCTCCTCACAGAGGTCCCATTGTGTGCACAGGGCCCTGGATCATACGTGCATGCACACACACAGACACATACACACAGATGAAACGCCAAGTTTCAGCACCAGGAAGTGAAATATTTTAGTGTGATTGAAATACACTCGTAGCAAAATAACGGATACTCTTGTAAGGGATAAAAATCAAACGAGGGCAGGAAGGCTTGAGGGGGGTGTCCCTCGTGCTATGCGGTCTTGTTCTTTGTGTTGATGTCCAAGCATGTGTGTGTGTGCAGTGATGTATTCTTATTTGGGATCGCCCTCCACCTCCCCTTCCCCAACAGAGTGAACCAAAAGCAACCTGCTCCGGTCCAATCAGCCTCAGTGCCTACCTTCACACGTAAGCGGCAGGGGCACTCAGGTCTGTCAGACCCTACACATGCACACACCACATACACACTTGTGAAACCCGGACACACACGTTGGTACACACCCGGCCCCCCCTCGCCACCCGCCCCCACCCTCATCGAGGCACCTCTGCACGACCCCTTCACCATTGGCCGAGTTGTGGAGCCCTCAGCATCTCCATCGTGGCTGAAGGGAGCATTCAAGAGAGCCGGAGACACAGGTAAGCGTTCTGGTGGCTGCTATCTTCATGATAAGTAGAGGGAGGGGGGCATAGGGGGGTCCTTAATGACTCATGGATTGAGTTTGGGGGAGCTACAGGTGACAAATTGTTTTCCTTGATGATTGGGATGCATTGGATGGCGGTTTTATGACCTTCGTGAATCATGAGGATGATTTTTACTCGGGTTACTCATTCCTTGGGGAAAATGAGTTTACCATTCTGAGAGTTTGGTAAAGCAACAGGTGTCGGATTATTATCCTTGATGATTAGAATGCATTGAATGATTGTTATATGTTTCCCCCCTCAATTCTGGTTGCTCACTCCTTGCAGTTTTGGAAGCTTGGTTGGGACAAAATGAACTTACCATTGTTCACCTGCCTTTCAAACTAAGCCTTATTTTCACAAATTTGTTGGAATTTAGAAAAGCTATAGGTGAAAGATTGTTATTCTTGATGATTGTGCTGTGTTGACGTGATTATGTATAAAGATTTTTTTTTTCATTCTAGTTGCATTGCACAGTTGGATCTTGAATGGGCTTACCATTGTACAACTATCGTTAAAGACAAGCCATAGTGACGTTAGGAAAACTAAAAATCAAGGATTGTTATGCTTGATGAGTGGAATGATTTAAAAATTTGGTTTTTCTGACCCTAACGATGGTTGTATAAAGATGTTTTATTATTCTTGCTGATGTTACTTCGGGATCTTTGCCCAGTTGTCTTTAAAGCTAAGCCATCGTTCCACTGGGGCGAGTTTAAATCAATTCGCGAAGGCTATAGGTGACGAAATTGCTTTTCTTGATAACTGAATGGAGGTTTTATAACGTTCATGATAGATGTATGAGGATGTTTTTTAATTCTGGTTCAATCTTGTTATGCACTTTAAGATCTTAAACGGTCTTACCTGTCATCAAAGCTAAGCCATATTTGGTACAATAACATTGGGGTTTGATTTTCTGACCTCTCAGAGGAAGTGTGAGGATACACTTTAATTGATTTTAACGTGGTTGACTTTCTTTGGAATTTTGGATGCTGATTTGGATCCAAATGAGATCACCATAGCTACGCAGAATGCTTTTTGGCAAGCTGCAAACCTGTGGCATGCAGCTAGGCAGTGTGACTATTAAGGGAAAATGGGATATTCTGAAGGTCCAATACAGGGCCAAGCATAACACAGGGGATCGTTTCCTTCATTTGTCATAGCCGTTATATAAACATACCTCTGTCTCCATTTTAATCATCTAGAAATGTGTAGATTTTCATTTTTTTGTTGTGGATGGAGAACACTTGAGGCATCTCTCTTGCTCTCGCTTTCTCTCTTTCTCTCTCACTCGCCCCCTCTCTTTCCGAGACAGTGTGGACCTGTGAGTCTTTCCAAGTGTACGTGTGTTATGTGTGTGGTTGTGTGTGTGTGTTTCCTCGCAGTCCGAAAAGCTGACTGCTATCCTGTCCACAAACCTCGGTGGAATTTGGAGTTTGAGTGCTGAGACAGGCAGTGACCAGGCCCTCATAAAGGCCCTCTGTGAAGGGCCAAAGGGTCGAGCAAGTCTTGAACCGGACCCCTCCTCCCTTTCGTCCCTCCTTTATGCACTCTCTCCGTCTTACCCTGAGGGCCAACATCTTGTCCACGTCTCTCTCTCGCTCTCTCTCATTTTCTTCATCTTCTGCTTCTTCCTCCCTGGCTCTCCATTTCTCTGCCCCGGCCTAGAGGACTCCTGGATGTTTTCTTTTTACCTCAAACGTGCTGAGACTTGGCTGCACCTGTCTCGCTAATAAATCCCTGTTCTAGAGTCTATGCCAGCTAAATAAGAGCTTCTTATCATATGCTAATCTCTTAATAATCACAAATGCCCTGCCTCATCTTGAACTGAGATACAAACGAGAATGAAGCGAGAAATCCAAAGTAAATAGCTGCAAAAAGTGTGCTCGTCAGTCGATTCCAAGCCAAACCTAATATTAACCCAAAAAATACACATTTCCCCCTATGTCGTATTTGCTTCCTAAAATTTAATAAGCACTGACTTGGCTTACCTGTTTTGACAAGTTCATGTAAAAATTGGCCTTGCACACACACAAAACAAAAGCCCCTCGCATTGGGCAGATTTTGTCAACCGTGGCAAACCGTGACCCTTGGATTGTAATATACTAGTGGTGGTTGAGCCGAAAATGGTCGCCTCGAGCCAACTACTAATCCACTGAGTGTCTTTCAACGAGGTTCATGACGATCACAACAGCATGTCAGCTCTTGTCATGTGTGTAGGATCGTCGGGCTATTATGCAATTGCATGTGAATTTGAATGCGTTTTAGCAGTATAGGATCATCAGTGATCATGATTATTTGTTTACTGCTACAGTGAGTGTTCATGTTGTAGTCGACTGTGGTACAGTAAACCCTCATGGGGGGCCCCTGCAGCTAAAACGGAACTACGGAGCGTAAATGACACCCCCCCAAAATGTTTAGGTACCTGTATGATTCACTTTAAACATACACGAATGCACCCAGAACTATAAACTCAAACTCATTACCTTGAAAAATAAATCTGCAACTTCCACTCACAACCCAGGCTAAGCTTAGATCCACCTCAACATAGAATGTTCCTTGATTCGCAGTACAGATCTGTATCAGTTTGGCATACTTCCTTGCCAGCAAATCCTATTTAGTGAGGGCCTTGGTGCCATCTTGCAGCAACCTCAATACATTCAAGGGGATTTGGCTTCTGTTGTAACTGCACATACATATTTTCTCTCCATCCCAAAGGTGAATGATGAAGATGCTCGTGCGACTAGTACTGGGACTGCTCGTCCTCAAAGTGGTGGTAGCCAATCCCCGGTTTTCCCGGCAAGCCGACCTGGACTCATACGACGACGGCAACTACGATGTGGACGACGTTAACTCGGAAAACCAGGAGTACGACTATGAGGATGGGCCGACTATTGAGGATCCTGAGGTGAGCTGAAAAGTGGGCCCCGATGGTACCATAAATTGGTTGGAATTGAGAATTCCTGTTTAGGCAGCTGCAAAACCGTTTCTTACGATCCCAACAAATCACATTAACAGTGAGGATGACTTTTTTTGGAACAGGTGAGCAGGACAAAATTCTTTCCGACTTGGAAAATTAACAATGACTCGAACTGAAAGAATTCAAGACCGCGATTGTCAGTAACTTGTCATATGCAGCAATAAGGCTGCTACTTCCAACTCATTTGCAGCCCCCCACCCCTCCAAAAAATGGGATTCCACAACTGGTTTAGCTCAACTCCAGCTGTCAAATGTGGCTGGCCTGGGAGGCATGTGTTTCCATCTATCTTGTGAATATAGGCCGCAGAAAGACAAGGTTCGAAGGCATTTAGGGAATTAAAATGGTTGATTGTACCAAATCAGAACCCCTCAAGAATTAAATTTCAGAAAAGGCGCTATGATGAATCAAGGAAAATGGACTAGTACCTGTGGATTGAAATGGCGATGGCTTTACCGTTTGATATGATATGTGAACATATTGGCAAAAAAAACTATCAAAAAAAATAAGCCCTTGAAGAAACTATACATCCAGAAATACAATACAA
The DNA here is from genome assembly GCF_059441095.1 of Idiotropiscis lumnitzeri. Lineage (NCBI taxonomy): Eukaryota > Metazoa > Chordata > Actinopteri > Syngnathiformes > Syngnathidae > Idiotropiscis > Idiotropiscis lumnitzeri. The sequence goes on from NC_142392.1 coordinate 5,179,549, forward strand.
TTTTGGGAAACTCTGACACCTGGTCAGACAACCACCACACCCACAAAAAAACAATTGTCATAAAATGTATCTTGCTTATGGAGAAAACACCAAGAATATATTCAATTTTGCACATTTGTAAAGCTAATTACATTTGGCAATCTATTGAATTTTCAAAATCTAACTGCATGCAAAGGGGTCTAGAAGGGAGTTTTTCGACAGACTGTGTCTATGTGCATCAGTTGTCGAGGGAATAATGAAGCATGAGGATGAGCGCCATGCCTCTGGAATGCTGAGTCTTGACTTTCCGCTTCCAAGCTTTTTTGTGTGTGTTGCAATTTATCTCCTCGCTTCTCAAAGGGGAGCAAAGGCTCATCGGCAATGAAACTGGAGCAAATCTCCAGCTTTTAATAACCAACTTGGAGGGTTTTTCTTTCACTGTCTACACCGTGACACATCTGGACTCTTTATGTAGCTTTTGTGCAGGGAAGGCCTGCAACATCAACAATAAGCACAGCAGTGGCCATATTGATTTTCTCTTGCATTGTAATATGCAAAAATATGCTTTGTTGTCCTATTCCTGAGAGAAAATTTTACATTTTTGTGGGAGTCAAGAAGTGCAAAGACAAACCAGGAGTATTATCCTTGTGTTTGTCTTAGTAATAGTATTCCCATGCAAACTCTTATTTTGGAAACCTCAGAGCCTTGGTCTGCTCCGTAAGCCACAGATATTCTGACAGAGCAGGACACCGCATATGCATGATATTAAGTATTTTTAAAACCAATGCAGCTTCTTTCAGGCTGAATGCTTTCAGAAACTATATAGCGGGGCAGCGCCACACTGTTTGGCTTTGACTCCGCGCTTACATTGAGCATCAGTATTCCCATGCTGTTTTTTCTGTACGTCCGCTTGCCAGCTTTTCGCCTCTTCTTCCCCCATGGGTGAATATGTTTGTTTTGGGGAAAGGGTGGTGGGTGAAGGGTGGGGAGAGTCGGTGCTTTTAAAGGCCTGCCTTGTTGCATCCCACACTGTCATCCTGCCAAAACTCTAAAACACTCTCTTAATTACTCCCATTAATGACTGATTAACCACCGGAAAGATCTCCTTCTGGTTCCTCTTCACTGTGTTGAATTGTTATAGATTTGCTATGACATATTTCAAAATATAGACCCATGTAGCTACCATGTGTGTCTTGGTTCCACAAGGACCATTGAGTTGTCCTTTTTACTACATATGTTTAAGTGTCAGGTATTACCTGTACTGTGTGGTGTGTGGGGGTTCATTGCCACCAACTGGAGGAGATTTGAACTGCAGAGTTGTGCTGACTAATACTGTGAATTGTCACATGCAAATATAAGAATATGCCATCCAGAATTTATTAATTATATTATTATTAATGTCATGGTCATTTGTTCTTATTATAAACATTAGGAACATGGAAGCATCACAATAAACTTGAAGGTTAATGTGAAATGATTTGTAGTATAGGCAGCATAGGGAGCCTCTGCTGCTATCTGGTGGTCAATACTGAGCACACATGCAATATTAATGTGCCAGTTGCACTCAGTTTAGTACTGATTCTGTAGAAAGGTAAGATATGATGAGAGTAGGTAGGATGATGATGAGAGTACTTAAGTGATCCACATATCATCAATTATGGGTTTAAATGAGGTGAGTCTCATAATGTTTGGCATTCCAGTCTCAAGGCTGTTGTCTTCTCATCAGATAGAGATTGGCACCCTCACCCCGCCTGACTACAACTATCCAATGCCTGGGGCCTCGTTGGAGGAGCAGGAGGAGGAGGAGGAGGAGGTGCCAATAAAGCCGCAGCTCATCCCTCAGGGCTCAGGAGGGTCGGGAGTTCTCATGGGCCCGGACACACAGAAAGGTCTGAAACAACTCAAACCTGTTCCGAACAGGAAGTTGCTTGAAATCTGAGGTTTTTGGAGGGTCTTGGAGTTGTGCAAGCAGCATTATCCTTCCTCAGCAACAACTAATCTATTGTTGTCATCTGCATCTTTTCTTTGTGCATGTGTTCCATTTAACTAGCTGTTCATGGTTAAATGTGTCATGTTTGTTGTGTGTCCATTAATAACTAAACTTGTCTCTAACAAGAGGTGGAGCTGCGTCTGATGCCCATTGACATCCTTCATGTCTCCGGGGATTTTGGGGGATCAGTGGGGTCCGGTGCCTCAGGAGCCTCTGGGGTTTCTGGGTCAGGAGGCTCAGGGGACCCACTGGGCTCGGGTGCTTCTGGGGGTTCTGGTGATATTGTCTTCATCTCTGGGGCTTCTGAGGAGATCCTCAGCAGCTCTGGAGGATCAGGGGAGTTCTTAGTGTCCGGGGATGTGGATTTTTTTATATCAGGGGATCTCTATGGCTCGGGAGAGGTCTCTGGATTTGGGGAGATATCCGGATCTGGGGAACTCCTGATTTCTGGGTCAGGGGATTTCTTGATATCCGGCGATCTTTCTGGATCTGAAGATCTCTTGATATCCGGTGATCTTTCTGGGTCCGGGGATCTCTTGATATCCGGCGATCTTTCTGGATCTGAAGATCTCTTGATATCAGGGGATACCATGGGATCCACAGCTTCTGGAGCCTCCGGAGACTTTGGCTCTGGAAGTTCTGGAATTCTAATTGAATTGGGATCAGGAGGGTCTGGTATGTCCGGTGAATTCCCTCTGGGTTCTGGAGGGTCTGGGGACAGATATGGCTCTGGGTTCTCTGGAGATCTCCTGACCTCAGGTGCCTCTGGAGGCTCTGGGGTTTCTGGGGATACTGATGAGTCTGAGGAGTCAGGGATAACATTATTACCTGGAGGTTAGTACTTTTAATACTCATCACTGTGTGACTCATAACCATTGTCAACCTAACCTGCTGTTTGGTCTTAATTGTGAGAGAACGAGTGGTTAACAAGTTGACTGAATGTCCATTCCACATCTCATCCTCCCAATGTGTCTCCTAACCACTCCAACTTGGTCCAAACAAGAGGTGGAACTGCCTCTCATTCCTACAACTATCCCACAAGAGGCATCGGGTACTTCAGGAGATTTCTCAGGAGTTTCAGGAAGCTCAGGGGATCTAGGAGTCTCTGGAGACATAGATGTCTCTGGAACCTCTGGTGTCTCTACCTCTGGAGAACCCGAGGAGCCTGATATAATTCTGATTCCTGACACTGATAAAGGTCAGTATCTACTCTAGATCCAAAACATATGCCAGGGTATTTTATTAAGGGTATTTTTAGTTGTGAAAAGTGGTGCCAGTGGAGTATCGCTGCTTATTAACACTCAAAAGTAATTTCCATTTAACGATTGTTAAATGCAAGATACACATTCTTGGTAACACTGCTAACTACTGCGGCAAACAGTTTCCCACTGATTGCCAGACTTGTGGATCACGTCCATGCTCATCTAACCTGTTTCCTCAACGCCAAATCTTGTCTCTAACAAGAGGAGGGGCTGCTTCCGACACAAGAGACCCCTCAGGAGGGTACTGGTGGTGTAGAAACGACACTGGGCTCTGGCCTACCAGAGCCCGAGGAACCCGAAGAACCTGAGGTTGACACGAAAGGTGAGCAAGGAATGGAGAAAAGAAAAGGACACCACGATCCATATGGATTTAATGTCAAAGCATTGTCACAAAACTAGTCACGAAGATCCAATCTAGCTTTTACTATTGTGTTCCCCTTGCTCTCCCCCGGTTTCCTCTCTCTCCTTGTGTCCTCCAGGTATGCCCACTTGCTTGCTGTGCACATGCCTTGGTGGTTCGGTGTACTGTGATGACTTGAAATTGGACAGCATCCCACCTCTGCCCAAAGACACCACTCACTTCTATGCCCGCTACAACAGGATCACCAGGATCAACAAGTCTGACTTTGCCTCCATGAGTATGTTTTGCACTCGGGTTGGTATGAGCTGCTGACACAAGGAACTGACGGTGTGGGTCTCGCTGCATTCCAGACAAGCTGAAGAGGATCGACTTGACAGCCAACGCCATCTCGTCCATTGACAACAATGCGTTTGAGGGTCTGCCGGAGCTTGAGGAGCTGGTGATTCGAGAAAATCACATTTCACAGATGCCTGCCCTGCCAGAGACCATGACCCTGATCGACGCCAGCCACAATAACCTGGAGTCCAAGGGTATTCTCAAAGAGGCCTTCAAGGTGTGTCTGTCAGAATCAGACAATTATTGGTATAATTTAGTCCTTTGTTATTCAACCTTCAAACTTTCGTGTGAAATCCAGGACATGACCGGCCTGCTCTACCTGTACCTGACAGACAACGAAATTGACTACATCCCTGTGCCTCTTCCAGACAGTTTGCGATCCCTACATTTACAGGTAGGTTCTGCTCAGGTTTTGAAGGCTCATCCTTTCAATAGCTAACCTGGTAAAGTGGAGTACAGTAGTGGAAATACCAGGAATTGTTCGGTTGCTGAGTCAAATCTGGCTTAAAGGAACCTTTATATTTGCTCAGTTGAAGATAGGCTGCAGCACGCCATCAACCCTTGTGAGGAAAAGCAGTTTGGATAATGGATGAATTGAAAACCAGTACAAGTGAAAATCCTTGACCGTTGAAAGCTTAAACCTTTAGTTAGTTTAGCTAGTTTGCAAGCAACTGTTTGTAGAACTGAGGACGATAATCTGAGGTCAACGGTTCAAATCAACCTTGATATAGATGTTATTTGAATCCCATTTTGTCATGAAAGCAGTGTTGGTTCAATTCCCACCCAGTTGACGGTGTGGATTGGTGTCCATCAGGGGACTAGTCCATAGAGTCGTCAGTCAACCTTTTGCTCTGAATTGGCTGGGGTAGGCTCAACTTCGTGTGACACTGAACGGTATTAACAGGCTTTGAACATTGGAAGTCCTTGGAATCTTAATGCTGTATCGTTATATCAGAGGTATGGTAGACTGAAATATTGTGTAAAGTATTTTTTATTTTATTTATAAATAAATTTTAGTATTACTAATGAATGTTATATAATAATAATTAAATAAATAGATGGGGGTAGTGTTAGATAAGTTTATACTTTATCCTACTCCTTTTTTAACTATGTGCAAGCAGGTAAAATGTCACCTATATTGTATTGGTTATTTGGAATACAGTTTTGCTATTTTTTAACACTATTTTCTGATGGTCTTCATTTATTTTTATGGTCTTTTCCGCATAATTGCATTATACTGTACTTTCATTGTTATGCATGTTCGAAATAAATTACAATTGAAAAAAAAAAATACTCATCTTGAGCGTCAGCCATATGTAATTCTCTGTACTAAAGCGTCCCCATCTTCGCCCAACTACTGTGAATAATAGAAACAAACATTCCAAACACAATACAGGTTTAACTTACCTTTACTCCAACTCAGTTTGACCTACCTTCGAGCGTGAAGAGTGAGCATGTCAATTTAGCTCACTTGTGAAATTCACAAAAGCGGTTTTATTTATTTTATTTTTTTTGAAGCACAGATGAACATTACTCTTTAAAAAATGTGTACACAGCATTACAACGCAGTTTGACCTACCTTTTCAGTGTGGAGAGTGAGCATGTCAATTTAGCTCACTAGTGAAATTCATAAAATCTATATGTTTTATTTTTTTAAGCAAATATGAACATTACTCTTTAAAAAATGTGTACACAGCGTTACAATGCAGTTTGACCTTTCAGTGTGGCGAGTGAGCATGTCAATTTATCTCACTTGTGAAATGCACAAAAGCAGTTTTTTTGGGGGGGGGAACACAGACGAACATTACTCTTTAAAAATTTGTACACAGCATTACAACTCAGTTTGACCTACCTTTCGACGTGGAGAGTGAGCGTGTTGATTTAGCTCACTTGTGGAATTCACAAAAGCATTTTTTAACCACATATTAACATTACTCTACACATTTTTACACAGCCTTACAATTGGACAACGACACGACGACTAAAGAAGAAATCACTTTGTAAAATTAAAAAAAAAAAAAAAAAAAGCAGGCATTTGTATCTATTCAACGTTTACACAGAGTCACATCCATAAATGTCTCAAACAAGCTGAAAATGTTCAAACTTATTCTTACCTGGCTTTGCAGTGTTTTCATCATCATAACTTTCAAGATCACAGACAGATCCCATCAATGTCCACAGCAGGAGTCCTGGTCCGAAGTCCACTTGCTCGCTTTGTCTAAGATGCTGCTTTAATTTTTTTTTTTAGTTCTACAGAAAAATATTTAAAAGAAATGGTTTGTAACTAAACATGTCGCTTATTTAATGTTTACAGATACTAAATAGCTTGGACATATTGTAAATAAAATGTGTGTTAGTGAAGAAAGGTATTGAAACACATAATATCTTTGTATAGCAGGATACTATTTCATTTTTACTTCAATATAAAAATAAGAAACAGAAATTACGTTTCAAGCACAACATTTTAGTTTTATAATGCTTACAAATACTATGGGTTTATGATTAAAATGCATGTGAGTGTTGAAAGTTGTCGAAATATAGTATCGTGTTTGGAGTCGGGGAAAGTAATGAATGAATAAAGCAGAATAGAAGCGAATTAGTGTCCAAATGAATTTGTCAAATACCAAAACTATGTCTCAAAGGCCCGCTACCTGGTCATGCTAGCGACACAAACACACATAAAACGGGAAATATTTTTAGTTTAGCACAATTTACCTCAAAATGGACATATCCACGTTCGCTGTCCAAAAATAGTTTGTAAATTATAAAAGGAGGATGACAACAAGTGCCAGAAAAAAATGGGCGTCGGAGCGAGCGGGAAAAAGATAAACAAACAAGTGCAGCGAAATGAGGTGCGCGTATGGAGCGGTGCTGCTCGGCGGGGTTGTGGCAGAAAGAGGAACTGCACTACCGTAACATGATATAATACATTGAGTTTTTGTTATTATTTAATATTTACCGTTTGGATTGTGTACTGACCTTACTGGAATGTTAATATTAATGCTTCAAAGAGAAAAAAAATACAAAAGAATGAAAATATTTACTTTGAAATGACATTCCAACCATGCCTCGTGCATGGTACAACTTTTTTTTTTTTTTTAAAGCCAACATTCCCCAAATTTGGTACCACTGCCAATCAAATGAGATTCTGGCCGGGGGTAAACTGGGGCTCTAAAGATTTAGCACCATCCCTCCATAACGCTCATATTTTTCCCTCCCACCGCAGCGTAACAACATTCAGTCGATGCACGAGGACACCTTCTGCAACCTGCACGACTTCAACTACATCCGCAATGCGCTGGAGGACATTCGCCTTGACGGCAACCCCATCAACCTGAGCCGAACTCCGCAGGCGTACATCTGCCTGCCCCGCATCCCGGTCGGCGACCTCATCTAAAACACAAACACACGCAAACGCAGCGACCGCCACCACGCGTCCCCGTCAATATCCACCCAACACGTGCACGGGGCATGCGGACACTCGTCTTTCGGTGGCCTTCCACAGGCCGCTGGGATACACTCTTTTGCGGAGAGGTACCACTTTGCGTGGATATCCACGATTCCATAAATGCGCGAGATGTGACTGATCATGCACATACACACCGCTGTAGCGCACCTCCACGACAGGGGTGCGCACACACATCACCAAAAAAAAAAAGCCAAACTATTCCACAACTTGATTTAGGAGTTAAAGTCAACCCTCAACTGAATGTTTCAGTCTACTCACAACTCGTCATTCTTTTGTTTAAAGATGTTTGTTTTGTAAAATATTAAATAAATCTTTTGGAATATGTAAACTTATTTGAAGGCCGGAGCTCAATGGAAGGTGAGATTTTTGAGTACCTAATGCAATAAAAGACGCATTTTAAACACAAGCGTTTGTTGTAAAGTCTGTATTGTAATATAAAAATAGATATTCAGTGAAGATTTTCAGGGGAGGGCGGGGAGGGTGAAAAGGTGCACAACTTCTTATTCCAAAGACTATTGTTCAACAATTTGGGAGAACGGTTGTGGCTAACAACAATGCTAACAGCTTGCAACTGTGTGTTCTGTATGAAATAACCACATGAGTGAATAAAGTTGTTTTGAAGACCTCTTTCAAAACAAAACGTTTTTTTTATGTAATTCTTCATAATTATGTAAACAAAGTGGTCTCAACTTGTAATTTAAACAAATATTTTGCTCCTGAGAGTTCAAGGTTCATTCCTATTCAAAAACTATCAATGAGTTTTTCAAACAAGTCCAGGAAGCGTTTCGTCCTGTCCTTTGAGCCGTGGTCCCCGGTGGTCTCCAACGCGGCTTTCTGTTTCTCCAACGCCAGCCGCTCCCTGTTGACGGCATCTCGGTCTTTGGCCACCATCTCTTTGTCCCGCTCCAGCTGCAGCCTCTCCCGCTCCATCAGGGCTCGATCCCGGTCCACGATGGCGATCTCGCGCTCCAGCAAAGCCCTGTCTCGTTGCAGGGCTATGCGCTCCAGCTCCATGAATCGCTTTTCCCTCTCTGTTGCCTCGTCTTGCGTCACAAACTCCATGCTGACTACCATCGCATCCTCACGGCCACCAAGCTCCTCTTCCTCCTCTGTTCCACTATCGCCATTCAACGTCACCTCAATTTCCTGGACTACGTTTGTTAATTTATCCGGGCTTCTCTTTCTCTTCTTGCCTTTGGTTGAGATGCAGAGTTTATCTTCGGCGCAGATTCCCACAGTGGGGGCGCTGCCTTCCAGTCTGCCCTCCATGGCATCGTCCATCAAAGTGAAGAGAGGCCACAAATAACATTGATTTTTGCCCTTAAGTTCCTAAGAAGAAACAGCCATGTGTCAAAATACACTGAAGGTGAATTTTGAGATAAATGCAAAGTTTAAAAATTGCACCTTGTATCGTTGCCTAAGGTTTTGCCATTTTGCTTTGGCTTGATAGTGATTCAGTTTGTGTTGCAAACCCATATGCCTGATGATAGCCCTCCATGCCCACACAGAAGTATTTCTCTTCCCAGAGAAGAGATAATTATTTGACATACGCAGCTTCACAAGGGCTTCTGCTTCCTTTAAGCTCCCTAGAAGAGAAAATGAATAAGTACGATAAAGCAGGAGTTCGTTACGCAGGGGTAGAAAATAATACACATGCAGACTTTCAGATTTACTAAAAGCCCTGAACGCAGCGCGACATAAAACACAGAATTGGTGCAGCACAATACCGGAAATTACGACAGCATTGGCGAGGTTACTAACTAATAACCACTTTATTATAGAACATTTATTAAGATGAGACGGTTCGAAAGCAAGTCGTAACCGCAAAGTCCACCCCTGCACAAATGGAGTACTTCGTAGGTCGCCATTTTCACAACAGCACGCAGCCTTTTCCGCACTCCCTTATTTATTTATTTTTTTGTTCTAAAAAACAAACTTACAATTATAAATCGGCTCCGCGGGCTTAACTGTATCATATGTGGTACTCGTATACGCGTGATCTTCGAACGCCATTACGAGTCCAAGTTGAAGACTTCTTCCATCAAGTGCACTTGGTAGGTCACACTGCTTCTCTTCGGAGCTGTGTCGCTGTGGCTTTACGGAAGTGACGTCAACTTCCGTTTATGTGGCGGCCCAATCTCGATACTCACACTTGTATCCTTGTGCGTCCTAGCCTGTTTTCACCCCAGTATTTTGCAGACGGGAATTGTTCATGTTTGTTTGAGGCAAAAAAATATCGTCGCCATTCTGTTGTGTCATATTGGAACCAATTTGTGACTAATATCAATTGGAAAAGGGTCTGGTCCATCCCAAATAAATATTCCCTCACGAAAAAGTTGAAGAAAGTGACTTTTAAAATATTACATAAATATTATCCAACCCTTGGCATTATATTTTTTTATTTACTATGTTTTTCTCTCGGTTGTACACTAATAATATAATATTTCATCTTTCGAATATGTTCCCTGCCCCTTTTGCACCCTTGCGCCACCCTCCGCGGCTGAGCCCCCCCCCTTCACAATCCTCGATCGAACTTCATTACCCACAAACCATTGCGCGCCTGACCTTAACAGAGAATTATTCCGTGAGGTCCTGTGCCAGAACCAATGATTTCAAGTCAGTATATAAAATTATTACATATTTAGAGTTTGTAAATTTATTTCCATTATTGAAATAATTCCACGTGCGTAGTTTTTAAAAGTTGCCATGTATTTTGTCTCCGTGTAATTGCCGTACTTGGCGATCCATTACGCATGCGCTGTAGATTGCGGAGGACCCCCCCCCCCCCAATAATACCATTAATGCCGCCATAGCTGCCATAGAAATAAAGCACAGGACTGTTTTTGTAATTTACTACATATTTACTGCAGTTTTAATAAAATATAAGCAGCAAAATTGCCAAAAACACAACAGGTGCCGCCGTGTTTGATAACGCACTCTAACACAGCGTCCCAAATCGATGACGTCACATGCACGTCCCAATTCAGCGATCGAATATGAAGTATACTTCTATAAATTGTACACTTTGAAGAGGATCGATAAATATTTTGTAGGTATTAAGATTGAGCCCTTCTTCCCTTTATTTGAATTTAAGGCCGAATTACGTCTCTTTGGTCTCTACCGCCACCCAGTGTACACGAAATGAAAAGTGGCTTGACTGGCTTTGCTATCCGTTAGGAATGTTTCATGACTGAGGAGACAGGAGAAACCAACTAACTGACGAACGAAATAAATAAATATATAAACTAATTAATTAATTAATTAATTAATTAATTAATTAATTAATTAATTAATTAAAATAAACTAAAATAAAATAAAATAACATAAAATAAAATAAAAAGACACGAGAAATTAAGTAGGGAATTTTGTTAATGCTCAATAAACACTATATTAAAATGTATAAAATACATTCAAGCAAATACCCGCAGCAGTCAATTTCTAAAATATTTTCACCCTTTCGCGCTGGACTTTGTACAGTGTTACATTATATCATTTTAAAATTCTTTTTTTCCACTTAGTTTAGTTATTTATCTTTTTAGCACTATCGACACACGCCGCTGGCGCAAAATGCGTTAGACCTTTCTCTCACATTTCAACCCACAGCATCTAATTAATAAATAATAATAATTAGAGAGAACTCCAGTTGTCACACTGTTAATCATTCCGTGTTACAGAATATTTTCGTGGCCTTTTCAAACACTAGAAAAATAAGAAAATCGCCCTTTAAAGTCATTTTGATCCCAAATAAACATTTAAACTTTTAATGAAGGAATTTATTAATTAATCTATGTGACTATTTAAAGAGTTTAATTCACGTACAGGATTAATAAAATAATCGGAAAGATTTGGGGCAACCAAAATAACATTCCGACGCTTCCTTCCGGTCCGGGGACGGAAACGCAAAGCTGCTGTGTAATCGTACAATTTTGATGCTACATCAGCTCCGTGTGATAGTTTAGAGCATTATAAATCCAAAGTAAATATGCCAGACTACTTAGGTGATGACCAGAGGAAAACAAAGGAGGAGGACAAAGATGACTCTCCAATCAGAGGTATATTTAACAAGCAACAGTCTTTGTTAAATAATAACCTCAGACATAGCTTTAGCTTAGCTAAAACTAGCTTCCCTCTGTAAAAGCGAGATTTGTGCTGGGGTGTCAAAAAGTGGAACATTTGAATGATATTTAATGTTATGGAAAGCTTTATTATTAATTGAATGAGACTGAAGGTTGTTCGATACATTGTTGCAAATGAGGATTTGTGGCAAAATAATAAATATTTTTTTAGAATGTGCAAAATACCTGCATGGCATGCAATTTTGGAATCTGCAAGTTGAACCTCGCCATTTAGTTTGTATTGAGACACTTGCTTCCCATGATCCCAATTTATTGACGTGTTCATGTTGCACACAGCTTTGGATGAAGGAGACATTGCTCTGCTGAAGACGTATGTGAGTGTCGTCCCAGGAATGATATTAGTAATAATCTTGAAATATGTTGTGCGTTTCAAACCACATCCTAAAACTGTCTTGCATCACCAGGGTCAAAGCACTTACTCCAGACAGATAAAACAAGTGGAAGATGACATCCAGCAGCTTCTCAAAAAAATCAACGAGCTTACAGGTGAGTGAAACGCATTCCTAGAAAAGACCGATTATTTGTTTCTAAAATAGAAACCATAATGGTGTAATGCCCTCACGTATGCAGCAATGTAGCATGTCGTGTTTTGTTTGTTGCCGCCACAGGTATTAAAGAATCAGACACAGGGCTGGCGCCACCAGCTCTCTGGGATCTGGCTGCTGACAAACAGACCCTTCAAAGTGAACAACCGCTCCAAGTTGCAAGGTAAACGCTTATATTTATGTATCAGAACTTTGTGAATAGATAAAAATATTGTAAAAAATAAAGTATATAGACTTCAATCATAATCTGAATTTTAAAGTCGACGTGATCAAACTGCGCCATGTGTTTAGAGCCTTTTTAATTTGATTTGAACAGATGCACAAAGATCATCAACGCGGACTCCGAGGATCCCAAATACATCATCAATGTCAAGCAGTTTGCCAAGTTTGTGGTGGACCTGAGCGATCAGGTGGCCCCGACTGACATCGAGGAAGGCATGAGAGTCGGGTGAGGGGGGAGAAAAAAACAAAAATCAAATTATCTAACCACTTAAGACTTTGAATATTGACTCTGTCATGTTTTTCCTCTCAGCGTCGACAGAAACAAGTATCAGATCCATATCCCCCTGCCTCCTAAAATTGATCCGACCGTCACCATGATGCAGGTACACACGAGCCAACATCTACGTTCAAATGACGTCGTTGTTAACAGCCGATAAATTTACACACGTAACACATTCCATGTTCTCATGTAGGTGGAGGAGAAACCCGACGTTACCTACAGCGACGTCGGTGGCTGTAAGGAGCAGATTGAAAAGCTGAGGGAAGTAGTTGAGACCCCCCTGCTCCACGTGAGTTGTTCACTTTGGATTAGTTAAGAAAATTAAATAAGTTAAATAAAATCAAGTCCAACTCACATCCAAATGATCCCCACTTTTCCATATGTTGCCGAAAATGGATGCAATTCCCTAAATGTTCTGTCAGCCGTTCATGTCATTTACAGCCTGGTTGAAAAATGTCCACAAGAGGGCGCTATAAGTATTAGAAGTCTTACGTGGAACCCAATTCAAGTGTTTTTTTTTCCCACCAGCCCGAGCGGTTTGTCAACTTGGGCATTGAGCCGCCAAAAGGCGTGCTGCTGTTCGGACCGCCCGGTACCGGAAAGACTTTGTGTGCCCGTGCCGTGGCCAACCGGACAGACGCCTGCTTTATCAGAGTCATCGGCTCTGAGCTGGTTCAGAAGTATGTGGGGGAGGTGAGAGCATTACGACTAAATCGAATAAAAAAAATGCTGTGTAGAAATATATTTTTTAATTTCTGCTGTGCCAACAAATAATCTATCTTTATTTAGGGAGCCCGGATGGTGAGAGAACTTTTTGAGATGGCCAGAACCAAGAAGGCCTGTCTTATCTTTTTTGATGAAATAGATGCCATTGGAGGTATGGTGCCCCCCCCCCCGCCACGACGAAAATTGTGAAATCTTTCTATCTTTAATGTCATTTTTCAACCAACCAGGCGCGCGTTTCGACGACGGCGCCGGCGGAGACAACGAGGTGCAGAGGACCATGCTGGAGCTCATCAACCAGCTGGACGGTTTCGACCCGCGCGGCAACATCAAAGTGCTGATGGCCACCAACAGGCCCGACACGCTGGATCCCGCCCTGATGAGACCAGGCCGTTTGGATCGGAAAATCGAGTTCAGCTTGCCTGATTTAGAGGTGAGTCCAAAAATATAAATGTGAAAATTTGATTTATTTTCACACTCGTTTTTTGTTTTTTTTTCAGGGTCGCACGCACATCTTCAAGATCCACGCTCGCTCCATGAGCGTGGAGCGAGATATCCGCTTTGAGTTGCTCGCTCGCCTCTGTCCCAACAGCACAGGTAAGAACGACCCGGAACCGTCATCGATGACAATTAACAACCCGGCGATTCTTTCGAGTTTACCTCACTCACGTCGGCTCGTTTGGATCTCCTTGCCAGGTGCCGAGATTCGCAGCGTGTGCACGGAAGCCGGCATGTTCGCCATCAGAGCTCGCAGGAAGATTGCCACCGAGAAGGACTTCCTGGAGGCCGTGAACAAGGTCATCAAGTCCTACGCCAAGTTCAGCGCCACGCCCAGATACATGACCTACAATTAAGTGTGTGTACGTTTCCCACTTTGGCTTTTTCCTTCGAGTCAAGAAATAATGTCTTTTTTTGTTGTCAGATGTCGAAAATAAAACTTTATTCCACATGAGTCCCAAGATTGTTTTTTTATAACCCCCCCCTCGAGCATGTTCCACCCCCCAAAAAAAAAATTGGTACCAACTAGAAATGCATTCAGGAAGCAACAAATCTTCCTATTTATTGTGCAATCAATACCGCAAATTGACAATCTTTGCAGCTGTTCAACACGTTACACGGCACGCACACGTCCAGCTCAATGCAACACTGCAGTGACAACAAAATTGTCCTAAAGGATGGATTTGTTCACATTTAACAAGTCCGTGAGTGGTTCCCAAAGTGTGCAGAAAAAAAATAAATAAATCACCACATTCTCAGTCGTTTCAGCATGTCGAATTGGGTTGAGCATGTTGACAGTGCAACACCGCGTCGTGAACTGTGGGGAACATCATCTCGGGTCTGATGATTTCAGAGAAGAATTGCAACCGGTCCAGCTCAGACAACAAACTTCCTAGTTGAGCCAAGCAGAAAAATGTGTCAGCAGAATTAAACAACTTGACCAAATTTGCATGATTTCCATTGTTAACGCACATTTTCTACGTGTTATAAATATACAATAAAATATACATGAGTTTTTTTCCTTTTGTGAACCTAAAAAAAATATGTTAGTGTCTTTTTTTAAATCATATCTATTATTTTTTTATAGTAATCATAAAGTTATTTGCAGTTAAAAGAAGTTTGAAACATTCGAGTCCGATTTTTGTTGAGTTCCTTTTTCTACCACTAGATGGCACTAATTTTACATATACAATGAGAGAACCCGTTAAGTCGTCCTTTTTTTTAAACAAATGAATTAAAACATGCAGCAACGTCCTGCCCATTTAATTATATCTATTATTTTTTACATTTTTTATAGTAATTAGAACATTATTTGCAGTGAACAGACGTGAGAAACATGAGTCCGATTTGTGTTGAGTTCATTTTTCAACCACTAGATGGCATTGTTTTTACATTTACAATGAGAGGCACCGTTAAGTCGCCCTTTTTTTTTCCCCAAGAACAAATGAATTGAAACATGCAGCAACGTCTTGCCCATTTTATTTGTTGAGATTTACAACTAGTAGCCATTTTTTTAATCATATCTATTATTGTTAATTTTTTTTATAGTGACCGGTTTGCATTTTGTTTGGACTTACTGTTGCAGCCCGCTATGACGACTTTAACGCCGACTGCTGTGTACTCCTTAATGACCTGCAGAGATAGAAAGTGGCAAACATTATTTCTTCATATTTTTTTTTTAGTTGGATTAAATCAATTAACTGATTAAATAAATAACCTGTTTGATGGCTTTGGCTCCCACTGAGTCAATAAAACCAGTGTGCGTCCAGTCCAGGATGATGAAGTGGACGGCGCTGAGAGACTGAAGAAAGGCAAGCACTTCGGAATCCGTCTCTCTGTGACCTTCTTCTACGTGGCCGTTTTTCTGATCCAATGAGGGCAAAACCTCGTGCGTCGTTGCTCCTTCCTTGCCCTAATAAAATAAATTTTAAAAAAAAGCTGGATGCATATTTTGAGCAAGCTCCACTAAATCGGTTTTAAGTCACTTGCCACTCATGGAACATTTACAATTATTCCTATTGTAACACTTCCTTCCCTCCTCACCCATGAAAAAAAAAAGTTTTACAGCCTTTACACAATCCTGTGCGGGTCAGGATAAGCACAGGATGTATTTAACCAGTGCAAATATGTAAAAAAAAATTTTTTTTTAAAATGGAGTCAGTGCAGTTACCTCAGCATTTCTCTCCGGAGAAGACGCCGGTTTGCTGTTGGGCTTTTGTTTTTTCGGAGCTTTTCTGGCAGTTAATATGTGTTCTGGGTTGACACCAGTCTGCAAAACAAAACATCTGCCAAAGATAAGCTCCAAAATAAATAAGAACAGGTTGATACGAGCATGGGAATCACAGATTTGTTATTTCACAGCGAGCTGGCGTGATTTCCAGCTCAGGATTGGAATGAATTTTTTTTTTTTTTTTTCGAACATGCTGCTGCTAGCACACGATCGGATAATTATCTGTCTGACAGTCTTGAGTTGTGTGGTAGCATGTGGCTCATGACTTAAGGTTGTTTTTTTGTTTGTTTTTTTCTCCAAGTCCAAGTACAGAAACAAAACTATGAAGAAATTAGTACACCTGATATTTTTTTTTTTAATAAAAAAGTTTGTATTTTTTGCTAGTTTGAGTATGATTTTTTTTTTAATTATTTTTCCAAAGCCGAGGCTGAAGAAAAAAAAAAAAGAAAAAAAAAAAAAAGGAAAAGGGTTTTACTTTCTATTCCGAACCACCCAATAAGAGAAAGACCACTGTGTTCACGCGCCCGTGTTCCGGTCCCAAGGTAACAAGGATTACCTTCTCCTTGAGAGCGCTCAGATAAAGGTCACAGTTGGCGAAGTAGATTGACGAGTTGGAGTGGAAAATCTTAATCCCCTCGCATTCCACCGCCTTGGAACAAGACAAATCGCAAAATGGTCATTCTTGAGGGTGACGGTGGCGCTTTTCTCCTCTCGACCAACCTCTTCGTATTCATCCACTTCATAATATAATCCCGTGCCGGCAACCTGCCCAAGGATGGCATTTTTCGGGCTGCAAAACAAAACAACAATTAGCCTTGAACCCGAATCCCCGAAAAGAGCCAATCTTGATATGTTGCTTAAAAAAATGGACTGACCTCTGTGTTCGATAGATGACCGTCACTAAAGCAAACGCAATGGCGGAGAGGAGGCCGTAATCCAAGCCCAATAGGACGGACGCCGTAAAGGTCACCAGCCAGATGGCCTGAAAACAGAAAGCATCCCATTTATCTGATTTTAGAATTTTATTTATGTATTTTTTGTGAAAAATAATTAACAATTGACTGACCAGTTCGATCTTGCTGGTTCTCCATAAAGCTGCGATGTCTCGGAACTGTTTAAACATTCCCAGCAGGTTGACCATGATGATGGCTGCCAACGCAGTCTGGGACACACAAAAGACGAAAGAGGCTGCAGATAAAATGCGATATAGCAGAGATTCGTCATCAGGGTGCTTTGAGAGAATCATTTTCTGGATCATGTCAGGGAATTCTGCCCATGTAACAATTGCAGCTCCATGACCGAAGCTCACCTGTGGGAGGGGCTCAAAGACAAAACCAATGGCGACGATCACCAGGAGCACCAAGAGAGACCCCAACAGGCCGGCAATCTGAGCCAAACATACGACGACAGTCAACATAATATCGTATTATCGTTCCGATTTCAGAACGCTGATTACCTGCGTTTTACCCCCCGTGCTCTCCTGCACGAGGCTCCTCGACATGGAGCAAGTGATGGTGAACGTTTGGAAGAAGGAGCTGATGAAGTTACACAGGCCGAGGGCTATTAGCTCCTGCAAGGAAAGCGACGTTTAGTATTTCGGAATGTATTAAAAAATAAATACATAAATAAAAAAATACATAAAATACGAAAAAAACTAAAAACAAAACTAAAATGAAGCTTTTAAAAAAAAATAAAAATAAAACAAAAGTACTAAAACTAAAAAAAACTAAAATTAAGCTTTTAAAAAAATTATAAAAATAAAAATAAAATACCAATACTAAAAACAAAACTGAAATGAAGCATTTAAAAATAAATAAATCAATAAAAATAAAATACTAAAACTAAAAACAAAACTAAAATGAAGCTTTTAAAAAAAATAAAATCAATAAAAATAAAAATAAAATACTAAAACTAAAATGAAGCTTTTAAAATAAATAAATAAATAAATAAATACAAATAAAAACTTGCAAGCCTGCTTTAAAAGCAAATTAAAAATATTTGAATTGAAAACAACAACAGCCAACCTACAACGCACGGACCAGTCTGACAAGTCTTTGCTTTGCTTATGGACAAATAAAAACCCAACACACTCCATCTGCTCATTTGCATGCCTCATTTAAATCTGCGCAAACACCACCCCAGACGCACCTGATTACTGTCCACGCTGTAGTTGTGCTTGAGGGCAAAGATTTTAGCCAGCGAGATTCCCATGGAGAAGCCCACAATGGCAATAGCAAACGAGTCGGTGACCAAAGTGCGCAAGAGAGAGAAGTCTGGAGCGACAGGTGGGAGAAGCCTGAGAACAAACGAGGGGACGTTTCAAGCACTTTTTGCGCAGGTTCTACTAAATATTTTCCATTATGAGTTGCATTGAAGTTAGTCCCAAAGCACGTTGCCCAATCCAATTAGATCATGTCATAAAGTTTTATCTAATCTCTGAGGAAGATAACTCATAGCTAAATAGATACCGCTCAACGTACGACCGATTACAATCAGATACAAGATGGGTGAACTCTTACCCAGTCGGTATCTTCCCAACCACATCGACATGATAGTCGCCGGCCAACGACATGCCGTAAGAGACGCCGGTTGACACGATGACGATAATTATCTCCCCGGGGATGGGGATGGGCAGTTTTTTTTTGAAGCGCTCATTGAGTTGTTTGATGACGTACAGAAAGACGAGACACACGACGCCAAGAATGAGGGTGGTGAGATTCGTGCTTGTGATGTCGCTCAATACGGCCTTGATGCTCTGTAAAGAAAGAGGAGAAAAGCTCAGTGGTATTTAAAAAAAAAAAAAAAAGAAATAAAAAATGGTGATAAACTCACAAATATAACAGAAAGGGGTCCGCTGAAACGCTTTGTTTTCACTCCCAGCAGGTATTTCAACTGCGATACCACCACGTGCACGGCGGCTGCCGTGGTGAAGCCTCGCACTAAAGGCTCTGTGAGGTAAATCGCCACAAAGCCGAACCTGAGAAGCCCTAAAAGAACCTAAAGAGGAGAAACCATTGGGATGAAACCGAGCGTCACGCTTCCTTGGCATGCAAAAAAAAAAAAAAAATCCAAGCGGACACCGACCTGGATGATTCCCACCAGGGTTGTGAGCACGGCGGCCACTTGCACCCTCCTGGCGTCACGTTCCGCCACATCAAAGATGGCCGACACGTTGGACCCATTGGTGGCTGATACGTAAGAATCCGGAACCTCCCGGACTGCGACACTTCCGATCATCAGGCTTATGACGGCAAAGGTGCCTGCCAATCACACACCAACACACTTAAAGTGACATTTTCACCTCACATTCCCGCTTTTTGTTTTTTCCTCACCGATGGATACATGTCTGGATGTGCCGAAGAAAGTGTAGAGCAGGACAGGGTAGAACGATGAATACAGACCGTAAACTGGAGGCACAGCAGCCAGCATAGCATAGGCAAGACCTGCGGTGCAAGAGAGCGAGAGCTGTTAAAATAAACTGTTGGAGTCATAAACAAAACCTCAGCGCCGCGGAGATAGCGAAAACAAAGCAGCGGGTCGCAATAAGGAGCACCTCAGGAGTTGGCAACGGGCCCCCACAAACTTTATTCATCGTTATTCCAAACAAGGCTGCTCACCTTGCGGGAGTTGCACGACGCCGGTGCTGAGACCCGAGACCACATCATGAAATAAGTAGTCCCTGATCGGGTAGTTTGGCAGCCATGTGAGAATCGGGAGGAAGCTCAGAACCGTCGCTTTTGCTCGCTGGGACGAACACCTAAGTAAAGAGAGAAGAGGGATCGTGCGGGAAATTTTTTGGGAGGTGTAATTTCGTCTCTTGACTTACCGGAAGTACAGCGCGAGCTTCTGTTGGAGGGTGGTGGTTTTCTCTTTGCGGTGGAGAAGTTGTGACCTGAGGTGTGCCTCGTTGTAGACGGGACGCTCGATCTTGTACATCAGCGATCGATCGGCATCATCCACCTGCACGATTGCCGGCGTTTCTGCTGCTTCGTCGTCTTTTTTCGGCTCCATCGGAATTTTATTTTACGTCCGTCCTCATTCCTTTGACATATCCATGCAAGCCACACTTCTTCTTGACAGTGA
This sequence comes from Idiotropiscis lumnitzeri, assembly GCF_059441095.1. NCBI lineage: Eukaryota > Metazoa > Chordata > Actinopteri > Syngnathiformes > Syngnathidae > Idiotropiscis > Idiotropiscis lumnitzeri. The sequence goes on from NC_142392.1 coordinate 5,199,663, forward strand.
GGAAACAAAGTAAATCATCACAGGTTGCTTCGATTACACGTTTTGTGCAATAATTTGAGGAGCTGATAAGGAAGACCGGCTATAGATAACAAGCTGATAATTTCCAGAGATTGAAGAGGGCACAATTAGAAATGTCCACATACATTTTGGAGAAGATTTACATGAAGCAACGTTAGCACTTTCCTTGTTGTCCAAAAAAAATCCGAAATATTGGGGTGATTGTTTTAATTACAGTTCGACTAATGTGGATTTTATTTTAATACTGATTCCTGTATTCGTCAGAATAAAATTCGGGTAACGAGTTAATTAGCCGATAAATTAAAAAAAAATATATAAAATTAATAAAAGAACTTTTTTTTTTTATCCCTTAGTGCTTAGAAAAATAAATGTTAGATTGTGTGAGAGGTAATGATGACGTAGGCAACCTGTCAGATCCAAATGGTACTGCAAGCTACTTCCTTATCAACAGTATAAATCAAAAGTGTGTGATGTGGTTTTAGTCAGAATAAAGACATTTGACAGCCCGTTGTTAGCTAACTAACATAGCATTAAAGGCATTAGTCGCAAAAAGAAACGTTTGAGCATGATCGCTTGCTTGCACGAATGCAATGAAATAACCCGATCTTGACCGGAAGACTATTTTTCCTCTTACTTTCGTCATGTAAGCTAACAAGGTTGTTCCTTAAAATCAAAGAGATCTTACCTCCTCTCCTCCTCCAGCTCTCGCTGGGATGCTGCGGGTTGAATGTGAACTTTACAAGAACGACCTTCTGAGTTAAAGTTTAACAGAGGAACCGTGATTCAAATGGAGCGAATGCGGGGACGATCGTTTGCACAAGTACACAGATCACCTCAGATAAAGATGATGCTACTCGTTTGACATTTATCGTTCACTTCCGGTTTACACGTCGAGCGTTCCACATCGTGTTCGACACGTCCCAGTGGAGTTTAAATAGAATTCACCAAAATATAACTGCTGTTCAAATGTTTTATTTTAATGTCTGCAATAATTAATCCACACTACGTGTTCAAAGAAGATTCGATCCGTTTGCCAACAATTCTGTGCTGCAAATTCTAGTTCGAGTAAGATGTCTTCAGTCGGGATCTTTGTTGTGACTTGGTGACCGGATGACGACAAGAAATGTGATCGTACTGATAATAATAATAATAATAATAATAATAATAATAATAATAATAATAATAATAATAATAATAATAATAATAATAATAATAATAATAATAATAATTCATCTTCAAGGGCAATGATAGCAGAAGCATGTGCTTTTATTATCATTTGTGACAATTTTTGCTGTTGTTGCGCTCAGCAAACAGTGATCAGATCCCATACCTTGAAAATGGGTCGCTATCTGATATTGCAGAAGGTACATTTTCTGAACAATGGGTGGATTGTTGGTTTCATTGATCAATGACGTCGGGGATGTCCTTCCTTGCCTTTTACGTGAGCAAATAAACAACGGTAGATTTTCATCCACAGCTGATCAAGGCCTGATTCGGATGCACCACATTAAAAATACAAAAAAAAAAAGTGTTTTCTCTTTTTATGACCGTGACATGCCGTTGTTAAAACTGCCAACATCATTGAAAACTGCATCTTTGGATAAACACATTCACCAGAAGCCACATTCAAGTGTGTTGTTTTTAAACTGCAGAGGTGTGAGGAGTGTTTTACTCTTCGGTTTATAAAAAAAAAAAAAAAAAAAAAAAAAAATGAATGCATTTGCAGACTAAGTCATTATAACATCACACTGAGTCCTTTCCATCAAAGTGTACAATAACAAGAAGAATGCTTGCACATGATCATTTGTGGATACAGAATGTGAGCTTCAACACCATTTCCGACAGAGTGCATAGTACACTAATAGATGCTATGTGATTGTCCACAAAAAAAAAAATTCTGTTATCAACAAACTTTGCATGTGATTTGGCAACTCAAAACGCTAAAAACGCTCATGAAAAAGTCTATTAATGTCCTCTTCGGGACTAATTAGCAGTCGCGGAATAAACGGAAGGCAGGGCCGCTTGTGCTCCTATCAACTCCCTGAGAAATGTCTGATAAATATTCAAAATCCATCGGCCAAGGTGTAGGCACAAGAAAATAGAAAACGGGGGCAAAAGGGACACCAAGTTTTTTTCACTCTCTCAGTTTTCAACAAAAATGTCGGGTCAATGTCTGGGCCGGTAGGAATTGTAGTATCTCGGGTAGAGAGGAGTGTAGTGGCTGGAGTGTCCGTATGGTGTCGTCCCGGAAGGGCTGTAGTAGGCGGGTGAATAACTGTGCGAGGAAGCCGGGGAATGGGAAGAAGAGTAGTGAGACGATGACGAGGGAATGTGATGCACCGAAGTTCCCGTCAATCTGGACAAGGGACGAGTCCGGGGAGATGGACTCCACAAAGAGCGTTTGAGCCCCAGCAGTGGCGATCGATAGGGAGACGAAGGGGCGGAGCCTGCCTGGTTGGGTCTGGTTGTTGTCAGAGTCGTGGTTTGAGTCGCTGGCGTGACGTGTCTTGAAGGAGTGGAGCTACGGGAGAAAGGGGATGTAATTCTGAAACTGTGGGAATCAGCGACAAAAGTTCGCATCCCAAGGGTCCAGCGTGACGGTGAAAGCCTCTGCGGGGTGGAGGATGGAGTCGACACCTCAAGAGGCGGAGGGTTTTCCGACACCAGAGTTTCAGGTGGCGAGGCAATCGCTGGCGAGGATGGACTGCGATGGGGTACGTGTGAGGGAGGGGATGTCCGAGTTGCCGAGTCTGCAGTCGAAACAGCTGATGTCGGACTATTAAGGCAGGAAGGGGAAGAACTACTGGGGGCCAAAGCTGCGCTCCCGGAGCCTTGTGCCAGGTCCGAGGTCGAAGATGAGGTTGCAAGACTTACTTTGGGAGCGCTGGTTTTCCTGCGGGTCATTTTGCTCCCACGGTTACGATGTGTTTGCTCTTGATCGAACGCCAAGTCCTCAAGACGTTGGGTGAGGGCCAGTTTTTGTTGAATGGCCATTCGCAGGAGCGAGTTCAAAGTCTTCTTTTCGTCCTCAGCTGCCGCCAACTGTCTTTGCATCTCATCCAGCTGGGTCATGTACTCGTCGCACCTGAGGGAGGAAAGGATCAGGTTCAACCATGTGACTCGAATCCAGGGGTGTGCAAACTTTTTGATTGGCGGGCCACAATGGGTTCTAGAATTTGACAGAGGGGCCAGACCAGGAGCAGATGGATTGGTAACCACACCTCATCGGAGAAAGAAAAATACATTTAATTTTAAATTAAAGTGAACAAAAGCATGACAACAATAGATATATGTCATGAACAAGGTTTATTCATGTAATTTTTTTTCAAATTTGGCGGGCCGGATTAAAACGTTTAACGGGCCACATGTGGCCCCCGGGCCGTAGTTTGCCCACACCTTCTCTAACCCCCTTAACAAAAAACCAAGGGAAAATAAATAAATAAAAAAAATAAGGCCCGACAGGCCCCGACAATTTTTAACGGTACCGAGACTGCGGCCAGAGGGGCGTAGGGTCAAGTGGGGTCAAAGGTCAAGTACAGTAAATGGCTTTTTTCCGCTCACTGACCTGGTGGCGAACATTGCTCGTACGGACGAGAAAGTGGCCGCGTCCTCTTTTAAGGCTTTCAGCTCATTCCTCAGCTTCATCATCGTGTCCGTCACCATTGACTTCTCGGCCTCATATTTGCTCTTCAGGTTCGTCAGAGCCACCTCCGCTGTCTGGGAAAATACACACAGATCTTTTTTTTTTTTTGGTGATGACCAAGTTTTCTCCGACAGAGTTCATTCAACCAAATTCGGACCCGATGATCGTGCAACTGCACCTGTTTGTTGGCTTTGAGCACCAGCCGAAGCGTGGCAATCTGCTCTCTCTTGGTGCTGAGCAAGGATTTGAGCTTCAAGATCTCCTCCAAGCAGCTTTCTTTGTCCTTGTCGAGCAAAGGAGCCAGTTCCCTCGCTGCGGCTCTCTGCCGGGACAGCTGAAGAGCTCGGTCCACTGCTCTCTGTAGGTGCTTGACCTGAGAATTAAAAGTGGAACGTTTTGGAAAGAAATCTAGGCAATGAAGAAATGTAAAACCCGATGACGCCTCTACCTGGTCTCTGATGATGGCATTGAGGTTGTAGATGTTCAAGGGCTCTCTGCGTAGCTCACCAGCTGGCTCCAGGGCGGGCGATGATGACGACGAGGACGATGATGAGGCACTGATGCTGGGCGAGCGGGTCGGAGGACTGCAGGGAGTCGGACTTTGCGCCGACTGAGCCTGCATGAGCTCCTTGTCCCCCTCCTTACCGTCCCGTCCTCTGTCCCCGCCGGAGCGCGGCTCTTTGGACGGAGACTCGGAGGGGCTCCGTGACTCCCCGGAAGTTGAGGTGGTGGAGGTGGCGGTGGCCAGTCGTCTGGCAAGGCGCGGCGTGAGGAGAACTTTACTGTTGTCGGTTGACATGGCTTTGAGACTGGCGCAAAGGCCTCTGAGCCCCCTGCCTTGCCTAGAATAGAAAAGAAAGATGCTTAGGAGCTCCAAGTCGAGTTCGGGATGGGTCATTTTCGGTCCCACTACTCGGTTTTTAATGATTTTCACTCTAGTTCAGGCGTGGGCAAACTACGGCCCGGGGGCCACATGCGGCCCGTTAAACGTTTTAATTGGGCCCGCCGAACTTGAAAAAAATTAAATGAATAAACCTTGTCAATGTTTTATTTTCTAAATACTTTGGTGTGTCAAAGACATATATATCGTTGTCATGCTTTTGTTCACTTTCATTTCAAATTAAATGTATTTTTTTTTTCTCAGATGAGGTGAGGTTACCAAAACACTCCGTCCCTCGGCTCCTGATTCCGGCCCCTCTGAAAAATTTTAGAACCCATTATGGCCCGCCAATCAAAAAGTTTGCACACCCCTGCACTAGATGGTGCAAATGCATGCAAATCGAATAAAAGTAAGACCTGTAGTAGTCCAGCATGACACGGTTGGGCGTGTCGTTGTTGCACAGACAGACATGATGGTAGAGCTGGGCAAGCTCCTCGCTCAGCATCACCAGTTCATCCTGAGCGGCATTCAAAGCCCCTTGGCTCTCAGCGGCTGCCGACTGAGCCGCCTGCAACTCAGCCTCCATACTGGAAATCTGACAAGAGGACATTTCGGTCACGACAGAATTGATCATTATTTTAGAACTAGAGCATCGATCATTGCTTTTCCAAAAAGCTGTGACTTTATTTAGCTTTTATTAGATTTAGGATTAGTTTTAGATTTTTCTGCCTGCTGGATTTTCTGTTTGACAGCAAAATTCATCGTTCCATTAATCACAGCAAGTCGTCCAGGTCATTCAGAGCAAAGCAGCCCCAAACGACTACTATGTTTCACTGTCGGCAGAATGTTCTTTTGATAAATGCTCTGTTATTTTCTTTTTTTACGTCAAATGCATCGCACAATGACGTGAAACACGGCAACAGTTAGCTGTTAAATATATATATTTGAGGATTTATGGTGTATGTAAGCTTACCTTCTCTTTCCCTTCTTGGCAGCTCTTTTCTAATGCCGTGACCTTCCTCTCCAGTCTCTGTTGCAGAGCATTTCCTCTTGGCTTCTCATGTGCTATGCCTTCCCCACACAGAGCCAATCTGTCGCGCAGGGTTTTCACTTCTGACTTGAGCTCAACCACCTCCGTAACAGCCACGTGGTATTTGCGCTGCAAGATCTCCAAACCTGGTGACTGGGAAGGAAACACTGGACTATTGTTGACGGCGCCATGCTCATCCTCATGTTCGGCTCCATCTTTAGTTTTTTTATCTATGTCAAGTCCCTTGAGGTCTTCGGGGTTGAGAGGAGACTCAAAGCTGGTCTGGGCCCCTTGCTGCCCGCGGCGTAGGGCGTTGACCTTTTGGCTAAGGCGGAGAGTCTTCTCGTGCTGTTCGGACAGAGCACCTTGGGTGTGCTGGAGCTGAGTCTGGGATTCCTGCAAACTGGCGATCAGCGCGACCTTCTCATGTTCCACCTGAATGGGGCAGAAGTGAGACATTATAGCCAATCAGCATTGTCTTACACTAAATTATTCAAAAGGCTTTAAATAGGATACAAACGCTGGATTAGGAATTTTACAGATGATGCAACAATATCGCACCTGTACGACACTCAAAATTATTGCGACAATTCAGTGTTTGACCGGCTGATTATAACTCACAGTCACCAGTTGTTGCTTGAGCTTCTGAACTTCCGTCAGGTTCATCTCGCTGAAGAGGTCTGACGTGGCCACACCTTCGATTTTACGACCCGTCGTAGCAGCAGCCACCGACGCTGAAGCGGTCGCAATTCGCGTTGCACCTTGGATGTGGCCATTACACCTCGAGGGGGCAGAATTAAGAAGAAAAACATTTATTGTAACTCCACAAGTATATGTGGCTCTTGTGAAGTGATTATTTTTATTAAGCAGCACACGAGCACTGTATTATTACGATTATTTGTTTTAGTATTAGTTTTAGTTTTTTTTAATAGAATTTTTGTGGAGTGGAAGATTAATAAAAAAAGATCACTATAATTTAATAATTCTCAAATGACTTTTTGACCTTACTTCTTAATAATAATAATAATAATAATAATAGCAATAATAATAATAATAATAATAATAATAATAATAATAATAATAATAATAATACCGAAATGAGCTCTAAAAGATCTTAAATGATATTAAATAATAAAGATTTCATATAGATATAATTTTATAAACGTGAAATAAAGTTTCAGTTACATTTTTTTTCTTTTTTCTATTTCCTTGACTGGTAAAAAAGAAGCCGCTTTGCTTGCCCATGAGTGAAGTCGGCAGTGACCACACCCACAGCGGCGCAGCCATCCCACTAGCATGTCAAAAAAAAAAAAAAAACACACATAGAGGCTGTGCTGTAATACCTCGTTGGATCTTCCGCGGTTGGCGAGAGCAAAGTGGTCGGAGTAGCCGTGCCGCTGGGTGGGGCAGATGTGAACGTCAGGTGTGCGCTGCCGGTGTACGCCACATCACACATGCTCAGATGGTGAACCAGCTCTCTACGCATGTGATTCTTCTGCTCACGCTCGCTCTTCAGAGACTCCAGCGCCTCCTCCAGCTGGGAGTCAGAGATGTCCTTCAAACGCAGAGCGTCCTGCAACTGGCTGTCCAGAACATCTGTCTCCTCTTCCAAAACTTTGATTTCATGTTTTAAGCCTTCATATTCCACCTGAATCAGAAACACGTCAATCAAGGTAAAAATTAGGGCTGTTCGATACAACACCGATACCAAGTAACCGATACCGCAAGTATTTTTGATATAGCGCCGCTGTACTGTCAAAAACATGTATGTCCAATTTTGATTTTTTTTTTCATTTTCATATTAATAAGATGTCTGTAACACAGAAACCCCATTAATGTAAATATTTTTAAAAATTAAAAAAAAAAAAAGTGTTTATCACAAAATTGTGAACAAAAAACTTGTTTTCTGAAGCAGATGATGATTCACTGGCGTGCCAAACTACTATAGGACAGCGCGAACGAATTTAAAATTTTGTTTGCCTGAAGTATCGGAGGTTGGTATCGGCAGCTTCCACGAGTACTGACGCCTTAAAATCGGGCCGTGATCACCATGTTTAAATTATCAACAGCTCGACAGTTCACGTGCGCACATATCATCAGTACCTGATTCTGCTTGAGTGTTGAAACCAGTTTCTGAAGCGAGATATTCTCCTCTTCTAGCTCCGTGTAGTCCTGAATCAGCCTTGATTCTCGAAACTTATACTCGCCGATCTCCTCTCGGACGCGGCTACGTTGCAGCTCCAACATCTCGTTACTCTGCTGAGACGGCGGCAATGAGGAAAAGACCGCTTTGCTTTCATATTACAGTCATTTAGATTCGGACACATGCCGAATTCTGCACTTTACCTCCCGCAGTTCCTGCAGCAGGCAGCTCAGGTGGTCATTGTCAGCCTGAGCATTGGCCGCAGTGGCCCGGCTGTGCTTGACCTCCGCCTGAAGCTCCAGCAGCCGGCCCATGTAGTAAGCTTCCTTGGTGGCCGACTCCTGCAGCAGAGTCTCCTCGTTGGTCTCGCCATCGTCGGCCACCTTACGTTGCGTGGAGTAGGCCTGACCAAATGCCTGGATGGAGACAAATTCCTCCTTTATTCCCTTTCGATCACCGTATTTAAAAAAAAAAGTGCAAAAGTGCACTGGTGCTTGGGGAGAGATTAGGGCGGAGTAATGGAAATAGAAATGGAGGACGGGAGGGGATAAAGGGAGGAAGGGATAATCAAATTTAAAAATACTTCAACGCTCCCTTGGCGCCGGGCCTTTGTTTTACCGTCCTCATCCTGTCATTGCTTCGTTGTTTTCAACACGACTCAAGACAAGAGCGGGACGACAAAGTCGTTTTCATCAGGCAATGTGAGACAAAAAAAAAAGGGGAAATAGGGGAGCTTTGTTTTATTTGTGAGATTGTTCATTTTTATTTCACTTTATTTTATTTTTTTAATTTTCAGTCGACAGAAGCAACAAAACGGCCGCCGGCTGAGATGCCTAAAATTTGGGTTGATTTTGCGACTTAACGCCTATTCCATAAACGCAATATTAATCAGAATGCCATTTTTAGACTAGAGAAAGCGCATAGAACATTTTATTGAAGAGAACTTTTCGGGGTCGACTTCCCCTTTAAATGTCACACCTTTAAATGAAATACCTTCAAACTAAAATCCTGAACTCCATGCATGAACAATGACACTAGTCGTTCCAGCTTCCTGATGGAATTATCATGACCTCATTCTTATGAATAATTCATGACTCCGCGTGTGTGTGTTGTGTGTGTGTCTGCCTATGTGAGTGTGTGGCAGGCACAATTCCACACATACATTTTTTAGTCCGTTCGTCTGCTCTTGAGTGCTTCTGCGCCGTGGCTCTGTGTTATTCATAACCAAGAGAGCCAGAGAGGGAAGTTACAGCTTGGGAACATTCATAAAGACAAGTCGAATGATAAAGTGCTACATAACCGAAAATAGTCGTTTGATGCCAAAGTTATTTTTGTATCGTCCAAAAATCGGAGTAGGAAGCAGACCGGCGGTGTCCGGTGACATCATAACAAGCAGAGAGGCGTGTCAGTGACAAAACAAAAGAGTAACGGCGCATCCATTTTACATCGACACTTCAAATAGATCACCGACAAATCACTTGCAGCCCTTTTCAGCAAACGTTGGAACACTCATTTACATCACAGAGCTGATTTATACCAGACAAACCCATTATTGATTATGCCCTAAATCCTCATTTAACAAACTGGGGGATGTTTTTTGTGCACAGTACTGCGAACAGATCTGGAACAACAACTAGATTTGGTGTCGAAATGACATGTTGTGAAAAGAATCATTAACTGCCATTGACGGCTAAAGACGTCCGATCCATTTTTTTAACTCGGCTGGTCGTGAATGAGTTAAAACAAGTTAATGTTGTATTAAAACTTTTGAACTATATTTCATATTGCATTTTGCAGTATTAATACCAGTAAAATTGCTAATCGCATCAACGTGTTACTAATTCAATTAGATTGCTTCCTTATCGCTTCTGCAGTCCAACTATCCTGTTTCTCGATTTCTCGCTTTTTGCTTTCTTTCAGATTTTAAAATAATATTACTGGTTTATATATGACTAAATGGATTAGCCGATGAATACATTAAAAAAAAATTAAAAAATATCAGCCCAGGGGGATTGTGAAGGTCAGCAGACTTGGGTCAATTTTAGTGGCGCCCAGAGTTCAAAGCAAACATGGTGCAGCAGCATTTTGCTACAATGCTGCACAGAAAGTCCTTGGCTCAGTCGCTTCGTGATTTTTAATGCAAGATTCACTTCTTAATGTGTGACGAACTGTTGCATATTTAAAATAAAACTTCAAACTGTTCTCCACTGCATGCTCCCTAAAATGGCTTTTCAAGTTCGTCCGACAACAACACTTGACTTTTTCCAAGTAACAAAGCCGTACCCCTGCTGAGCCCACCTCCTGCAGCTGTTCCAGCTCCAGCCTCAGAGCCTCTTGATCGGCCTCCAGCTCGGCATACTGCTGCTTCAAGCTCTGGTTCTCCTCCAGAACCGCCAACCCGCACTCCGCCGCCCGGATCTTCTCGCGGTTGGCCTCCGCCAGCTCCCGGGTCAGACGCTCCACCTCGGCCCGGCATTGCTCCACCGTGTCTCCGCATCCTCCTGCTGCTCCACCGGCGGCCATCGCCCCTCTCCTCCCTCCCTCCCTGCGTCGGATGAGCGGAACTGCGCGTCCGCAGGAGGGAGAAACAGCAGACTACAAATCCACACCGCCACCCTCTGAGGATAAAGCTGCTTCAAATCGCGCGTGGAAAACAATCAAGCCCTGCAAATATCCACAAAGTGCCTTCATCCTCATCACCACATTCACTCATCATCAGCCATGTGATGCTGAAAGTGATGCTGCGCCCCATGATCCGCATCCGCGTCCACTCCCTCTGTTTTCTGCTTATTCACCAGCTTCAAGCCGCCATCTGTGCCCGCAGCCGAGAAGCAAGGCATCCCCTTTGTGTGATCCAGCTGCATACACAGTTACAAGACGACAGTTAGCACATTGCCTATTGACGCTCGAGTCTATCGCGCCGCATGCGCGCTCACGTCGCATGAACGCGTACAAAAATAATCAGGACAATTCGGAAGGAAACCTCAATTCATGCAAACTCACAAAAATACATGTACAATGAAAATAACACCTTCTCTCTATTATTAATGCCGTTTTAATATTATTGGTGGTGACCCTTATGCGATCACGTTATTGATAATAATAAAGGTGTGCAATAAAAAAACAAAAGCAAATATGAGTGAAATGGATCAGAAATCAGTGAATTACTATACAATATGATTGCAACTGTTTGATTTTATATCATTGCAAAACACATTAAATTGTTAAAAAAAAAACATTGTGCGGTACATAAATACAAATTTATTGTAACGTGTGAACATTAGTGTCCAGCAGACGACAGCAACCTGACAAAATAAAATAAAATAAAACACATACAGACAGTCTCTTATGCCGTTAAAATACAATTTAAAAAACAGCGACGCTCAATTAAAATATTTTAGGACTCGTACAAAATTCACAAACAAACCGTTAAATTATAATTGAAATTATTATTATTCATTTTTAAATCAAAACCATCTAAAAGGGTGCGTTTGTAAAAAATTATAAGTTACAAATCTAGTAATTGATTTTTTAAAAATATGTTAAGTCATACTACCCTTGTAAACAAATGTTTTATTTTGAAAATATTTCCCCGGAAGTGTAAACCTACTGTGGTGTGCGGAATGCCGGGTGATATCAACCTTGCAGTAGTTCCAACGCATTGCACGTTGCTATTTAGTTGCTATGTTGTAGCTATTAGCACGATAGCCATTCCTTTGCTGGGAAGGAGACCCGCCGTTCAAGTTTGGCTAAAATACGCTGTGAATTTTCCCCCGTTTGTATACATTAAACAGTCACAAACTGGCAATTTCAATAGAACGGATCTCGCCTTGTAAACTTCGACCGTGTTTCCCTTCCTGTGTTAGCTTCACCAGCTAGCTAGCAGCTAAAGTGCCACCCGGTTCTTGCCCCCCATCAGTGCCAACCGTCACCTGCCCGGTTGAAGGACCATGGCGATGAGACAGACTCCGCTCACTTGTTCTGGTCACACCCGGCCTGTGGTGGATTTGGCCTTCAGTGGAATCACTCCTTTTGGCTACTTTCTCATTAGCGCCTGCAAAGGTGAGACTGGCATAACATATACTGTCATCTCGGTCATTTTCATATTTGGTTTCTACAACGAGGACTGCTGTCAATTTCCTATTTACTCAAAATCACTCATCTTGATTTCTAATCTGTCTTGTTCAAGGTGATAGCCGTCTGTCTTATTAAAAAAAAAAAACATCTGGAGAAAGTGGTGCACACAGTTGAAATCTTTCTTGCATGAACATGACGTCATGGAGGTTTTGCAGTCAGGTTTCATGACACCGGAGACTGTCTTGTTTTGTTGGATCAGACTGCAGCATTCGATACGGTGGTCCACAGTAATCTTTTGACTCCCGCTCTGCAGCACTGCCGTAAGGTGTTCCACAGGGTTCAGTTTTAGGTCCCCTGCTGTCTTCATTGTATTTGTTGCCTCTAGGTTTCCTCTAAAAAAATCATTCCACTTCTAGGCAGATGTCAGATCTATGTCCTGCTGAGGAAAAAGATGGCAATGAATTACTTGAATTTCAATGAAACCAAAAGAGAAGTTTAGTTCGAACGGAACAGTGATTTTTTAAAGTGCTCTATGAATAAAATGCAGTCAAGAAAAAGTTCACTGTGATTTTTATCTTTTGTTTCAGATGGCAAGCCCATGTTGCGCCAGGGAGACACAGGGGACTGGATTGGAACGTTTCTGGGTCACAAAGGTGCTGTCTGGGGAGCCACTCTGAACACTGACGCCACCAAGGCAGCCACTGCTGCGGCCGACTTCTCAGCGTGAGTGGACAATTGCCGACCGATACTGCTGATATCAATTGATCATAATGACCGTTTCCTTATATTTTCCAGAAAAGTGTGGGATGCTGTCAGTGGTGATGAAGTCCTCACATTGGCACACAAACACATTGTAAAGACGGTCACCTTTACTCAGGTGAGTGTGAAAGTCGTAATCATTTCAAGTAGATATTTACTTATTTACAGTAGATGCTTTTCCCCTCTTAGGACAGTAACTGTCTATTGACTGGAGGAAATGATAAGCTCCTGCGCATCTATGATCTCAGTAGCCCAGATGCAGGTGAGTGGATAAGTGAAATTAACTTTTTTTTTTTTTTTTATTATTTGATGGTGCTTAATCAGTGCAGGAGGGTACGAAGCCCCTCTAATGCCAGGGTGTGAGGAAAAGCTGATTTCCACTTTAAAAAACTGCAATTGCGCTTTCTGGCCGTTAGATGGCAATGTTTCCCACATTTTTTTCATTGGACGCTGATTTCCTTCATTGTCTAAAGTTTAAAACAAATTAACATCCTAAACTGAGGGAACAAATTAGCATTTTTTTTAATCATCAATTTCTGCTAGAAAATTATTTTTGCTGCATGTACTGGCTAAAATTTCTGAAATGCATTCATGGGTACGTTTTGTGTTTTCAGCGCCGCAAGAGATTGCCGGTCATACCTCACCTATTAAGAAGGCCCTGTGGTGTAATAACGACAAACAGATTATCTCAGCGGCAGATGATAAAACCATACGGTCAGTAAAGAGGGTGCTCCTTGATGAGCAGAGAATTCCGTTTGAATTTGAATTTGGGATACAAATAATAAATTTTTTAAAATTTATTTTATTTTATTTTATTTTTTTTTTTTACCAGACTGTGGGACAGGACATCCATGGAGGTAGTGAAGACACTGACGTTTGACACGTCCGTGAGCAGCATGGAATATGTGGTCGAAGGCGAGATTCTTGTCATCACATACGGAAAGACGATCGCTTTTTATAACGCTCTCAGGTAGGTCACAGAGTCTGGAGCGCAGCCGTGAAAAAAAATCCAGTGAGCTCCAGTTGATAATAATTATATTATTGTATCATTTCCGAAGAGAATGTTCATTTTTATTTTGAGCTGTGATTTTTGCCAAAAGATATTGTGACATGAACTAAGCTGTAATTTAATTATCCAGCCTTGACCTGATCAAGTCTGTGGATGCCCCAGCTACCATCAACTCGGCATCCCTCCACCCAGATAAGGACTTTTTCGTTGCTGGCGGAGAGGACTTCAAGCTCTATAAATTTGACTACAGCACCAAAGAAGAGCTGGGTAAGAAGTTTTACCAGTTTGGCTTTTTTCCTCAGGACTGATTATGTCTCAATCTGACAATATGTGTGCGTGGTTGAAAATTTCCCACAAGGGGTTTAGGACTGATGCCATGCGTAACCGAGAACTTTCGCTGAGGTGTGACACATTCATAACTAGTAGTCAAGGTTGTGAACTGTAAATTGCTTGATGTTTCCCCCAAATAAACAAAATTGGAGCTGCTAATATCTATCTTGGAACGTGAATATCCAACCACAACTATTTGGTGATTGGGAGCCCTCTTGTGGCCAAAACGCAGTACTAATTGTTGTAAATCTGTATCAAACAGCAAGTTTTTTTTTATCCAGACTGACTGGTTAATGTAAAATTTGGTTAATTATACACTGAGCATATTTAATCCTTTTGTCAAACATCATTATTTTTTTCTCTCTCGTCCACAGAATCCTACAAAGGTCACTTTGGTCCCGTGCACTGTGTCCGCTTCAGTCCGGATGGCGAACTGTACGCCAGCGGCTCTGAGGATGGTACACTTCGTTTGTGGCAAACGGCAGTGGGGAAAACCTATGGCCTCTGGAAATGTGTTCTTCCTGGTAATTGTGCCGCTTTTTAAAAAAACTTCTTATAGATATTTATCAATGCAAGGCATATAAAAGAAAATAACTCATTTTAATACAAATTTTAAATCTGTGCTTTAAAATTTGGTTAAAAGTGCAGTTTATGTTTTTGTGCGACTCTTCAGAGGACCTCGTGGCAGAGAACTCGGAGCAGATATATACTTCACCTCCAGAAATCAAAGCCTAAAGAGAGAAGCGCGCTGCCGACTGGGGGGGGGGGACAAGACACAAGGAAGACGGAGCTGACACGGTGGTCCCGGTTGAGTCCTATCAGGCCCCAGCAAGGAGAAGAGTCCAGAGCATCTCCATCGATCAGGAACTGATGTTGAAATTATGGCCGAGTTGTCTGTCATAAAACAAAAACTGACACTCACACACACAGGTTTACGCAGGCATGTAGACAATAAGGGCTACAGAGACAAGCAGTAGAGCTTTACGTGTGTGTCGCTCATTCATAGCTGCCTGCTTTCTCTCTGATCAGCCTGGTTCGTATGTCTGCTTAAACATTTATACATAAGGACATTGCTAAGTTCCATTTTGGTTATATTACGGTATTTAATGAGCTAGACCCCAGGCTTTTGTTTTCACTTCAATCACAATGCAGGAGACTGTCGTGCTATGTTAAAGAGCCTTTTGTTTAATTACTTTAAGGATTCGCCGCTGCTGTAATCGTTAAGAAAAAGTTAATTGTACATGTCAACGAATGTTTTGTGACAAAAGTGGAAACAGATGAAATGTCACCTTTTTGGTTGGTTTATTATTAACCAGTGGTTGAATAAAGAAACGCGTTGCTGTTTTATTTCAGTGTAATAAATGAAAGTGAGATTTTTTATGAGTGATGTAGATATTTTATTCCCCTCCAAAAATACGGTAATTATTAAATGTTTTTTGTCAAATCGAATAATTTTTTTTTTAATCATTGCTATCTTGAATCGCAACGCCCCATGTAAAACGATGCTTATTAAATCTTTCATGAAAGCTGTACAGTGCAGTTCGTGTACATATACTAGCGTTCACAAATTCATATTTCTGAATGCGCTCCATATCATACATTACGGTACTGCAGTTCCTCTTTTTACCACAATCCCGCCGAGCAGCACCGCTCCATACACGCACCTCAGATCGCTACACTACCGGTGTCGACACCTGTCCTCTTAAAATTTACACGATTTTTTAACTACGAATTTGAATAATCTGCCCAATTTGAGGTAAATTGTGCCAAAAACAATTTATTGTGTACTTTTGTCACAAATGTAATGACGTTGAGTGCCTACGAATCGTATTTTTGATGATATTTGACGACTTCGGTTCGATGCTAACAGGTTTGCATTTTTTCAATTTTAATTGTTTTTATATCGTGTTGAGCTTTGTATTTTTTTAAGTTAATTAGTTTTCGTGTCGCCTTTTATAGGTTTTATTAGCTTAATTTTAATCAAGAACAGTGTCAGTTTGTGTTAAAACGTGTATTACTTGTAAGTCAGATTTGAAAAAGACTAGGGTAAGTATTGTGAAGTAAAACTCTAAAATATTTTAATGTATTTTTACAATACAAGGTACATTCTACAGTTTTGATAGTCCACAGACTTTGAATTACAATAAATGCGGTTTCATCAAATTTCAGCTGTGTGTACCCAACTAGTTAGGCCTCCACTCTAAAATTTTGAGTGAGCTCTTCTAATTTTCATTATCACCTATAGTTTAAAAACTCAAATTCATGTTCCCAGGGAGCCATGCTGCCTCTTCAGGCTGTGCTCGGCTTGGTCTCATGGTGCTGGTCCGGGTGCTCGCCATTCGCCAACGATACCCACCTCCAGGCCTGGCTCCAGAGGAGGACCTTGGTGACCTTCATCCAGGCAAGGGAAAATGATGTCTATACACATCTTCAATCCATCAGGTTGCTATCTTGCTATATGTTTGCATTTTGCATTTTATCAAGATGTCCCCTCATCGATCTTCTTTAACGTTTTCTTTCTAAGGTTGTTATTTTTATCTATTAGCACATTGCTGGCTTCCATATAAGAAGATACAGTATCTAAATCATCACTGTTCAAAAATGTACACAAGAGAATTCTCTCGGGCATTGACCCTTGCATTTTGCACAAAGTGTCATAGATGCAACACTGCAAACCTTTACGTCCAAACCAAATCTGCATGCTCATCACATTTATTATTGGAAAGGTGGTACTTTGGTTTAAAAAGAAAAATCAATTTCTCATCTCTTCATTGTTTGCGTCTGTGCACAAGGGTCAAATATCAATATTCAACCATGGTAAAATAATCCTTCTGACGCTATTGACAGTGGCAACATCAGCTGCCGCATTTTGCATTGGCCTTCTTACCCAGCACCCTACAATATCATCATTCTGAAAAATTGCACTGCTGGTCGAGCTACAACTGCTTACGGCAGCGTTTTTAATTCAGAAATATTTACAGCGTACTACATCCAGTCAATGAACACGTTGAATTGATCGGTGGCCTCCATTCATTCACACTCCCCAACCGCCCCCTCCCGTTCATCAAATTGGCGTGACCTATCGTTGCTGGCATCATGAAGAAGAGGGGGGCACTTCATTGTGAGGCTTTCCCGTCTTGAGGGTATAAATACGAGGACGCGGAAGAGCACCAGAAGTGATTCAGGACCTTTTCACCCTTCTCGGCTTGGCTACTGGACAGCAAATCTGCGAAATATCTTACACCATGAAAGTAAGTGCTCTAATATTCTCTTAAATGAAATAATTGAAGGTATAATTTGTATTTCTTGAATAGTGCTTGGTATTGTCGTTTATCATTTTGACGCGTCTCGTAACCAAAATACATATCAGGCAGAAAGCGCTATGTTATACTTCAGAAATGACAAGTAAAATAATTTAATGACATTGTAATGTTGTAACATGAGTCTACCTGAATATTAAAACGATTCCTCCTCTCTAACTTCCGCAGGGTTTGAAGACCATCACTTTAACTTATATTCTCACTCTCTTACTGGTTGCATTTGTCACGCAAACCTGGAGTGCACCAAAGGTAAGGGTTGTTTTTTTTTTTTGTTTCCCCCTTTTTTCATAAACTGCCAGAAATATGAACCAGTCAAATTCTGATATTTATTTATTTTATTTTATTTTATCTTATCGTATTTTATTGATTTTTGTATTTATTTTGAAATTATTTATTTATTTTTCTTACTTAAAGAGCTCTTTCCAAAGGAGAAACTGGACTCCGCAAGCTATGCTCTATCTTAAAGGCACTCGTACGTACTGTAGCTCGACTCACGTTTTAGTTCATTCAAAATTTTATCTTGCGCGTTTCATGCGGCGCTTCTTTTTTTTTTTTATTCTGTGCAATTTCTCAGAAGGACGCCGGTTCATCTCGGAGGACCGAAAAGAGGGGGACGTGTATGACACTTTACACTTAGGTACAAACGTTACATTACCACATCAGTAAAAATTTTTAATGAGTCCTTCATCACGCAACATTTTATGAATATTGTTGTGGTCAATTGGAACAAATTTAAATCAGTCATAATAAATCCATACTTGTCTTTTTTTCGTAACAGAGACCCGCAGTCAGAACACAGAAAAGCTGAGTGTGGACCAGGCTGCCACTATTTTGCTCAACTTTTTGCAGCAAGCCAGGGATGAAGGTAAGAATAGCAAAATAAGAGTAGTAAAATATCTTATTCTGTATTCTCAATTCAAGATAAGACAGATTCTTTTTTTTTTTTTTTTTGGGTAAACAGGCAATTTTTTTCTTGCAGTCGATGCTTCAAATAGGCTGTGTGCAAGGGTTGCATTATTTTATTATCATTTTTATTGTCTTTTTCTTTTCCTCGCAGCAGATGAAAACCCAGAGGAAGTGTACTTTCAGGAGATGCCAGTGTGGAAGAGAGAATTCTTCTGAAAGCGGTCCGCTTCCTACTTCGGATGGATGTCGTCGTTGGTTTCTGTGCGAGGAAAAACGACGTGTTTTGTACATTGTATCGGCAAATCTGAGAACTGTATATTTGAAATGTGACGTTTTAATAAACTCAATTTGAATGGATTGGGCCATTTGTGTTACGTGAAGTTGCATTTGTGAGTTGAACTTACTGCATTGCAATCCATCCATATTACATTTTTTTTATTGTGTCAAAAAGGTTGTGTGCCGAGAAATGTTTAAAGCATAACATTTGGGTGTAGTACGTTGAGTCTGATCTCACACTCTTTAGGAATCCCGAAAATCAGTTTCCGGATTCTCCTGTATGTTGCTTTTTGCCTTCTGGCGTAGCACCCAAGACAAAAGGAGCCCTTATGTTCAGTCGGTCCTTTTCGGCCTCCTCGTCTTCATCGTAGGGCTCATCGTCGTCGTCGTCGTTGTCATCCTCGGCGTCGCTGTGGTGGGGTGTGGAGTGGACAGACACGGACGGGGAGGGGGGCACTGAGTATGGCCGGGGATAGCGGTAACTCTCTGTCTGTGGAGAGAGAAGATGAATGCTGGGTAATTCTTTATTCTGTAATCAGAAAATGGCCACCCTGATCGCTACCCAATAGAACATGATTTTCAAGATTCACAAGCAAGCAGTGAGGCAGAAAAAAAATGAATTTTTTAAAATTGTTGCTATATATAAAATAAAAAAGTACGGTAACGCATATGAAATATTCATATGATATAAGGACGCGCAATATACCCCTGAAATCGACGGCTTGTCAATCACCCAAATGCTAAGTTGCCAATTAAGGCCTGAAAAATATCCGAGTCACTCAGTGCATGAGCGCTTCTAAAAATTCATAAACGGGCTAAACAACACTTTATTTTTAATTAGTAGTTCTTGGCTCACAAAATATATGCAGCTCGACTAATGTGAAGCAGTGCAACATTGTGTTGACATTTCATCGAAAATCTTTTGGTAAAGGTCTGATTTTTTTTTTTTTTTTTTTTTTAATCAATACCTTAATACATTATTAATTTCAAGCTTTGGATCTGACCTTCAATGGCACCGTGGGGTCCACTTTAAACTTGTCCGGGAACGCTCTGCTCAGCGCAAGGAGGCGTGCGTGAATGTAGAACTGTGAATGAGAAGTCAGTAATTGAATCAGCATCATTGATTTTTATCAAAGAAATTCAGAACACACTTTGAATGTAATTTCCCAAATTGAATAGGGATTATTTTGCATTCACAAACCCGTCCCAGGTATCTCCAGTCCAACAGGTCAGACAACCTCTCTGCTCTGTTGCGCTGGATGATGCGCTGACGGCGTGACTGTTGGCAGAAATTGAACATGAACTGAGTCAGCTGGTTACAGGACTCCTCGGCAGAACGGAACCGCCGATCCACGATGTAAATACCTGAGAAGAGAATGAGGAAAAAGGTATTACTTTTGGATAATTAGCAATTACGTCATGTAGGTGCGCGTGTGTGTACGCACCATAGGCAGCAGGGTCCGATACGTGCTCCTCCATGAAGCACCCAAAACCAGAAAGATTAGTCGTCACACTGGGAATGCCCATGACGGTGCATTCACCTGAAGAAGCAGAAGAAACTCAACTATGCATGAAAAGGAGTAATACAAAACACAAACATCGAGTAGTCTGACTTGGAATTCTTTCAACTCCAGTTCCTTCTGTTGGATCTGATCACTTCCTGCCCCAACGTAGCCCCCAGTGCAAGTAGACTGTAACATGGTTTGGCACACTCTTTAAAAACCGTACCTGGTGTGTATCCCCAAGGCTCATAGTAGGAGGGGAATACTCCAAGGTTGCAGCCACGGACAAAGTCCTCATAGTCGAGTGGCAGCAGAGGACTCGTGGAAGATAGAAATTCGGGATGGAAGATGACCTAGGAAGGAGAAACCAATGGCATTTGAAACACTTAAAAATTGAGTCCAGTTAAGTTGGCTAAAGTCCAGTCAGATGACGCAACAAAAGGATGCTAGTACCTTAACACGGTCATTCCTGGAATTGAAGAGGCCGATCCGTCGGATGTTCGCTAGAATGGGATCTGATGAGTCATCAAGCATGTTGTGGGTTGTCACTGGAGGGAGGCTGTGTCTCTAAATCGAGCGGACATTAGGGATTTTTTTCTTTTTAGGTTGTGGTCTGATCCATTTTTTTTTTTTTTTTTTACATTTTACGTGTGTGACTAATCAGATGTGATTATTCACCCAGAAAACTGCCGCGTAAAACTGCTCTACTTGTAGTTTCCAATCATTTCCTTGTGATCAGCTGTGATTTAATGGGTCTTAATTCCACTTCCAGTCAATTATTATGAGCCATGTTTATTATTCACAGTGTCTTTTTTGTCAGCTCATTCGTCGCATCTTTCCGAATCATCACGGTTCTTGCGATGGCAGGCGTGGGCAAACTACGGCGCGGGGGCCACATCCGGCCCGCCGAACGTGAAAAAAAATTAAATGAATTAACCTTGTTGATGGTTTATTTTCTAAATACTGTGGTTTTTCAAAGACATATATTGTATAACGCTTTTGTTCACTTGAATTTAAAATTATTTTTTTTTTTTTCTTCGAAGATATGAGGTTACCAAAAACATTCCATCCGTCTGCAACTGGTCCGGTCCCTTCTGTCAAATTTTAGTATCCATTGTGGCCCGCCAATCAAAAAGTTTGCACACCCCTGTGCTATGGTATGTTGGGGCAGTGTATTGTATACGCTAATAAACATAATTTTCGTGGTAATTAAAGAGCTAAGTATATTTTAAGGTGGTTTTGGCGTGAAAAAATAAATAAATTGGTAATTGGGCCGCATACTATTTCACCAAGTTTATTTTTCTGATCTCACATGTAACAGATCTAAAAAAAAAAAAAGTTTTTGTCATTTAAACCTGTTTGTCCCGCAGCATGACACATTTCCTGACAGTAACTGCCTGTAAAACTTTGTGAAATAAACACGCTGGTTATTGCAAAGGGCGGCTGTGATTAAAATGAGGACACAGCAGATGAAAAGCTACAAATCACAACAATTCATCCTCCAGGTACCCATGAGGACATCCGGTCCATCATCCCGACCAGACGTGTCGTCAGTCCCATTTGCCTTCGATTTGAAATCTCAGAAATATTGACATTAACATAAATTCATTTAATTGAGAAAGACCTTTTAATAGGATTTACATTTTAACTGTCTTGTCATAACATTCATCACGCTGACACAACCGGTCTATTAAACCACAGACGGGGGGATAGGAGAATGTAATTAAGTCTCAGATTAGTTATTGCCCTGGCTTTCATTCATGGTTTACCACACATGAGAATCCACCGCATACCGTACTCGTAATTCAGTAGCGGGAGGCGTCATCACTCTCATTGATCCCTACTTGGGAAATGCTTTATCCATTCACAAAAATTTTGAGAGCTGAGGTTATTAGAGTACAGCAAAGTTAGCATGGTAGAATTCACTATTTAAAAAAAAAAAAGTGCATGGACCCATTATATTGCAATTTGGGAACATGTCACATTGGAGAATCTCAAACATATCTCGATATTAAAAACCCAACCAGGACTGATCCTGAAGTTGAACAGTACCTGAGTGGCGTAAATGGCTCTCTTCATTATAGTGAAGTCATCTCGGTCCAGAATGGAGTCCATGTCGGGAATCTTGCCTCTGATTACAGCAACATTTAATTATGCACAGATTTGATCACATAAAGGCTTATTTTACAAAAAAAAACCCCAACCTATTCTTACATTAACAGCGCGTCATAGAGACGTTTCCCAAACTTCTCTTTCACAGCGTGGGCAGTATCCCTAACGAATTGAAACCACATGTAGAAATTGTAAGTCAGAATTTTTTAAAATGTATTTATTTTTTGGGGGGGCTTACCAGAGCTGTTTACGTATAGCTTGACCCTTCAGGGATTCCACATTGAAATTGTTGGTTTTAGCTGGCATGATAAAGAAAACGACCACTGTCACATCATTTCTGTGGACCTGTGGAGGATATTGAGCAAAAAAAAAAATCAAATAGTTTACACAGGTAGTAGACTGCTCTGAACAGATTTGCAGACTCACTCGAAGCAGGTAGTTCAGCCTGGATAGCGACTCAAGGAAAAGATCGGCTCCCTTGTTGGAGAACTCGTAGCGCCCGGCAATGAAGAAGAATAGTGTTTTATCTAGGTTGAAGTCCAGATGTCTGTTGAAATCAAATGCATTGGTTGAAAATTCATTCAATACAATTGAGTTAGCCAAGATGTGTGTTTGCTTCAAATATCAAAGCTTTAATTCACTTTGTTTTAGGTTTAGTTTGACAGGAAATTACAACTGGGAGTGGCAGCGTGTCTTTGATCGATAAGACTCACTTACCCGTAGAAGTGTCCTCTGACAAACTCTTGGATGCGAGCCTTGTTGATGGAGTGTAGGTTCTGAAACTCATGCATGGCTGAGAACTTTTTCACATTAAGTCCATTCGGCGTCACCACATCTGTTGCATAAACATTAAAAGGAGATAGATTGCCCCCAGATAAGACCACAGGATCATCTATCACCAAAATTCTAATTAATCATTTAATCCCAGAGATTTTCACTCGAGGAACCCCTCAATTCCAGCGGTTTTCTGGATTTTGACTGATTTTACGAGGCCAACAGAATATTGTGTTCTAATGCTATAAAAAATGAGAGATATGACGAAAAAAAACTAACAAAAAGGGAAAAAAAAGGCTAAGACGTATAAATACGTCTTCGGGAGGCAAGGCCTATGTATGTTTTATGGATTGAACGAGTTAAACAAATTCTACCTGGCTTTCTATGTAGCATGTGATTGGCCTCCACGGCGGTGATTTGTGAGACTGTTGTGAAGACGTGGGAGCAGTGGACGGCAGCTCTCTCCAAGCAGTAGCGATGGTAGATCTGACGTTCACCAGCTTCCTTGTCAATGTTGAACTACAGCGCATGTACACAGACAAAAGTTAAGATTTAAACATTGCCCAGTGCAAAGTGGAAAATGCATCATGCACTCCAAATGATTCCATCCATAAAACCGATGAACAAAATATGGATTTAATGTTCAGGGCGAACGGTACAAGTTTGTTGTCAATTATCCTCTCAGCCGGTGAGTGGCCTTTAGCTCCGTGTTGACCTTTACGATGGGCCAATTACAAAACTCCACTCCAAGCCATTCACACACATTTCAACATCTTTAATAATACTCGAAGATCTTTTAAAGGTCTTCAGTCTGTGGTCCATTTCCATGAAATAACACCGTATTCTATTTGTTACGATACTAAGTAACGGTTGTTACCAATAACGTGATTAACAACGAAAATGTCTACTATGAAAGATTTCGGAGATTTTATTTCAAATCCACCTTATCCAAGTTGTTGTAGAAGTCAACATTCCCCGCGCAGAGATATCGTCCCAGCAGTGTTGCGTGAGTTGTGAAGATGGTTGCCATGGGGATCTTCCGTGAGCGACACAGAATAAGCCCCGGGCCTGCTTGCCACTCGTGGAAATGCGCAATGACATTGGGCTTGTCTCCGAGCTGGTCAGTTAACTGGAAACAAAAGTGCAGGATTATTTTTTTTTCAACACCGAGAGGAATTTAGTCCAGAATTGCTCTCTGTTATCGAATTATTTTTGAACATGAGGAAAGAGGTCGCGATGGGAAAATGAAGCTTCGTGAAGCACTTGTGATATTTGTTACTCCACTAGATGGTGATCTTGGTTTCAAAATGAAGACTAGTACAATAGAAATTGAATACATTTCCACTGGCTCTTTTGACCGAGAGCGCCATCTAGAGGCGTCAAAAAGGATCACAAGTGCTTCATGAAGCTTCATTTGTCCATCACTAGAAAGAGGATCCTTATCCATTCTCTGCAGACCTTATTGATTTAGATGGAAAACAAACAGGATAGTGGCCTTGATTTAAGGGGTTCTGTTTTGCTTCATGAGAAACTAGTGACCTCTTTGAAGAACCAGGCAATCAGCGAGCCTAGGATGAGAGAGTCGTTTGCTTCCCGGTCTTGGTATGGCAGGCCGATGTTGCAGGCCTCCCACAGGTCCCCCTTCCAGCGGTCCAGGTTCCAAGCGGCAGAGCCAATGTCAAAAAGGATCACGTAGGGACTGCCTTCAATTAGCCAGCGGCCAAAATAAGCCTTTAACAAATTTCATAGGTTTGGTGTGAAAATGGTGGGATAACCTTAAAAGAAATGTAAAACGATATTCACATAGCATATGTAAAAGTTGTTTCTCTGATTAACTTAATTTATTTCTATTCCAGTAAAAGTCATGTTTTATGTGTGATATGAGAAATATAAAAGCATTTGAATATTTTTCATCAGTTCTTACATCTGGCCATATCAGATTTCAGTGAGGGTGGTCCGTGGTGGACTATTGCCATCTAGTGGTTAAATGTATAAATGAAAAATAAATCATGAGAAAAAAAAAAATCGAATTTAAATAATTATTATTTAATTCAATTGTATAATTAAATGATTAATTTGATTAAAATTCATGATATGATGTGTTGCGAACATTAATTATAAAACCATTTCTGAACAATTCCAATAATTCTTATTTAGCTTTTATTTAAACCAAAGAGAAATGGAGAGTGGTAAAAGTAGAACAACACAATACAACATGTCTCTCACCTGGCAGCCATTTTGGATCAGAGCATCCATGGCCTTCTTGATTGGAGGAAAAGGTGGCTCACAGGCTTCCACCTGTGTCTTAAAGTTGTGTTCAAAGTACGGCCCCAACATGAAGTAGTTCTCCCCCCATTCGTCCACAGTGATCTTGGCCTTGGTCTGGATCACAGTGTAAATTCCTCCGACTGTACCAACGCAAACCAAGACGAATTATTACATCCACCTGTTATAAAGTCGAAATCGTCTCTGAATTTTAATCAGAGTTTTTTTTTTTTGTTTGTATGTGTACAGTGGCTCGACTTTTTCTTATTCATTCTGGTTCGAGATTTAACAAAGTGCTTTTACTTCATGCACAGCTAATGTTGAGCTGGCATTCACCTTCGGTGAGCTTGCGTTGTGTAACACATCCAGCGTATCCATTTTGTACCATTTTAAAACACATGGAAGTGTTTGTTTTTCTCTTGACAAAGAAAGAAAAAAAAAAACGGTTATGAAAGACCATTAATGCTTACTGAGCCCACAGTGACGTTGAAATGACGTTATCTCCGAGGACGGCATGAATGGCCTCTGAACTGGACGACGTGACCAGTTAGGGTTAAAAAAAAAACCAAACAAACGAAAAGTAACTAATGCATACCAGACTGAGACTGAAAATTAACTGTAATAATAAAAATAAAAATAATTATAATAATATGTATATTTTTAATACTGCTCTACGACCAAATAAATCCTTATTTGTATAAAACACTATGAAAACCATTATGAAATTATTTTAAATGAGATGTTTTTCCTCTGAAAAATTAGTATGTAATATGCTCCTTATTACATGCTTTTCGAAATGTATGACATTATTGCGAAAATAGCGAGCTCCACCTATAGAAATGGCTTGTACCGTCTCACTAGCTTAATGTGTAACTTTTCAAAGGCATTGAACTGTCTCCACTTTCTCTGACTTTCAATATTTACTCTGCGTGGAGCACGGTCACAAAGCTTTGAGTCTTCCAGAAAAATAATTAAATTTAATTTACAATTTATTTTGAACTAACAGACGCGAAGTTCGAAGTAGAATTCCGTCCTTATAGGCAAATGTAGTCCAAAAGATACTTATTCCAACGCACAGGATATTCATTCACCCTTTAGACGACCGAAACGAAAAGTTAGCATCAAACCTTTATTGGTGACTTCCCAGGCGACCTCGAAGAGAAGCAGGTCCTCCACAGGCAAGTCATCCTCCTCCCAAACTGGCAGTACGCCACTTAAAGATGTCATCGACAAAGACCGGGACAGTGGCATTTTCAATGTCAACAAACAAACCACTAAAAAAAAGTTGGATAAAATGGCAGCAAAATCGGGGAAGATTTTTTGGACTTTCAGGAGACAGCACGACAAGATAGAAAATGGTCTGATGGGGGTAAAGAACTCCCGCCCACCCGCCTACTGCTGCCAACCTTTAGCCCACATACACACACACGTGACAGCAAAATTTGGATGTCATGTATGAAGCCGGAAAGTTCTGTTTAAGTAGAAGTATTTTGGAAAAAAATTTTTTTAATTGTGTTACACAGTTGGCTTTCTGGAGTGCCTGCCCAGCCATTTATTTAATTTAATTTAATTATATTGTATTTTAATTTATTTTATTTATTTATTTATTTATTTAATTTTATTTTATTTTATTTATTTATTTTTGGTGCATCGTAAAAAAAAATCCCAGTGCAACTGATCCAGCTGTACGACAGGAAACAAATTTGCAGCTTGTAAGGAAAGACAAGGCATGAAATATAACTTATATATCATATTTCATGCAAATGATAACTCAATGTGCTTCACACATTAACCAAAACCAAATAAACCAAACCCGGATAAAACATTCTACCTCTTTCTTATTATGTGTTCCAATAAATATAAATGGTTGAAATGTTGACTTTATAAGAATTTTACTGAAATGGTTTAAAATCAGGTTTCTCGACATACGTCAATGTTGAAACCAAACCCGACAATGACAACTTTCATTTACCGAAATGGCTGAAGCAAACTCCAAACTGAGGTGTCAACATTTCTGAGAAAAACGAATGAATGATGCATTTCTGCTCCGCAATTTACCGTCACTGATACACGGATAAACGTGATTGGCTGCGAGCCACCGAGGTGCAAGGTCGCCTATTCGAGTGGGATATAAAACAAGTCGCAATGGAGGACAGCGATCATATCGTTGGAGTTGCAAAATAATAACGGCGTACTTTACAGCTTTTGGGAAGATAGCGTCGTCTTCTCCTAAGATGAAGTTTGCAGTCGTAGTTATGATGTGCGGGCTGATTGTTGGTGAAGATGCAGGGTGTCTCGGAGCGTCTCTTTCAGGATTTCTACCGGAGCAGGAATCGCACGGAACGGGTAAGCCACTGGAAGCATTTTAATACTAATTTATATACCTGCGAGTGTCTATTTTGTTCGATTTTTATTCATTTACAACCAATTTATGAACCACGTCACTATTATTGTGTTTGTCAAAGGGATTGTTCTGCCATTTTCCATTAGGTTCCATCCGTTCCAGAAGAAGCACGATGGGAGACTTTTTGGAGGATCCCAACCTGTGCTTCTCCCTGGGAGAAAACGACACCCAGCAGCAGCTCCTGTGCAGCGACCGCAGGAATAAATTCAACGTCAACCCGTTTGGCCTTCGCTTCGGCAAGCGCTACAATCACGCTTCCATCTACAGGAGAGCTGTTAAAAGTGCCCGAACAAGCAGATTCTCACCTCCAACGCTCTTCCCGCGACAACTGGAGGTGCTGACCTGAAGCCCATTTTGACTTGTGTGTCCCATGTTGGACTCCAAATATTGTGTCATGGGGAAAGTGACAAATAAATTACATTTACTTCATCTCAGCAGTTCTTCAACACTCAAATAAGAGAAATGTGAAATTATTAAAACGCTTGACCATGCCTTCGGTAATTACTAAGTTTGACACTAGGTGGCAGTAAAATGCCATTCACAGTTAAATCTCTTTCTTGTTGCTGTTCAATTTTTAATCCGTTTTTCCATTTTATTACACATGAGGCTTTATTTTTTTACTCATTTAAATGACAAATTCTGAACACGTTTAATGGAATGGTTTAAGGTCATATGCCAGATGTTGATTAAGTGCCACTTCATTAAATTGATTTCACCTTCAATCGGGAAGTTGTAGTGATTTATTTCCAGCTCGGACAGAGTGAAACATAAATACCAACCTTGATTAAAATCTGTTGATTAATGGAGGCCACACGTACAACCATTTGTGTGTGTGTATTTTATATATATATATATATTATATATATATATATGTATTGGGTTTTTTTTTTGTGTGTGTTCAGCCATCGCAGAAAAATGCGCTCACTAATAGTCCTTAAATAAGATTTGATAAAAATATCACAAAATAATTTTTTTTAAAAATCCACAAAACACACATTGTCCGTGGGTTGAATTCATTTATTAAGTGCCTTAATCAAGGAATAAGTTATGAACAATTGATTGCTGAAAAGACATTGTGCTTAGGGTTCTATAACACTCTTGTCTTTTGTATTGACTTAAATGTTCTCTAGAATTTCGGATTTATTTATTTAATAAGACATGATGCAAAGACGAGGAAAACTGCATATGTAGAGTTTGGGGTTTTGATCCAGACATCAGGTTCTGTTTTTGACAGTCAAAAACGGGAGCGGAATCATGAACAAGATTGGTTGTGCTTAAAGTCGACTACACGGCAACAATAATGTTGAAAAAAACACTTCAATTTATATCATTTAGGATAAAATGTGCTTGATGTTGTGCTTTAAAAGAATGCTAAGGTTTGACCGAGAGGAATCTAATAATAAGACATTTTACATGATGATGTGCTTCTCTGGATCACGGCGAGCTATCGGTGTTTAAATATCCTTAAGGTCCTTCTGGATGCCCCAAAGAGTGTCAGCGCTCTTTTTCAGCTGAGCCACTTCGTCGTCCGTCAGGGTCATGTTGACGACGCTGCTCACACCGCTGCTATTCAGAACGCAGGGCAGAGACAGGAAGACCTCCTCTCCGATGCCATACATCCCCTAAGTAGACACATGCAGAGTTAGGTCCACAAGTATTTGAGATGTTCTTCGGATCTGCAGGATAGCTGCGCCGCTGTGGGTGTGGTCACAGCTGACTGCAATCATGTCCTATCAAAGCGCTTCTTTTTCATTCCCTTTAAATGGGGCGCATGCTCGTGTCTGACCTTGACCATGGTGGAAACTGGGTGGACGCGGCTCATGTTCTTGACGATACTCTCCGTCAAGTCGGCCACGCTCAAGCCGATGGCCCAGTTGGTGTAACCCTTCAGCTTGATCACCTCATAGGCACTGGCACACAATGCAGCACTTTGTTCATGTCATGTTGATGTCATTCGACAAAAGCATATGAATCTATTGACGAAACATAACTCAATTTGCAGCGAAAAAGAAAACCTTTACTACTTAGTGATTACCACGTAGCCCGTGGACTGCGGCATTAAGCCCACCAGCGTTGCACGTAGCAATCCCACGGGGCCATTTGTACTAAAAACCTGTCGTCACCACTTGGCCTCAAATAGCAGAGGCACTCTAGTTTTTCCGCAGAGACAGCGTCATAAAAAAAAAAAAACAAATCAATTTATGTATTGAGTGTCTTCAAACACCAGGAGATTATTTACTGACTGTTTTTGCTTTCTAACCGCAGGAGACATAAATGCCTCATGCTTCTGCGTTGAAATTTCTCATAGCGTACCTGTCCACCACAGCTTTATGTGTGGCCTTCCACTGTTCTTTATCCCCATCACTGCCGATGTCGGGGTTGAGCTTTTGCAAATTGACTCCGGCGACATTTGCACCACTCCACACAGGCACTGGAATAGATAAAGCACAATATTTCTGAGGGCCGGAGCTCATCTGAGCTAGACTGACGCAAAGTGGAAAACTGCTGTGGTCTTGACGAGTCCTAAATTGTTTTTCGAAATCGCGCATGTTTTGTTTGTTCCTCTGCGCCAAAGGTCATGACATGCTTGATAATAAGACAGCTGAGTCTGATCTGTGGGCACTCACCACTGGTGTCTCCATGTTCACCCAGGACCCAACCATTGAAGGAACTAGCGTGGATGCCGAGGCGTTCAGCCATCATGAAGCGAAAGCGGGCAGAGTCCAGGTTGGTGCCGCTGCCGATGACGCGGTGTTTGGGCAGGCCGCTCAGCTTCCAGGTCACATAGGTGAGTATGTCCACTGTGAATGGGCGTGGTTATAATCAAATCATGTGGAAAGCCGCTGAGATGACGCATATCGGATCGAACAAAAACTGCACAATAGACCTCATCATAGTTCGAGACTGCAGTTCAACGACAATCTTTTCTTACGGCCGTGTCGTATTTACCAGGGTTGGAGACGACGATGAGCGTGCACTGTGGGCTGTGCTTCATGATCTGAGGGATGATGGACTTGAAGACGTTTACGTTCCTCTGCACCAAGTTGAGGCGGCTCTCGCCCTCCTGCTGGCGGACTCCGGCGGTCACCACGACCAAGCGAGAGTTGGCCGTCACCGCGTAGTCTGGAGGAGGAGAATGACGGGCTTTTTAATATGTGGTGAGTAAGACGCAGTGAGAACGGTAGCCTGTGACAGCAACGCGTTCCCACCTTTGTCCGCAACGATCTTGGAGGTTTTGAGGAAAAGGCTGCCGTGCTGCAGGTCCATCACCTCTCCCTTCAGGCGATCCTCCATCACATCCACCAGAGCCAGTTCATCGCACAGATCCTTGCAAAGTGAGCACAAGAATCATCATCACATTCAAGCCATTGAT
This sequence comes from Idiotropiscis lumnitzeri, assembly GCF_059441095.1. Taxonomy (NCBI): domain Eukaryota; kingdom Metazoa; phylum Chordata; class Actinopteri; order Syngnathiformes; family Syngnathidae; genus Idiotropiscis; species Idiotropiscis lumnitzeri. The sequence continues at coordinate 5,230,484 of NC_142392.1, forward strand.
GCACGCTTTTCTCATTTTTAAAACATCCGATTGGGCAGTGTAGCTACAGGGGGGGGCACATCGCATTTTCGGTGAGTGAAACGAGCCACTTGGATTGGCCATGATATAAGTCAGCTACGCACGCTCCCACAGTGGCGCAGCCCTCCCGCTTGCAGGTTCACCAGATTGCACTCGTCTGCAAAATGAGCAACATTTGGCTTATCCTTATTCAAGGCGTGCTTACTCGATATTTTTGCCGTTAAGTATCGGTGGCTGGTATCGGCAGCTTCATTAGTGCTTGATACCTTGAAATAAGGCTGGTATCGACTGATATCAATACCTGGTTTCCGTACAAAAAATAAATTATTTAAGTTATTTAAGTGATTTTTAAATGCTTTAGTAGCCGTAAAGGTGATACCAACTTCATATTTTCTCACATTTTATTTTGCTGTAGGCATCAAACTATCAAAGTACTTTTGATGCTGAGTGTCTTACCTGCAAGAGGATGCTGATGGCGCACGCCATGCCCACCTGGCCCACCCCGACCACCGTCACTTTGTTCCTGGAGGGCTCGATAGAAGTATCCGGCAGAGGGCTGATGAGCTTCTTTAGCACCGACGACATGATTAAGCTGCAGGTAAGGCATGGAAATCAGCATCGTCAACATAACTTTTGTGACTCCTCCTGTGAGTATTTTTCAAAAAATCATCCATCAGCTAAATCATGCAAACGTCTTTATGTGTCGGAAAATAACGACATATGGAACGTCAAAATCTGATGACAAGGTCAAATGCTTGTGTTGGCCACAAAATGGGGACACTTGATGCACAGCTAAATTGACTTTTTCCCATCTGCTTGTGCCAGATATTTTTTAGATAAGCATCCGCTTTGCTTAAATGTGCGCCATGCAAGTTTGTGTTATCTCCCTTTGATAAAAAAAAAAAACATTCACTGCCAATGACATGTCTATTAAAAATTATGTATGGATGTGAAATGGCTTGCAGTGAATGTTAAAGCTATTTTGGATTTAGGTGTTTTGCGGGAGCACGATGGTTACAGGGGAATAAAAATAAAAACAGTACATATATTAACAGATGCCATCAGCAATGCTGCCTCATCACTCCATGTGCTGTGTTTGGGGGGGAAAAAAGCAGCACGAATCCTCGTTTTTAGCCTACAAAAAAACCTCAAAACGTGATAAAATCAGTGACCTAGCCATCTTAATATATATGCCAGGTCAGTAAATATGGTCGAATCTTTTTTTTTTTTTTATTACCACTGAGTTTATATAAGAAAGCAGCCATAATGCAGAATTGTAAATGTAAGTGTGCACACCTCTATTATTTTCATTACGATGTTATATAGAGGGTTAATGATCTCAGTAGAAAACGTCAGAATCGCCACAGTGAAAGCAAATATACGACATTGAAAAAACAACAAACAACCCTTTATAACGTGATAATTGCACCGCTCACGCGATCGAAATCAGAGCATCACAAAGGCGCATATTTTTTTCTAACGTTTTTCACGCCCAAATAACGTGATGAACTTAGCTGCACGTTTCAAGTCAAAGCATCCATTGCTGGTGCGACGTCTCGCACGCATCTCGCTCGACCGCCGCAACGAACATTCCGATATATCAGAATCAGGCCACTTACGGTTTGTTGCGGTTCTAAAATCCGTTAGTCGGACCTTGTGTCACGGGCAGGTGGCGAGGTTGGGAGGAGGCTCGCGGAGAACTAATATGGGAGGAGAAGGAGCAGGAGGGGGGTTCTAGTACCGCTGGGAGGTTGGCAATATGGGGGAATCGTGACCATGACGAATTTCAGCGTCTTTTTTTTCCCCGTGACAGACAGGGTGGCATTGTCATCTCAGCTAAATAGTTGCGAAAATATCCTAAGCAGGGTCGCATTGTCACTTCGAGGGATTAGTGAGCTAATCATGACAGGATTTAGAGAATTTTAGCACCCCTGGAATTTTTGGAATAACTGCATTAACTGGGCAGTTCAGCGCGCACCGCTGGTACTACAAGTCCCAGAATGCACCACGACAAGCGGCGCATTATGAACCTGTTGTAGATACTCTTATTAGCAGCAAAGGCCCTCATTATCTCTTGTTGTCAGTTTAAAATAATACATTTCTCGACAATAAAATGTTTTATGTGCCTAGACAGGTCTGAGCATGGTATTCTAGTTCATTTTACATTTGTATAATTTATAATTTTCTGACCTAAAAGTGACTTCACATGACCAAATCGCTTAGGCACGGTGATGTTATTTTTAGTCCACAGCAAGTGGCTCTCGAATTGAGGTGATGTGTTAATTTGTTTATTGCCAAATATCAAAAGAAGCAAACTCGTTTGTCATTAAGATAGCTTGCAATGGACTTTACGGGTCAAAAAGGGATTTGCGAGAACAACCTCTTGTAATAATAGGTAGGTAACTTGCATACCACTTTTTCTTTTGGATATTTCATCTCTATGGGGCAATAAAGAGGATAGAAGTTTGGCATGCATGAGAACATGTTGTACCATGCACCCCTTGCTGATGCTGCACACGTCACACCATGATGGCGGCGCTGAAACAGGCCGGTACCCAATAGGACTCCGAGGTCATGCTTCTCTCTCCGTCCAATGGGATTAAAGGGAGCTCATCTCTTCAAGGCACCAATCGGCTGCATCCGGAGCTTTTGTGGGGATGTTTGAGGACCGTTGCATTTGAACCATGAAGAGAATGAGCAAGGGGGCTGGTGGAGGGGGATTAGGTTTGGAAGGAGGCGGGGCTATCGTGCTATTGCATAACCACTCAAAAACCCGTCATGGAATGCCTCACGCGATTATTTCATGGTCCAGCTTCTAGCTGTCCTCGATTGTGACTTAATCACATACACAAAAACAAAATGTTAGCATGCCTCTGGTAAGCAAAAAAAATAATAATAATCATAATATGATGGAATAAAGATGTAATAAAAATTAGCCATATTTGATCCGCAGCGCATTTAAACAAACTATAATTGTCTTTTTGTTTTTTAGACCTTTACAATTTACTGAAATGGCAAAAATTAATTCTATTCCGTTCAAATATTTGTGTTTGAGGATTAGATGAAGGCTCATACAAAAAAAAGCAAATAGTACTTTCTACATAAGGCTTAATGTAAAAATGGTGCTGGAATGGTTGGCCCTCGCTGACCTTGAAAAATTAGATCATGATGACACAACATGCTGCCGCAGGAGAATCTGCATGCTGCATTTGACGTGAGCTCATTGGGCATTCCACACGGGATTTGCTTGCACACTACGGCAGGGGTGCCCAAATCCGGCCCTCAAAATCTGTGACGTGCATCTAAAAGCTTGCCTTTGTGGGGACGGCACGAGGCTTTAAAGTCAATGAATGGACGCATGAATGCATGCGCCACTGCGCCTTTGTTCTTATGAACTCTTTGTTTTGTCAGAAGCAGATGCCAACAGCCTCACACTGTCACAAAGGATTTTAAGCGCGTACACTTCATTATATTTCAAATCTGAGGTAATATGAGCTTTCACAGCCAAACTATTTGCCTTTCAAGCCTGATGCGGGAATTCATATTTTTGATTCAAGCGTTCCACAAAAACACAACAAAATGAGAACGCACGTCTGCTCGTATGGGTTGTTATGTGTTATCACAATTTTACAGCTGAAAACACAAATGTGTCAATCATTTTCGAGCTTGGATATTTCCTTCCACGGCATAGTGGTGACACCACAACCTCACGCAAATGGGCTCCATTTCCCGTGACACACACACCCTCCCCAAGGTTGGCAGCATCCAAACTGGCTACTTTATAAGCGACCAAATGGATTCTAATGACGCTTGTGTGTGTGTTGCTATGACCCAGGCCAGGTATGCTACCATTAGATGATGTAGATGCCGCTGTTGCGCAGGCATCTTTCCACATGTCACACATTAGGCTTCACACGCTTCGATAAATGGGGCCTCAGGGTGGTTGATAGTTTTAGGAAATATCACAATATGGATATTTCTAACAATATACTTATGTGGCACAAGGAGGCTTGTGTGTTGTTCCATACATTGCCACCTAGTGGTCAGTTGACAGTTTTTCAACGTAACGAGGAAACAAAAGAAATATTTGCAATATTCTGCGTGCCCCCTCTCGTCTCAACATGATTATGCTGGTTTGGTATTGTGTTTAAGGAATATAAATTAAGCACAAAAAGTCATTCATTTATTATCCATTTCAGGGGGCTGCCATTTTGACCTGCTGTCGATTGAAATTGATGTCAGCGCCCACGTCACGTGACCATACACAGCAAACAGGTGAGGGAGTTTTCCATTTTGTGGAGGGTTTATTCCAGCAGCAGTAACCTTGCAGAAGTGATTGAAAGTGATTTCAAAATTCTGTTTAACAAAGACCAGCCCTCGTCATTACCTTTGTATCTTTGCGTATTGTCGAATTTTCCAAACATTTTGTGGAAGCATCATTGTCCTCATTTAATCAAAATTGTGGTTGGTAATTTCTTTTCAAATGCATTTTCAAACAGCCACTAAACTCGGAGTACCATGGCATGCTATCCAATTTTTTTTTTTTAAACCATTAGTGTGGTATTTTGAGTAAAAACAAACACAAATCTCTAAATACAGTGCTTTTTATTAAACCGCAATATTTAAGGTAACAATAAACTGTACTGCAATCACAATGTACTAATTCCAGCAGAAGTACCTCAGCACATTATCCTGACCAGTAAATATAGGTTTAGCTTTACATAACAGCTTGCACTTCTTCAGAAATCACATTTCATTTCATTGCAATTGTATGGAAGCAAGTAAAATTAAAAAGCGTCAAAACGTTCCAGAGGAAGTGTTTATAATTTCCAATTTCAAATCACAGGAGCGGAATAAAATCAGACGTGTTGCACAGCAAAGGAATATTCTTTGTCCATCTCTCGGGGCGCAAAGATCGACAACCCCAGCTTTTTTTTTTTTATTACATCATTTTGTATGTTGAAATATACATGAGAGCCTCATTCATTGAAACAGTCGGACTGTGGGCATAAATATAGAAAACTGCTGTGCACACTGAATGAATGCAAGTTGGGAAACCAGTTGTCATCTGTTTGGTTGCCATCTCGCGGTGGGAGTAGTCGTGTGAGTGGGAGGTTATTACTCGACGCCAAGCTTCTTCTTCAGGGACTCGGGCATCTCAGGGGGAGGGGGGCGGGGCAGACGGAAGTAGACCTTGACCGAGTCGTAGATGAACCACTGCAGCGCCGTCAGAGTACCGATCATGATGATACGGGCAACCAAGCCCTTCCACACACCTGCACAAAGCCATAATCAAATATCGTAAGGCTGCAATAAAAATTCTATTGCAACTCCCTACCTGAACACAAATGACTATATTTCCTTCGAACAACCAATACGCTGAATAATTAATTGTCCGTCCGCCTGGCTAGCAACACTGGGTGATCCCATGTCTGTAGAAGACCGGGTTGCCAGTGGTGCAAGTGAGCCGGGGGATAGGTAGACTGCTCTCACACGCCAATGACTCAAGCACCTCCAACTGTACAGCCAGAAAGCTGCAGAGGGGAGCACCCTCTAGAGGTGGATCTAAGGAGCGTGTCGCTCAAAATGCATTTTATACAACACGTATAGCGCATTTCACAACAGCAGGAGTTGTTCATTCTTGATACCCACCTTTGGGTCCGAGTCGCTTGAGGACCTGGACGGCAGTGCTTCCCTTTTCTTTGTTCAGCACAGACACCACAGAATCAGCAGGGTGGGACACAATGGCGCAAAACACACCAGCTGGACACAAAGAGAAAAATCGTTTGAGTTACTACAAATGGTTTTAAGACATTTCCGGTCTGTTGTCAGTTTCACCTATTGGCCCATTTTTCTTTTTGGAACCTATTGGCAACTGACTTTATATATAAAATAATTCATATTTCTGATCATTTGCCATATTTTTGGGGATTTTTATTTATTTAAATTATTGTGGTAAAATAAGCATTCCTAGCCTACAATTAGATTTAAAAATATACATTTCCCAGTGTCTTTGAAAGCATCGCTGCCTCTGCGTGTGCAGTAGCCAAGTGAGTCAATGATAATGATTTTTTTTTGGGGTGTTTTATTACTTTAACAAATTTCAGATTGAGTAAATCGTGCACCATTGTGAGGTGTTAGAACTTTTTTTTTTCCAACCTCTACGACCCAAACTTTCTGCGCCTTATCTGGCAGCGACCCCAAATGGCAGAGGCCGACGCGAACCATAACAGAAAAGAAGCAATCATTGTTCCTATCTTAATCCTAATCTTCCGACGACTTACCGATGTAACCAGCCACAAATGTGACCACAAGCTGCTCAGACTTGCTGCACTCGTTGCGGGGCTTGGGAACGACATACTTGTAGAGCATTTCCACGGTGCGCTCAAAGCAGGCAAATTTCATCATGGTGTAAGGGATCTGCCTCATCCACAGAGGTACCACACCCTTGTAGAAACTAGAAGGTTCGAAGATTAGAGCGAGGCGTGAGTCTTCACGGCACTTATTTCAATAATCAAGCAATTACAAATGTCCGTTCCCCTGGCTCGCAACACTGGGTGATGTCCCGTTTTGTAGCAGGGATGCCAGTGGTGCAGCTGAGCTGGGAAACAGGTAGCCTTCTCTCACACGTCAATGACTCAAGCACCTCCAACTGTACAGCCAGAAAGCTGCCGAGGGCGCTCTGCTCAGAGCAGAGCGCCCTCCAGAGGTGGATCTAAGGAACGTGTCATCAGTCAACGCAATCTATGCTTATGCTGTGACAATTCCACCTTAACCAAATGGTAAAAAGGCGGCACACTTACGCCCAGATACCCTCCTCGGCATACATCTTGGGCACACACTCTCGAAGGGTGTTGGCGTAGCCGGGCTGGGTCTGGATGCGCACTTTGACAGCCTCCATAGGAGCCAGAGCGATGTCGGCGAAGAACTCTGCGCTGGCTGAGGCAGCAAGGTACAGAGATGTTCTCCACATGTAGGTGTTCTCCTGTTTCGCAGAATAACGGGAAACAGAAATGTGAGCACATACTGGCAGGAGTGTTGGTGATTTTGGCGCAACAGGCTCGATGACGCCGTGCACTAACCTCCCCAAGCAGGTCACTGTAAAAGATCTTGAACACTTCATAGAAGCCAAACTTGCAGAGTCCCTGCATGGAGTAGCCGATGAAGGTCGGTGCCCAGCCCTTCGCCAAGCCTCGCATGCCATCCTCCCGCACGGTTACAGAAAAACCATTGCCGATGCTCTTGTACTTGTCTGGGTTCACCTAAGAAAACAGAAATGTCACAGTGAGGACCATGCCATTGCTTTTTTGGATTAACCCCCCCATCCTCCTCCCCTTTGCAATTTGGCAAGACTTTCAATTGTTTCTAAATGAGCACGGCCAACATTATGCAACATACTAAAGTTGACAGCTGAGAGAATATATGCCATATGGCTTACTATGTTTCAATTTGGTCTCGTTTCATGAACTTCAAATGAATCGAAATTTGGCAGCAGTGAGACAATTGTGCCTCGAGCGCCGCGGACATGACGTGTCTTAATTGACATGGAGCCACGGGTTTGCAGGATCTTCAAGTTCCAAAGGTAGATTTCCATACAAACCTGCAGACGACACTTGACAAGGTCGAGGGGTACTACCGCCGTGTGTGTGAGGCCGCAGCTCAGGATACCCCCAAAACCACACAGGGCATAGTACTTTGAGGAGCCAAACTCGCAGCTAAATTCCTCTGTGGTAGAAGGGGGACAACAAACGTGCAACATGCAAGGGTCACATGCAAAACACAAAAGGAAACAAAAATAAATGAATCAACACCAATTCAGAGCCACATAAAGGAAGAGTTCTCACGAAAACATTAATTTCTTTAAATTTAACATTCTGCAGCAATTGTTCTATATTTTGTTTTCAAATAAAATGGAGAGAAATGCTGTTCTCATTTCGACAAATATTTCGCAAAAGGTCATTTTAGAGCCGTAATTTTAATACTGTGACATTTTTGCCGTCAGAATTTAATATGGAAGTCAAGGTACCATTTGACTTATTGCCAATCAAAACCTTGCGATGAGTCAAGTAGGTACCAGGCAATGGAAAAGATTACAATTTCAAATGATTTTCAAAAAAGGGACTTCCGTTTATGTGGCTGTACAATTCGTTGGAACACCCGAAATATAATTGACAAGTGATTTCAGTATTAACTTGAATGGACCACAGTGATGATTCGGAAGTTGAAAACATTTCAAGTTTCAGACCTAATTACCAATTAATATCAAACAAACCGCAGAATAGTCGCTTGCAAACCATCAGTGTGGTCCAAGAAGAAGTTTGCACTTTCAGTTTGTGATTGTCAATCAAATCCACATTTCAACAATTAATTGAATTAGAATGACATGATATGTAATAATTGTACTCAGCAGATTTCAAATCAATCTTACCTTCCAGGTCAGAGACATTGCTAACGAAATGACGACTCAGCATAAATGTAATCCAAATGTCACATTCAACTTGAGCCAGAAAGAAAATATAGTTTATGGACTATCCAGTCAGTGTTGATGAATAATCCCCTCACAGTCTAGTCTCCTTGACCTACACGCTTCCTCAATTGGCCTAAGAGGAGAAAGGGTCAAATGACATCACGTGCGTGCAGTGGGCGTAGTGAATCAATGAGGTACAAGGCATGCAGCCATGTAGTGATCACTCAAATATGCATGCCGGGGGGGCACTTCACAACCGGATTGTATGCATTTCTACATGCAAATTAAAAAAAAAAAAAAAAAAAAACTAGGGGGGTTACGGATGGGGTGCAAAAACTGACACCGAGCCAAAACGACAGACCTGCATTCTGCATTTGACCAGATCAAGGGGAACGACTGCTGTGTGTGTGGTGCCACAGCTCAGAATCCCACCAAAGCCACACAGGACGAAATACTTCTGAGAGCCAAACTCACAACTATCTCCCTCTGAGGAAACAGGTTAGAATTAAAATGGACCATCAGTTACAAACCTCTTCGCTTGGCATTTAAAATAGACCGGCCAACGCAAAGGGCAACAGTGTTGTCAGAAAACAAAAGTAACGGCAAGATAATTTCACCTCAGTTTTGCCAACCTTTTAAGGAAAAAAAAAAGGTTATAAGCGCTTATTACCACAGTATAACAGTTGCTATAATCCTCACCAAAAAAAAAAAAAAAAAAGATGCTGCTTTTGCAACCACGCTTACATTGAAATGCCAGGACAATTTGTTCTCCTTTAACTACAGTGGCCACAATTCTTAAAGCGGTTACTACTACACGTGCAATTAAATTAATTTAAGATCTGTTGACACAAATCCCATCCCACACCCATTTTGTTTTGGACGCAGCAAAAAAAAAAAAAAAGGTAGACATCAGTGTGCCCTTCCTTGTCCTCCATTAGCGGCTTAGCTTTAGCAAAGGCCTGACTACTTTTGATGTCACTTAAGATCACGTGTTACAAATGTTGAGATGCATTGCACTTCGAATACTACTTAAAAATGGGAAAAGGGTGCCACGATTCGGCGATAAAACCGGTTGGCTAAGCGATCGCTGCTAAGACGAGTCCCGAAAGGAGGCGGCCTGCGGATGAAAGAAGATAGTTACCGTCAGCCACGGCGGCTGCTGCCAGTCGGCGTGTCCTCTGTCCACTCGGTTGTGGTTCCTCCACTTTCTGGAGCGTGAACAGGGGGGCGCTGAATGGGTTGGCCCGGGCCAGCTGCGTTAAAGTTGATGGATACATCCTGGTGGTCCTGCCTGTCCGCGGAGCTGCGCGGCAATGAGCAACAAGTTAGCTGTGATCTGGTTGAAGATATCCGGAAAAAAAAACGACCTACCTCAAATCAGATGCACGCACGAACAAACCAAAACACGAAATAGGAAAATGGCGTATTTTTATCAATGAAGTCAATCGGGAGAAAGTAAACAAATGAGCCAGGCGACAACTCGTATCAAATTAAACCTACCTGCGCTGTCACATAACATGCATGCTTGTCTTAGCTTGCATGCTACACTGCAATGCTAACTTGACCGCTACAAGGTGGAATGCTTACCCGGTATCGCACAAGGAAACAAAAACAATGACAAAATCTTTTATGGCGTTACCATGTCATAGGATGCCAATCAAACTTCGCTACAACCTTGACGAATATTGAACGGAGTTGCTTTATTACCTATTACTTGCACTTACTTTACGTGCGTCTTAAGATGGCGACTCCGCTTCGCTGCAAACCCGCGGCTCCGAAAGACTGAATGACCTCCCGGTGGAGCTTTGTCCTTTCGTGACGTCAGCGAACGACCTGTGGGAGGGTTTGGGTGGCTTATTCTACAATGCAAGTTGAATACGATTGCTCTTGACTCCACCCAGTGGTGGAAGAAATTATTACACCAATTCGTATTCTTACTACAGTAATCACTCCTTTATCGCGGGGGATACGTCCCAAAAATAACCCGCGATAGGTGAAATCCGCGAGGTAGTCAGCTTTATTTTTTTACTTTTATTTCACAATGCAATACTGTACTGCAGAATAAATTAAAAAATAAAACCTCTTTTCAGGCCCAAAATGTGTTTAAGCAATAGAAATATTAACGTTTTCTTACAAATAACTAACTTTTTTTTCCACTTCTAGACAACAGTAATGCCCCTGAGCCAATCAGGATTTACTAAAAAAAAAAAAAGCACTTAAAAAATCTGCGAAGTAGCGATAGGTGAAGCGAGATAGAGCGAGGGATTACTGTATTATACTAGTTATTCCGAGATGGCTTCAATTAAAAAAATGTCTGTTCATTACCCCATTTGAGGAAAAAAAAGGCATCGAGATTGTGATTTTCTCAGAATCTTGTATAAGTGATCGCTTGAAAATGTAAACACTGGCAGAGATTTACTGTATCCACTGTAATGCCATGTATGAAATTTAAAAAGTGATCGAAACATAATTCAAGAAATTAGTTTTATTTTACAGAAAAATAAAACACAATTTCAACAGAATAACATTTATGATTTATTGAGTGAATTCAACACTGTATTTCAATAACTAACATGAATGCAGAATTAGGTAGAATACGATAAGATATTTATTAGAACGAGAACAGTGAAGAAAAAAATATTTAAGGCTGACATGATATTTGGATAATAAGCCTAATAAACCTGGCTCAAGTACAAAATAAAATCCCATCTATCTTCAATGCTACGGCTAATAAGACTTGCTCTCAAATGCAAGTGAGAGAAGAAGTCTCTCAATGACAGCAAGTTCAAGCACACCATGCAAATAAAAAAATTCAGTATTAGTGAGTCCACATCAGCTACGGTATTTTTTATAACTGGCTGGCTTTGTCATAATTTCAAAGTATTCAGTGATACAAAAAAAAAAAAGGAAACAACGTGGACAATGATCATTTCAGACCACCTATTGGAAAAAAATGACTGTAATGGTGATTCACAGATGAATGTAAATGTTAAGAACAAACAGTCCTCCCGAACGAACTCTATGCTTTGCTACCACTGGCCACCTCGGCGGCACCTGTTGAAAACGGGTTGATGGTGTTGGTTTCCATGGCTTGGTAAATAAAGAACAGGAAGGCTGCCCCGACTGCCAGGAGAAGCATCTTCTTCCACAGAGCCATGCCTGGGCGCACTACTTTGGTTGGACCAGCAGGGGGCGGTGCAGACAGCAGCATGGATGCGCTTGAGCTGGTCAAGGCTTTCGAGGAGATGGAGGAGGAGTTTGGCAAGCTGTTGATTCTGTTGATAAGACGGCTCTCTGTGTAGGAGGAAGAGGTGGAGTTGGTGATGGTTTTAGTAATTTTGGGGGAGAAGAGAAGGGCGTTTTCATCATTCCACAGATCGCAGGAGATCACTGGCCGGCCGGCGGCTCCCCGGATTGGCCGTCTGCAAGTGGCCCTAAAAGAAAAAAGAAAAAAAACAGGAAACGACTCCTGATTCATGTCATAGAAAGTCACTGCTTGACTGATATGAATTTTTAATATCTACTATGAAGCCCTATGGAAAAATCGCAGATTTTATTCAGTTATAACCAACCATGTCGTCTCGTTTTCTGCCCGCTAGGTCGGCCACATATCTCAGTACTTTGTACTCAAGTACTTACATGATTCCTGTTGGACTATTGCCATTATTGGTAAACAGCTCTTTAAGAACATCTTTCTCGTCCACTTTGGGGGTTTGCTCACGGGCTGCTATCTTCTCCACCTGAAGAGAGACAGTCATATTTATCTAGGTTTGAATAATGATAGACTTAAACTCACAAATCACCAGCAAGTACATGAATGAATTAACACACCCAAGTATTTGTACTTGGATACCTCACCGGGTGACTACCAAAAAAAAAAAAAAAAAGCCAGTCAGTGACTGCACACCTGCGTCACGACTACGTCCTTGCACTGCGAGGACGTGCCACTGTGCATCGTCACAGGGCTGCCTCTGACCAGGAAGCTTGTGATTTTCTGCAGTCTCCGTTTACACTGGAGGTCATCTGGAGAGCCACGCTCCTCCTGCTGAAAAACCGCGCGCGTGTGATTGTCCACCCAGCTGTCAGGCAACTGTCCCGACAGCAACAGGCACAATTTCATATCGGCACCGTAGCCCAAGCATATGGCATGCAAGTGGCTTCACCGCCCCCCCTCACCGAACAGACCATTTTAGTGTGAGGTGTCACGTGTGGAGGAAATATTTTTAAACACCAAAAAAAAAAATTTAATTACATCACAAGAAAGGAACCCGAACGCCCCGTTGCTGAAAAGACTAAAAGTGCGACGAACAATAAAATAGAGGCACTGGTGCGTAATGAAACGTGGGCGAGCCGGAAAAACACGCCGATATCGAGAGCAGGGCGAAAAGTCAGGCATGAAAAGAATCTGCTATGCCGTGGAAACGGCTAATCCACATCATGTGCTTTGAATCTGACATAGAGCACGGCTCGAAATGAGATTTGAGAAAGAACTCGCAGGCTCACGCTACACTTGGAGTGACTGCACTGTACTCCAGTGCAAAAAAAAAAAAAAAAAAAGGGGGAGGAGCCACTTACAGTCTTGTGCTCGCTGCTGCGAGTGCGGCTGGTAACTGGCGTCTTCCCTCTGCTCCGAACTGGCCTCTCCACCACGGGAACTGGTTCAGGCTCAGGTTCAGTCTCAGGCTCAGGCTCCACTTCCGCCGTGACTTCTAAAAACAGACTTTGGTTTCATATTCATCCTTGAATCCATACGTTAGAGGTCATAGCGGTGGTGGTGTGCCGGGCCGTACCATCCTCCTTGTCGCTATAGAGGTCGGATTCAGAGTTGCCGTTGTGGTTAACTTGGATCTCTGTGACCACTATTTTTGTTATTGTCGCCTGCGCGGGGCCTTCATCAAGTAGCTTCTGCAGTTTCTTCTCATACAGTTTCCGTGTTGATGCTGGAAAGATAAAATGGGTTGACAAAAAAAAAAAAAAAAAAAAAGGAATGATCATGAAATTTACGTTTTATTTGTGCAATGTTGGGAAAGCGCAGTTTTTTTTTATTTTTTTTTTTAAATATGGACTCACCCACAATCGGGCCAACATCTACTCCGTGTTTGAGCAGCTCGTCCCTTAGGTAGTCATCAGTCAGGGTGGTCACGTCCAATTCGTCAGGCTGAATCTTGTCTGTCTTCCTGGGTGCTTTCTGTGAAAAACACATTTATTTATTTATTTTTTTCACAGACAATTTCTTTTGTCCTGCATCGAACATTTGCACTGCTTACTTGAGCATTGACATGTAGTATAGTCGACTCATCGACTAGTCAGTTCAATTCGTCGATAAATATCTTTCTTAAAAAAAAAACAAAAAAAAACACGAAAGCCATGTTTGCCAAGCCTTCTGGCAATAGCCGAAACTGGTTAAGTAGATCTGATTAAGTGGAGCCCGCGTAATTTTATTATTTACTCAGAGAGAAGCCTCAGGTTCAAAGCTTCTGAGCCACAGATCGGGGAAAAAAAAAAAGGTGTTTTGCCCACTTTCTTTCTTCACCAACGCATCTGTAAAGTGTACCGTAAGACTTCTGCACATCCACTCGTAACACGCCCAAAGTGGTTCCAGTTCGTAAAGCAGCTGAAGAATGTCAAGTTTGCACTTCATTTCCTTCAGAATGTCGCCGCACGTTTCCCCATCTCGCTTCACTCTTCCACCCCTCCCATTTTGTAGTCGCTTTTCAGTGTAGACAACGTTGGGAAAACGTTGCTCTTATGTTAAAAAAAAAAAAAAAAAGCCTGCGGCAAGTTAGTAGAAAATCTCACGTCATGAGAGTCAGAGGCATACTTCAGGAAGTTGTTTTACAAGACTTTGGCATTTACTGCGGCGGGCAAGGCTTGCACTCAGAGAGAGCGGGAAAAGAGGAAGGCAGAACTAGCCCGGTGTTCGCTCCCCGCTGCAGGCCACGCCCTAGCTTTCGGAGACATAACTAAACCCTGAGGTCATAACTGGACGTCCGCCCGCAAACTCGATGGAGTAAAGCCATGTATGCAAACGCCATCACATTTTCCTTTACAAGCACGCATTGCAGCCCGGATGAGGTCACATGACGCAAACGCTGCAAATAAGAGATCCAGTGAACTCTTCACTCTAATTTCTTTGCTTCGTTGAGAATTGGAATAGGATCGCAAACTTATCTGCTAAAATCGCTCTCTGTCTTGAGGTTACTATGTGAAAAATGTAAGGAATTCATTTCGTGCAGAACACCCCCCCCCCATCACCACCGCTTCCACTACCTCCTCAGATACCAGCAGCCTATAATCACGCAAACATGCGTGTATCCGGTAACTCATGATGGATAACAGCAGCGAGAAGCAAAAGGCTCAATTATGGAGAAGGACGGTACTTTTATGGCATACTCGACATGTAGGCGTTACCTTTAACCCAAAGCATTTCCTCAATAAAACAAAGTAGATGAAAGAAGGGCAAAGATGCTAAAGATGTCACAGATGTGAACTCTTGCGACAGGCAAGAAGACTAATTTTTCAACGTGTGAAGTGTAATAGACATGTAATAAACATTGCATTACTAGAACACTTAAATTGTATGTATTTATTTATATTAAATATTCCAATATAAAAACATTGAACAAGTCACGCCCACAAACAGCATCTGTATGATGTCATTCAACCCCCATGCCAAGCGGCACACCAAACAAGCCACAGGTTTTATTAGTTCATTGGATCAGTAATTTGATCTTGTGTAAGTGACCTTAACATTTTTCATGAAATGTAAATTAAATGTATGTTCTATAAGTTCTACTAAGCATCTTTTGAACACGAAAAGAGTTACCTAGCAAAGTAGAAATAATTGCCAAGTTGGAGATCCTGATTCAAAAGTGCAGATTCCAACATTCTTGCGCAACTTCCATTCATAATTAGTAGAAGCATAACATTCACCATGCAGGCTCAATACAAACGGAACGTTAGTGATATTTTCGTCGCCTTACATTGCGAAAGCGAGCGTGGGGGGGGGGGTGGGCATATCCCCTCCAGGCCCCCTCAACCAGATGCGCCCATGCCAACTGATAAAGTGGAGAAGTGTCTCGTTTAAAAGTGTAGGGGGAGTGCATCGAAAGCACCAGACGAGGGCCACGACAGCTGACATGAAATTGAACCCTGACAACAAATGGGGCTATTCAGTCGAACTAAAAGTCAAATGTTAGCACGAAAGTTGTAGCAAGGAATCACACCACACGTGCAGAATTTGCAGTTTTACTATTTTGGTTTTCCCGAGATGAGTTTTGATTCTGCCCGAATGGTGCACTCCACATTTATGCATGATAGTTTCTCGATCGATCGTTTTAAATCACCTTTCTCTCCACTAAATTGAGCAAAAAAAAAAAAAAGTACCGGTACTCACTTTGCCGGATGAGCGGCTTCTGCTGGAGACCACAGGCGGGGGCAGCTCCTCGTCACTGGAGAAGGCGTCCAAAGTGGCGGCGACGACATGCTTCTTGTTCTGCGCGGTCAAATTCTCCAGATAAAGCTGAACGTACACGTCTTTATTGTGGTTGCCGCTCGGGATCTCCACGTTGTGGGCCAGCAACTCGCTCTTAAGCTTGTCCTTGGTGAGCTGCGACGGGTCGTCCATGTATTCCGGCATGTCGGCGTGTGGAGTAGCGGGGAAGGGGAAGATAGCAACCGGGGGGGGGAGTTGGCCTAGCTTGCTTCGAGGGAAACTCAGAAGGGAAGAAGAAAAAAAAGCAGGATCGGTTGGTGCGATCAGAGCGGCTGACTGGCGCCTCTTAGTGGAATCATTCCGCAAAGCAAGATTCGCAGTTAAAACGGGTAAAAAAGTACCTGCAACTTGAAGTTGTGGCTTCTTCCTCTGGAATAATGAAGTCACGTTTTAGTAGACGAAATGTGGGAAGAAGCTTCTTCTTTGTCGTGTTTGTTGGCGGTTGGCAATAACTTTTGGTGCGTGGGCGCCACCTTCTGGCCTAGCGGACTTCCTGTCTGTGATTGGCTTCCGTCCCCCGTATACTCGCGGTTCGGCACCCGTGTTTCAATAGTTTTTAATTTTGAGTTTTGCATTTGACATTTATTTATTTAGGCTGTCTGTTAGAATTTACTAGTTTTTAGTTGTTTTTTTTTTTTAAATATGGCGGACGTGATAGGATGTGCATGATAGTTCTGAAACAAATTAATTAGGATCCAAGCAATTTGTTTCTGTAGAATTGATTATTCTCAACAATGATTAGCATTTTTTGAGGGCCTAAATATGAATGAAAACGCACCAAACTTTGCACACAAATCAGGCATTGGTGAAAAATATATTTTAAAGTTGTAAAAGTAGCGCCTCCTACATTCGATGTAAATGGCAGAAAATGACATTCTAACCAAAGTAATAGAGCATCATAGAACGGGTTGTGTTCCATTTTGGAGGTTCCAGTCCAACACTCAGTCAGTCAGTTTGTTTGTAAGGCTTAAGAAATTAAGATTCCAGAAAAAAAAAAGACAATTTCCTTTCTTTAGTGACAAATATTTATACAAAATACTGTAAACACAATTTGTACAGTTCATTAATGGGGAAACTTTGTCGTAAATACCAGCCACTAATATGAAAACATTTACCTTGCCAAACATGAACAGAACGGACATGTAAATGAAACCAAAAACATTTACAACACTTGGTATTTGACCACAAAGCCGTTGGCAATCCACAAAGTTGACTTTCGAGATGTGAGCAACTAAACATTGGATCGAAACAAAAGTGACCTTCATCGCATCTTTTTATGGATGTGCTTAAATATACAAAATGACCGTTTCAAAAATGGTATCAAACATCCTAATGAAAAGCTTATCAGACGTCCTCATGAATGTTTGCCTTTTAAATACACATCGTCAAAGTGGAATTGACGGGCGTGATGTTTGATATCTGAAGGGTTAGCTGTAATAAGAGCTGTGAGACCAAAACAAACTGTTGCATAATAACAGCACGAATAAAATGCTGCACTTAAAAAGCCTTCTAGAATTTAAAGCAGAGGCACAAAAAAAAAAAAAGAACACAGCAAAAACTGTCCACTATTCATTTTTGCAGAAAGTTGTTGATTCAACACTGCACATAATCTGTGATGCCTTTGGATGCCACTTTGTGTGATTTATTAATGGGGAAAGAGTAGTACGGTCTCTCTTTGAGTAACAAGACGGATGACCTTTCGATGAGCAGTGATGACAAGCAAAGAGAAGCAGTCTTTTGTTCTTCCGCCTGCAGGATGATGTCGTCACCGAACGCATAACCTGAGCAACTTGAAATGGTTTCCATTGGCAGATTGCGTTGCTTTGTCAAAATGCGCTATTTTCAAACGAAGACGTCCTCGCTTCTTAGATGTCCGTGTTATACCATGGTGTTGCCCTCGCTCGCTTTGTCCACATACTGAAAAGAGAAGAAGGCAATTGTGTTGAATTTTGGTCCAGATCATTAAAAAAAAAAATTATCATGGCTTGTTATTGGGTTGTCTTTCGGTTTCTGGTCACTAAAAAGACTTTAAGTTCTATAAATGATGTTACCCTGTAGTTGTCTGCATTCCCCGTGTATGCCTTAAAAGTTAATTTATTTATATACAAAACATTAAACTAAAATAAATTCAGTTAATCTATCACATTTTTGTGATCTAAAAAAAAACAACACAAAATTATTTCAGATTTTTTTTTCCCCACCGTTAAATATGAACTAGAATCTTGTAACTTAATAGCGGTGAGGGTAAAAAAAATAAATCAAATAAATTCTGTCTATGGTGGGGGCGGGGCTTAAGATGAGTACATTTACCTGTGACGTCAACTTTAAAATGACTGATTCACCCCAAATAAAGTTTAAACGTTTCTAATCATTTGAACCATGCAGCGTAAAAATTTTTTTTTTAAAAAAGTTAGAAAGATGCAAAAACTAAAACGTCTATTTTAACAAAGGTGTGTTCTACATCAACTTGCATTTAAATGCATGCAAGGAAAATCGGCAGTGACTGACCACGACTGCTGATTATCCTACGAAGGCTTTGAAAAACAAAAGCACACAAACAGTCATCCCAAATGGATTTTTATTTTCCCCACCAGTGGTGGGGCATGTTGATGAGTTTGAATTTATTGATTGCATCTGCTTAAAATACACAGTGAGGGCTTTTTCAACATCTTGATTGTTGTGTCGTTTTGTGCCCGTTTTAACGGTTGGTTAATACATAGTTTATTACTAAACTAAAAGCCATGCTACGAGCAACCGTAACAAGACGCGATACATTTGGATCACACTTACTGCACTGATGAAGGGCAAGTTTAAGATGGAGCCAAGGACTGGTATCCTTCTGATGAAGCCTATTACAACCGGGAAGAAGCCTCTGGACCAGTGAGAGAAGGGGAAAGATGAAAACAGAGACGTGAGTGTTGGTATTTATGATGTTATTAATTCACGATTCTGAATAATAATCCTGGACTACTTTTGTGCTATTTTCTGTGTGTTCCAAGTGCAGGCTTCACAGTTTTTGGCATCCTCTTACCTGAATAAGAGGAAAAATCCATATACCTCCAGCACAACACCAATTATGGGCCAACCGATGAGCACAACAAACACGCCACCTAGGAAGAAACTGGTGGCTTTCATTTTGTGCTTTTGGAAAAAGAAGCGGAAAGTCCTCTCTAGGCCAATGACAAAGGCAAGTCCAGCAACAAACAGAATCTGGTCGGCATAAAAAAAAAATGCAGAATTAGAAAACGTAAATTAAATGTCAACACTTTTGGTAAACACGCAATGCAAAATACACACTTACGTTCCCAATTGCCAGGAGTGCTTTGTCAAAGAACAGGATCATCCCAAAGAAGAGGAAAAACACGCCAAAGCCTGTTAATCCCATTCCGATTTCTGTTGGGCACACACACACACACACACGCATGTTCAGTTCTCGTGAT
Organism: Idiotropiscis lumnitzeri; assembly: GCF_059441095.1. Taxonomy (NCBI): domain Eukaryota; kingdom Metazoa; phylum Chordata; class Actinopteri; order Syngnathiformes; family Syngnathidae; genus Idiotropiscis; species Idiotropiscis lumnitzeri. The sequence goes on from NC_142392.1 coordinate 5,249,904, forward strand.
GGGGGGGGGAAATGCTGTTGGTGTGGAGCAGCTTTGTGGTTTGAGTGATATGAGAACGCTTCATGCTCAAAATCTGTCACTACCTCTTAACTGTGACAGATGACTTGTTCACAGGGGCTTAGTGAACAATTATTTCAGACCAGACGTTTGATTTTTTTTTTTTAATGCAAACAAAACACTCTTATACTACTAACTGTATGTACATAAAATTTGCACAGTGCTTCTCACTATTTGCATCCGACTGATTAAAGAACTGCAGTTAACTCGCGTTAAATAAAAACTCCAACGCTTGCTCAGACCAGCTAAACTGGAACTAAAGCTTACTCCACTGGTACAACAACATTTTACAAATAGGGAAAAATGCTCTATAAAAGAAAACATTGGGAAACTGCAAGCATCATAATGTTTCATTTGTTTTTCCAGCAAAAAAAAATAAAATGCACGTTTTATCATAAGAACCACAACCTTGCTACCTAATATATGAAAAACAAACACTTTTTTAAGGGTGCTACGATAACATAATTATTAAGATGTAAATAGTTTAAAAACTCTGAAGTGATTAAGGGTTGTGCAAATAAACTTGACATCAACAGGCAACTGTGCAACGAACCACAAATTAGTTGTTTGTAATGCAAACATTTAAACATTACAATTAATCAATTCCTCTGGCAGGCGTGATTTTTATTCATGTCAATATTCACCCCCCCCCCCACATTCCATTTTCAACTCGTTTTATCTTTAACAGTAAGCAGAATTCAATTTAAAATGATTCCAGAGTAAATGCAAAGATTTAAATGGACTATTCTCCCTATTCTCTGGATGTTAAAAGCAAGTTAACTGAATGCGTAATCAAAACGTTTAACAAATTCACTGAAGTGTAACGTAGGCATGGCTGGTGGTGGCAAAAATGAGAGCTAGCATTCCTAGCCTCAGATGCTAACAACTAGCTCACGAAGCCGGTTAGGACAAAAAGGGGAAAGCTACTTGGATGATCAGCAATCGAAAACCTTACTTTGCGAGTCCGTTAAGGAAATCATCTTGGCACTAATTTGACTAGTATGTGTAAAAATGAACTAAAAAATTTAAGTTTTCATATAAGACTATTTAGGTTGACAGCTGCCACTGCAGCAACAGCCACGTCTTCCGGAAACACACCCTCGCTCCATGACAACTTCCGGAATAAGATCGTGTTGCGTTCAATGCCGCATTTTCTTAAACACTCACCGCACGCTTTTCCCGAGCAAATTATACATTTACACATCAATACGACACGAAATAAACTATTGAATGTATTTTAGCGATTATGTAAATATAATTGCTCGGATTTCTATTTATTTGAGTATTTTTGTAGTGTTTTAGTCGCTTGACTTGTGTTTTTGAATGTACGTGCTGTAAAGTTTTTTTTTAACCCGATGTGGGCACAACAAAACTACCACTTTGATTTACGTATTAACATAGCGACATTTTATGGTTACATTTTTTGTGAAATAAAAGTTATGGCTTGGTGCAAGCGATACCTACAAATTTTATGAGGCTGAATCCATTCATATACTTTGGTTTAATGGTAATGGTAACCTGCGAGTCAGTATCCAGGGCAAGATTCGTATATCAATCAATGGAGCGCCATAGTAACCGGCAAGAGGGTTCAGCAACAAGGAAAACAGTCTGAACCGGGTTTGAATGTAAGTTCGAGTTTCCATAAGTATTTTCTTTTTCGTATAACTAACGTTGCCTTCGATAGAGTGCATTCCTTTCTTTAACGTGATGCTAGTCTAGCTAACTTTCTGCCTATGTGTACAATCTTCGTCGGACAGTGGTTGAATTCAACGTACTGAGCAAAAGGCTAAAATTTGCCCCTTTTTTTTTTTTGACTAAAGGGTTAAGTTTGAGATTTAATCTGGTAAAGTGATGGTGATTTTTTTTTAAAATAAGCGTTGTAGAAATGATCACAGATCAATTCCACCCTCCTGACAATCTTCTTTTTTTTTGCAGGATTCATATTTGTGATTTCACAGCATGGATTGTCTTGATCAAACAAATGGTGAGTCTGATATGTTACAGCAACCACAAAACGTTTGCATGCTGTTTGTCCCGAGTGGTGTTACTTTCCTCTATCAGGATTGCGTTAGTTAGTCTCAGCTCCAAACCGTGGTATACCTTCATCGAAATTGGATAATTTTTGAAACATTTTCGTTTTCTGCAACAGGTTAATTAATTGGTTCCATTTCATTGTGCTCTTTTCTAGATGTCCAGACAGAGTTGGAATCCGTGGAAGCTGAGCTGGAGCTGGTGGAACTACAGATAGAAGAGCTCATTGAAAAGAAAACGGAATTGACTTCCCGTAAAAATGCGCTACTGTGCAGGCTGGAGGAGGCCTGTGATGCTGCATCATCCTCATCTCATCAGTCTTCCAGAACTGCCTCTGAAATGAGTGAAGAGGAAATGCAGCACTATGATGGCACAGGTACCTTCCACACGATGACACTTCTAAGAAAGCAAGCGTATTGAAAGAGTTGGAGGGAGGAGGCCTTTGCAACCTCCATTCCCGATCTACGGCCGGTCCAATTTCGGAGGGCAACACATCCTTCACATAATTCATCTGCAGTTTCTCATTTACTGTCCCACGTTTCACCTTTTTAGATTTTCCTTGGTCCAAAAATGTGATGCGGCACCTGAAGGATTCGTTTCACCTTTCCGAATTCAGACCCCTGCAGCTTCGGACCATCAATCTGACGCTGTCTGGAAAAGATCTATTTGTAGTGATGCCAACAGGCAAAGGGAAAAGCCTCTGCTATCAGCTCCCTGCGCTCTGTTCCGACGGTATCCTAAGATCCGAGCACGATTGATGAAATGCTGTCATAATTTATAATGCACACAGGTAAATTATGTCTGCGTGTGCATTTTAGGTTTTACATTGGTTGTGACTCCCCTGGTGTCGCTGATGGAGGATCAACTCATGTACCTGAATTCCATTAAGGTGGCAGCTGCGATGCTCAATGCTTCAAGTAGCAAGGTAAAAACTAAAGGTCATATTCAATTTTCATTCTCAGCGGACAACACTAAAATGACTTTTCCCGTTTGAGTCCACTTGACCCAAATAGTACCCTGGTCTCATCAGACCACAAGGCATACTTCTACTAAATCATGTCATAAATCAAATCCTCAGAAGTGTTTATTTATTTTTTATTTACAGGAGCACTCTAAGTCAGTTCTAGCTGGTATGATAGACACAAAGGCCCCATTTAAGATAATCTACGTGACTCCTGAGAAAATTGCCAAGAGCAAGATGTTTATGTCTCGCCTGGAGAAAGCCAACAATGCAAATCTTCTGAGTCGTATCGCTGTCGATGAGGTGCACTGCTGCAGCCAGTGGGGACATGACTTCAGACCAGGTAACCACTTCAATGTCATGTGAAAGGAGCTCCCGGCGAAGATTTTGAGTTTTGCTCATGCTTTCTGCAGATTATAAACTCTTGGGCATCCTGAAGAGGCAGTTTCCAAAGGTCCCAGTGATTGGGCTTTCGGCTACAGCCACCAGCAACATCCTCAAGGACTGTACAAAGATTCTGTGTGTGCAAAACCCAGTCACGGTCACGGCATCGTTCAACCGCACCAATCTTTATTATGAGGTATGCACTTTTTAATCAACCTATCAAGAAACAGATGAATTATGATTTTTTTTTTTTAATTAATTTATTTTTTTTAACATTTTATATTCAGTGTTAATTTACTGATGTGCCATCTCAATGCCTCTCAGGTCCGTGCCAAAGTCTCTGATGACAAATTAATAATCGACATTGCCTCGCTGATAAACAACCGATACAAGAATCAGTCAGGTACTGCAGATAATGAGACTAGTAAAGCTAAAAATGCTCAAAATAGATTTCCTTTTATACCACAGGGATCATCTATGTGTTCTCTCAGAAAGACGCCGAGTCAGTGTCCTCTGAACTTCGACAGAAGAACATTTTGGCTGCTCCCTACCACGCCAATTTGAGCCCTGACGATAAGTCTTGCACTCATCGCAAGTGGTCATCCGGCAAAATTCAGGTAGTTGTGATTTACGAGCCTGGCCTATTCCAATCTCAATGTTGTGTTGACTACACCTAATAAATGATTTGCCTTGTAGTCATACAATTCCGCTCAAAAACACTTTATGTGGTTAGTCATGTTGGACCGCCACTCGTCAATTTACTGTTTCTGCCAATAGGTGGTGGTAGCCACAGTGGCATTTGGCATGGGGATAGACAAGCCGGATGTCAGGTTTGTCATCCATCACACCATCAGCAAGTCAGTTGAAAACTACTACCAGGAGAGTGGACGGGCAGGTACAGTCCTAAAAAAAGAACATTCCCCCAAATGTGAAGTCATTGAAATACTACTTTTCACTAATCTGATTTAAAAAAAAAAAAAAAAAATTTCCAGGTCGGGACGAACGTCCAGCTGACTGCATCATCTACTTTGGCTTTTTTGACATCTTCCGCGTCAGCTCGATGGTAGTCATGGAGAACGTTGGTCAACAGAAGCTGAATCAGATGGTGGCTTACTGCCTGAATGTTGACAGGTAACAAACGCCTTCATCCTGCTTTACACGCCGTTAGACAGATCATGTGATCTGTCTTTGCGGTTGGCAGGTGTCGTCGGTCCCTGTTGGCGCTTCATTTCGATCAAGTGTGGGACGAAAGACAATGCAAGCAGATGTGTGATATGTGCCGCGACCAGAGAGGTTTGTGCGTGCGAGATGATAAGTCAGTCACGATTATGTTTTTTTTTTTAAATTTATTTTATTTTTATTTTATTATTTTTTTTAAAGCGCATGATAATAACGTGGAATCCAGCCCTTGAGGAGGATTCCGCCGCATATCACCTTAAGACTGTAACGTCTTCCTGAAATCCCTTCAAAGCGTTTTATCCTGTGCGGGAGTGTTCTTTAATCATTTTCAAAGGATTGCCCACTTGCTCTTAGCTGCCAATAAAATTTGCATTAAGAACCGTGAGTGACAGTGGTTGAAAAAAATTCCATTTAAAAAATTATTTATATTTGCATATGTTTACATTGAAATGTGTGATTTTTTTCTGATAAATCATGCAACTAAAATAATTATGATAAATATTTAATGCTTATATAACATAAAAATACAGTATACCATTTTTTCCAAAAATGCTGGAAATCCATCCAAAAGTGATTTAAAAAAAAAAATAAAAAATAAAATAAATATATATATATATATATATAATTTTTTTTTTTTTTTTTTTTATTGCTTTATTTACTTTCATGTAACATCATCTCCTTCCAATTCCTTATTAAAAAGTTGTATTTTATAACTGCTGACCAACAGCCCATTCTGATCAACATCTCCTCATCTTCAGCCGTCATCTCGATGGACATCACCAAACATGCCAGGGAAGTGGTGCAGATTTTGGAGCTTGCGGCATCCATGAATGAGAAACTGACTCCGCTAAAGTTGCTGGACGCCTGGAGCGGCAAGGGCCCCGCCAAGCACCGGAAGTTAATGGAGATCACCACACTGTCTCAACCGCAGGCTCAGGATGTGATTGTCCACCTGCTGCTCCAAGGATACCTCAAGTAGGAGTTTCCAAACTAAGTACATATTAATTTTTGTGTGTTCGTTTCGTGCGTTCTGGGGTGAGTCGATACAAATAAATTACTGCATCATGCATATCTGCTCTCTTCACGAAACTGCTTTTCAAAGGTCTTAGAGCCACCAATATGTTTTTGTTTTTAAAATGATGGCGTTTTGCTCCTCTTTCACGACGAACCTCTAATGTCCTTTTTTTTTTTTTTTTTTTTTTCTTTTATAGAGAGGATTTTAGCTTCACGCCGTACACAACTAACTTCTACCTATTGCTCGGCCGCAAAGCTCCCCTGCTGAAAAACCAAAATTGCATGCTGAGCATGAAGATGCGGGTGGCATTTTCTCAGTCTTCATTGGTGAGTTAAAATTGTTACTTCGACCGACATATGCATGCTCGTTTTTCTGATTTTTTTTCTTCTGAGCTTTTCTTAACTCTTTTTCATTAAAAAAAAAAATCATGATAGCAATAATATTCCTGTATAAAAAAATATATATCGGCAATTAACCTGAAATGCTCCAATAGCTGCAACTTAAAATTGTGGCTAAAGATGTACAAATTCTGTGTTGACCGACGCAAAACATTTTCCAGTTAATGTCAAGCTCAGATTTTCATGCTCCTCCTTTTTTATTTATTTATTTATTTATTTACATTATTTTATTTTATTTTATTTTATTTTTTTTAACTCTTTGTGATTGCAATTTTGGTGACATTTAATGGCCTTTTGCTCATTTTCTCTAACCACTTTCTTCCGACTTTCATCCATATCACATTATTCTAATGTCTAAGGTAAGTAACCACCGAATCAAATGCTACATTGTTCTGACTTTTGTAGTGTATGTATTTTCTGTGTTTTATCTGTTCCGTTGTATGAAGTCACACTCGGCTGCTTAATGTAGATGATTATTAATCACCAAACTTGTAATAACTGCATTTATTACAGGGATTGCTAAACTGAGCAAACACATTCATTATGCAGCATTTAATGTCAATTTATGTAACATTTTTGGTTTGCAATATGCGTCATTATAATTCACTTAATGAAAAAAAATTCCACCAAGCATCATGGAAAATGCTCAGCTTAGCAATCATCCTCGTATACAAGTTTTTTTTTTGTTTGTTTATTACCCTTTGGGCTGGTACTCTGTTGTCTACTCCCTCGAGGAGTTGAATTTGGTAAAGATTGTCGTCGTTAATGGCCAACAGGTTAAAACACAGAGCGGCCGGGGAAAAGCCAAAGTGGTAAAGGGATCAGATCAAAGTCACGGAGAAGCTCCAGTGTCCAAGAAAGCCAAGAAAGAGCTCCCATAGTCCCCCCCCCTCCCCCTGATTCCATCCAGAGGAGAAGCTGACTAAGTACTAAGTTCTTTTTTTTTTTTTTTTTTTTTTTCCCCCTGCTCGTCGCATGGCCATCAACAGACACTGGGATGATACAACTTTAAGTATTAAATTACTAATTGGCGCTGACATGCGATTATGATTTTTGCCAAACTCTGGAGCATGCATAAACTAACAATTATGTCTGAAATTGGATGCTTCTTTTTTTTTTTTGTATGACTGCTGAATAAATTGGCAAAACAATCCCAAAGACAAATTGGAAAATATTTATATTGGTATATATCAGCCGGGTTCACACGCTTGTATGGAAATCCAGAGACTAACATTCTAATAATCACAATTGCTCTCCTTATGATGTTTTCTTTTCACAAAATAATGAATCATTGTATCCACCAGTCTTAACACCTCTTGAATGCTGTGCCATGTCTCGAATGCAATAAAAATGTCTTGCTACCGTTTCTCCAGTTCCAGACTGACACTGATTTTCATTATGACAGGATGCGCCAGCTCCTAATGAGGAGATCATTGATGAGGTCTGTCTCGCCTTTGTAAAGGAAAACAGCTGTCCTCCCCAATTGAAACTGAAACAATTTAAAGCACACGAGAACTTGTCGAGGAAACTTAACGTAAACCCAGCGGTGAAAACGGACAATTATGCTGGCGGAGGAGACAACGGGACGGTCTGCATGCCTCAGCATGTAGTTGAAGTGAATGTCGAAATTTCTACGCCGGCTCAGTCGGGTTCTAAACGAAAATCCACCACTCCTCAAAGAACGAGAAAGAAACCCCACGCAAATGTTGCCGACCCGCCTACCCACACAGTCCCCAGCTCTCCATCCCAGGCTTCTTTTATTTCCGACACTGCCGCCGAGGAGCTGCGCGACCTGCGGAACCACTACAGGAATCAACTTCGGAGAATAAACTACATCTCCCATGAGTATCTGGGGCAGGACAATGAGTCGGGGCTGCTGGCTTGTATCCGGGAACCTTTCAAGGCCCTGCGACTTCCCCGCAGGATGACCATCACGCAGACGGCCCGCAGCTTGTGGACGCGTGTCAGCAGTCGAAGGAAGCTGGTCCACCGGTGACCATGTAATCATTTTTCTGTCGCAGCAAAATAGTGACGCACTCGGCAGTGTATGCAGTTAATTTAGAAAATAATATCTAATCGATTAGAATTAGAATCACAGACGTTTATTTGGTGTACTCGATGCCATGGTTTCACTGGAACTACGATATATTTGTTTTGTAAAAACGACACTTTGAGAATTGGCACTTAGCTGCTTTGTTGCCAATAAATATCTGACTTTCATATGACCTGCAAAATAATTGATCGGACCATTATTTGAAATTGATTAGAAATCGACAATGGGGCCCTTAAACTGGTGTCAGTGTCAAGGTTGGCCAATCATAAGCATCTCTGTTTTTTTTTTCAGGGTTAAGAAGCAAAAAAGTTGCAGGACATCCATTGAACAATAGCGGGCTGCGTACTAATCCCTGCGGGACTCCGTAAGTGACATTACAATAAATCTTCATCAGCTGCACCGTTGTTAAATTCAAGCGAGTTTTTAAAATCGTGATTGTTGAACATAATCCATTTAATAAGAGTTTTACGACGGCTTAGTCATAGAACAGATTGTGTTTTACACCTGATATGGGATGCAATAACTTACTCCTGCACAGTCCAGCCAGTTGGATTTAAAATGCCTTGCAAGGTTTTATCCTCCTACTGTCGATTTTGGATTTTCAAGCCGGTAGCTCACATGCAGCTTCAATCCTTCGCTCTTTTCACGGACTGACCTCTGGCCGTGCTCGTCTCCGGAGAGGGGGCTTTCATCACTCTAAATTGATTATTCACATTGCTGTCATTTGAAATATGGACTACATCCACATATCGTGTGCCACATATAAAATAAGCATTGGGGAGGGGGCGATATTCATTTCAAAAGGATGCCAGAGTGATAGAAGCTGGAGGGGGCGATATAAGTTTGAAGAGAAAAAGCAGCCAGATGCTAGGTACTCTCTGCATTATTCATATATGCATCCACCATGTTGTGCTTTTAATAATATATAAAAAAAAAGCAAGCCGATAGTATCTTATACTGAATGAATGAATAAATGATCTTAAGATTAGCCCATATTTCTCGCTCGCTGTCCTCAAGGATCATTGAATATTAATTCCAATGGTGTTCTTTTGCTGGATGTTTGCATTTTACTTTATCATATCTCCATCCTAAAAATAACCCCCGATTAAAAATACAAGCCTAGAGAGCAAACAATTCAGTTGTGACTCAAACTTGAGATATTTAGTCAAGGGCACCTCATTTGCCTGGAAGCAGTTTTTATTTTTTTTTATTTTTCTTGTTTATTTATGGCCGCTTCGGGACTCCAATCTTCCATTACCAAAGCACCTTCCATCCATTAAAAAGAAAAAAAATCCTTATGTACAAAGTACCTCGCCTTAGAGACAGGATAAGAAGCTTGGTCATCCTGGAGGGGCTCAAATGTAGAGCCGCTGCTCCTACGCAAAGTGGGAAGCCTGATCAGCATTGAAATCGAAGAACAATAAAATCTGGAAATAAAACAAACGCTTATTAACCGTGCAGCCGTTCCATTTGAACATTATCACGATCTCAGACGACCAATCCGACATGACAGAGTTTAAACAATTTCAAAACATTTTACACGCTCTCTTAACCTTCATAATATTTTATTTACTATTCCGATTGCGTTCTACCCGACGTCTCTGCCTCTTCGCAAATGAATCCCCGAGCGTGCCACAGTCACAAATACTCAACAACACAAGTATAACGCAACATTGCCGCAAATTCTCCTGGGCTGGCCGTGCTGCTGCATCGGTTTTAGAAACTGACATCAAATATAGTTTATAAACTCGCATAGGTTTACCTCGCCTGTGGAGGAAAAAAAAAAACAAAACTTTCAAAGGGCCTTCATTCATCCTCCCAGGTGGCTTAGCTGCATTCCTCCCAGCCAGTTTCTCAACCTCATTTTTATTTATTTATTTTTTTCAATAGATTATTGCCGCATTATAAGCTATGTATGTCCGAACGGATATTGTTGATAGTGTGAATCCATTTTACATTGCTATATCAGTCAGTTCCAATTAAACGCAATCTCCAGGAAGACGGCGCTCAATCAGGAGGAGAAAAACACTCGAAAATCCTCAAGCCTCTCTTTGTGATGTCTCAAGTTCAACCTTGTTCAAAATCAGAATACAGCTAAATTATTCATTGGCGAGAGGCTTCATGTCAGTATGAGGTAACGCTTGGACTCAGCTTGATGCCATTCTTTCTTTTGGAGTTGAAAGTGGAGAGTGGGAGTTTTTGCCAGGCACACACAAAACTATGATTTAATAATTGAAGTTTGTAAAAAAAAAAAAAAAAAATCCCCCATCTGGGCTGTTAATTAAATTCAGCATCTTAAATGTAAATATTAATTTTCTGAACAGGACATGCTATTCAGTGCAACCTTGAAATTCCTTTTCCCCTTGTCATGTTTGCAGGTGATGTTGTCTAAATAAAATCCCAATACGCTAACTTGCCTTTCAGTATTTTATAGGAAGCTCCAAAATGAAGAGTAGAAAAAGCAGCGCTGAGTCATCTCTTTGTTAACGGAGGACCGGAGAGCTGCTTAAGAGAAATTCAATGTATGTATAAAACGGGAATGATCTTCCGGCCAGTCGCTGATCCTTCGTGTAAAGCATTTGCATCACATCTTCCCGTGCGCTACTTCCTCTCCTCATTTTGATTCAGACTGCAGCCCTCCTCTTCCTTCCTCTCCCATTGAGATGATTGCATAGAGCACGAACGAGAAGCAGAGATGAGCAAGGAGGCCTGTGAGCTCCGAAACAGAATTAGCGTATTCATTGCTCATCGCTGAGCTTTTGCAATCATTACGCCCGCCGTGACGAGCTCCCCGGGAAAAAAAAAAAATAGCGGTCACGTCTTCATTTCCAGTCAAAGGCGAGAACGCGTTTTTTGAAATGTCTCATTAACACCTGCTTTTCATCATCAGTCTCCGTCAAAAGCCGTGGCGACATTTCATCTAAAAGCTACTGAAGTACAGATTTCATTTTGTGGTAGATTACTCTCAGGATGGATTCCTGTGTGATTAAATGTTTTTTTCTTTCCAGTTACCAATCATCCACTGAAAACGTTGCCGAGCCCAGCCCACAAATTGCTCCTGTACAAAATCCGTTGTGAAATGTTGAATTCCAAGCGCTATTATTTGCTTCCCCTTCAGGCTGTTGGTCAGCAAATAACATAAAAAATCAGGCATTTGCAATTCTAGAAAAATTGGCAGAATTTTGATTGACACATCTGACATTTTATTACATTTGAAAGACTGCTTTGCCTCGGTAAGTGCTGCTGGATTGGTCAGCAGCAACAAAAAACTCAGCAGTTGCCAAAAATATTCTTAAATGTCACTGTTAAAAAAAAAAAAAAAAATGTTAAGCAGGGTTGTCAGTATCTGCTGAATTAAAAGTTGCTTTTAAACTCAAGTAATAGTCAATAGTCAAGTTTACTTTTGAAGTCAAACAATCCAAACTTGTATTTATTTTTTTTATTGTATTTTAATTTTATTTTATTTTATTTTATTTTATTTTATTTTATTTTATTTTATTTTACATAACCCCCACAGGAGGTCTCTCTGGTGGAAAATATATGTTCTGTGACATTTCTTCAGTTGAAAAGTGTGAATTTTTGCAAGCAGGCTAACACTGTTCTCATCTTGCTGCAGGAGGCGAATGGCAGCTGCAGTCAAGCTGACGTTCTGTCTTTTGCAGTCGCTCATTATCCTGCAAACGGGAACGGTGACACTCCTCATAACAAAGCAAATATTTGATCAAAATAGGTAGACTGTAATAAACGCCTCAAAAATCTTGTTAATCTCGTTTAAAAAAAAAAAAAGACCATTAGGTGATATACAAAATTGCATCAGTGCATGTTCACATTCTGTCTCTCCACAGAGCACACTACAAGAAGACGCAACAAATAATGAGCCCGGGTTAATTAATAAATCCCACAAGACTGCCAGGAGAAAGAAAGACAGCTGGTTCCCCAGCAGGTGGACTGCGGACCTCCGTTAGCGACGTTTCGATGCCTGGTCAGCCACCCGCGATGATGATGACGACGACGAAGCAAACAGAGCATCGTTTTTGCCCGCGGTCCGGGTTGCATCATGTTGAGTTGTGCAACAATCAGCTTCAGAAAACAGGTGAGCCGTGATTGGTCGTTGTGATGTCATTTTCAGTCGACGGAAAGTGACAAAAAATGGCCGGCCCTGGTAAACGACGATTTTTTAAAAAAGTATCGGTGTCGTGGTATCGATGCATTATTATGAGTACAGATATGAGTAAGGGTGCTGATATTTCTATCTATATTGGTGCAGCCCCATTTTCTCCGCCCATTCTCTTCCACTGTGGCATTGTCAAGGTAATATAGTGAGAAGAATGTATTTAGTGGACGATTTATGCAATCTAATCCTCCATTTAAATGGATTTCACTCGACTGGCTGTAATCCTTTTGCACCGAGCTGGGACACACTGGGAGGCTGCCCTCTACTTTTTTCGCCTGTCTTGATCTCTCTCAGACATCGTTTGGCTTGGTTCGGCTTCGATGCACAGCTTGATTATAATTGTTTGGCCTTTTTTGCCATCAGTCCTGGAAACAAGGACGTACTTTTAACGTTACCTTGTGCTACATACCTTTGTGAGTTGTCACAGCTTTACATTGACCTTTGCTGCAGTGCATGTTTGCACAAATCTGTGACGCTCTCAGTGTGCGTTTCAACCACAGCATGGTGCTATGTGCAAAGGCAAAACTCTCAAATTAGTTTCCCTTCCTTATTTCCCTCCAGTGTGACCTCGATGGAATTATAGGTCATGTGAAAACGTTTCCTGAATTGATCTTTTATCTTCCATTGTATTGTTTCTGGTAATAGCAGATTTTAACTTTATTATCAAGAGAATAAAGTTACAGCAGCTGGTAGGTTTTTTTTCTGCAAACTCAGCATCTCCCTGCTCCATTCGCTGTCATTTAATATACGACAATATTGACACTAGCTGCAAAGTTAGGTGGAAGTTAGGGCTGCACTCTGAGTGCTTTTTCCATCCATCAAAATTTTTATTTCGAGACGAGTACGCGGAGACCTCGGCATTGTTATGCTCTTGAGGTCATGCGATTTGGAATCCGACCAAATATTTCGGGAAAATAGGCCTCTCGAGTCATTTGACACAAATGGATTTGACCTCAGCACGTCAGCTTGACATTTGCCGAAAGGAATGTGAAGAGGAAAATAACCAAAGAAGCGGCAAAAGCTCTAGGTGCGGGGGAATGAAAGGATAAAAACAGCCCCATTTATGTGACAGAGACTCTCCACGCTTCTCTTTTTTAGCCAGTGATACATATGAAATAATGAAAGTCGATCGGTATTATTGCAAAACACAATATGCTCCATTGATACACGTTGGCGACAGGATCTCATCCTCGATTTGCTAATATTTTTCAGTTAGATCTGATCAGAATTTCAAAATGCAACAAAACTAGTTTAGTGGCGTTCAACCGCGTGGTGCGGCGGACCTAAAGTGACCAGATGGCAGGAGTTATCTCATCCTGTTCGAGTGCCAGTCTTAATCACAGATCTCTCTATACTGCTCACACACATGGAGCAGCTTTTGTACAGACACCACACAGAAGTAGGATTACCAAAGACTCCTGCCGGGACTTGATCTGCCTTGTTTGTGTGTTTCAATGACGCAGAGTCAAGAAACAACACAGTTTGATAAGTGAGCAAAAATGATTGTTTTCTAGTCGCCTAGTTTGCAATTGTTCGTCAGTTTTAAAAACCTGACATGGTTGGGTTCAAGAATGTAAACTAGGTTATCGGTTTACTTTAGGGGCCGTCTCTGTGAACCCCCCTGACCGCGGTCTTGTTGCAACATTATATGGTAACGTAACGAAGATAATTAGAACCCAGTGGGTTTTGGCAGGCTTTCAGCGGATTGCGTAATCATGTTTGCCAAGATAATCTACTTCGCTTTCGGAGAAATCGCACTGGAAAGATGATAAACACGTTAAGTTGAAAGCTTTATTTTATTTATTTTTTTGTTCTTCTTAAAAATATCTCAACGCAAAATGTGCTGACCGCAAATTTATTACTGCAATGCAGATTGCTTGTTTAGAGGGAAGTGATTACGGTTATTTATCTGTTCTGCGTCTTTAATTCCGGTCCGACGCAACGTAATTTACCCATATCACGAGGAGCGCCAGTAACAATGGGTCGTATTCATCAACTGTCATGAAAAAAAAAAAAAAATCGGGCCTTTTCACACAAGGCTTGTGGAGAAAAATTTTACTTATCAACTCTCCAGAATGTTCTGAAAAGATGTCATTTCTAAGTTTCAATTTATTAAAACGACATCTTCACTTTGAAATCTCCGTTATCGTTTGTTTGTTCTGCAGATTTACTGCTAATTAGTCACATTTTTTTTTTTTCTTGATTAAATATCAAGTCCGCATGGCAGATTTTGTGGGTGAGGCAACAAAGCAGAGTGGCAAAAGGTGCAACAATCCACACGTGTGCAACATTCCCAATGTGTGGCCTGGATCTTCCTCTTACTATTTGACCCCACGGTGTGAGTAGCGGGGGGAGGTGGATAGGGTGTGCCTGTGAGTGTTTCCAGTTTGTAAGCAATTCCAGACCTAGAGGATAAAGTTAACAACGCCTGTGTGCTTTGTCCAGCCTTATGAACGCACGAGTATACTTAAAAGAATGGGGGAAGGTCTGTTTGGGGCGGGTGAGCGATACTACAAGTAGGCTTGTATGTGACCTCCCATGACAGCAGGCAACTTTTCATCCCAGTGCATTTTTACAAGGGAGGCAGAACACACAATTGTGTGGCGTTGCTTATTCCGTCATTAATATATTCACGATGGTTATTCTGCCAATAGAGCTTGTGTTAATAAATGTGTCTCCTTAATTCTTTTAATGTTTATTTGGAGTAATTATGCACCACGCGTCGGCCCGCCGGGCATATTCCGTGTACGCCAGATGGCCGATCCAGCCCTGCAGTGGAGTCACACATTGTTGCTCGGGCTATGGGAAGTCGCCCTAGCTGTGTGTGGGAACGGCTACCATTTCGAACAGGGCAGACCTACTTCCACATCTGGCAAAAAAGTTCCACGGCCGCGTAACTCGATCTTTTTGGCATCTATTAAATAGATCAACTGAGAATATACAGTCTCCTGTCAGTTGTTCTGACTAAAGACTTTACGCTGCCTCCCAGTCAGTGGTAGGTCAGATTTTTTTTAATTATGCTACTGCTCTATAAATCAGTGAATGGCTTAAGTCATGAATACATTAAAGAAATGCTCATGGAATACAACCCACTTGGGTTGTGAGGTCAACAGACTCAGGTCAATTAGTGGTGCTCAGAGTTAAAAAAACAACAACAACAACAAAAAAAAACATGGTGCATCAGCATTCATCTGTTATGCTGCCAACAGGTGACATTAGCCTGAAGTGTAAATGCTTCATTCAATCAATTTTTCCATTTTCTTTTTTTAACCGTGATAAATTGTCTAAAAAATATAAATGGAAAATACAGTACAGAAATATTTAAGCCTTTTAAGGCTCTCAAGTCATACTTTAACTACCCAATTTTTGAGCAATCCAGTAATATGATGAATAAATGAGCAGAACAGTGCATTTTTGGAAACTGTGCAATGTACGTGGTATTAAATGTCTTCTGATGGCTTGATTGTGAACACAATGGTCTGATTGGAGATCAATACAGCCGGAAGGGAAACGCTCCAAAATATCCACTGACAGACAGTTTGTTGAAAATGAGCCCCTCATTACTGGGCATAAGCTCAGTAATTAGATTGCATTAGGGCTGAAAGAGAGGCTTGAGGATTAGTTAGGTCTGCTACCAGCTGGAGATATGCTTTAACCTGAATAAGGTGGGCTGCTGTCTGACGTGTTAAAAAATAATAAAAATACAGAAAATATATAGTAAAATAATTAAAACGTAAATAAATTTCCTTTATAATACATAAGTTTGGGGTTTTTCATTACAGTTAGTTTTTATTTAGTTTAAACCTTTCTTTTTTAAATTCAGTTAGTTTTAATTAGTTTTCAGAGCACGTTTGTTTGGTTTCATTTAATGGGTTTTAACATGCTTTGGTTTAATTTATTTATATTTTTATCAGTTTTAGTTTGAATATCAACTTGCGAATGTCACATGACCAAAACAAATGAGCCGCAATTAGCCGTTAACAGAGTAACTGTGACGTCATTTTCAGTCGACACCAATGGCAAAATGGCCGCCCTCCTAGATGGATACAAAAATTGGGTGAATTTTGGTGCTTAAATCATATTCCCACACCTATAATTCTCGTGTTTAATGAGCGATTTTATATTTTGCTCTCTTAATAAATTAATTTGTATGCGCTGCACGTTTGCCCAACTGCCAAGACGTTCTCCTTAATTGACGCGCATACTTTCACAGACTCATTATTTATTTAAAGGCGTAAACTCTCCAAGCACAACTTAAGTCTTACGTAATTGTGAAAAAAAGGGGCCCGCCTCCTGACATTTGGCTGAAATCATTTGCTGCTGTCTCTGTCTTCCAAGGCGCGTCCCCGCCTGTTGGCTCGACGCGGACGCGCGCACCCCAGCCCCTGTTTGAGTGTGAAGTCACCCGCAGCTCGAGAAGCTTTTCGGCTAGACATGGCGGCGGATCCTAAACCGGACTGGCTCTCCTGTCTTCCCCCTTCTTGGAATTACGGTGTCACCCAGGATGGACGTATATTCTTCATCAAGTAAATACCTTGCGGATACGTGGATTTATAAACGCTCCTGGTTATTGATTCGTCTAATCTTTTTTCCTCCGACGATCTCATCACCCTTTCCTCTCCGTTTTCTTCTGTTAACAGCGAAGAAGCCAAGAGTACAACCTGGCTGCAGCCTGTTACCGGAGAAGCTGTTATAACAGGGCACAGAAAAACTCCAGGCAAGTCGTTGTCTTTTTTTTTATGTCTTTATAACGAGCTCGTGATGGCTAGCGAAGTTGAGTGAAGACCTCTGCAGCAAAGCAACAAGCCTTCTCTTCTCTCCTCTGGTAGCCCCCCTCACGCGCGGCGTCCCCCCTCCTCATAATCCACCTGGCCACTTTGCGACACACTTTTTAAAAGTTCCGTCACGTAGGCGTGCGCTGATGTTGCAAATTCCCCCGCAGTGCCACTTGGAAAATACATTTTCGTCCCTGTAGCTCTTAGCGTCGAGAAGCTGTCACGTAGGCGTTATGGCAAAGTAAAACACATGTGTAGGGCAGCGAGGCGAACAGCTGGATGCTATGCAGAGCGCGCGCAAAAAAAAAAAAACACCGATTGAGAAATCGGGATGTGGGTGCGGAATTGTGAAAGCACACACACGCATACGCCAAATGAGCTCTTTATCGCTCAGACGCTGCATCACATGCGAGTGTGCATTGGTATGCATCATCTCCCTGCACAGCTGTAACCCTCGTCTGATGTATCCCTCCTTACTACCCTTTACAGATTTACCAACCGGATGGGAGGAAGGCTACACATTTGAGGGCGCTCGCTGTTTCATCAAGTGAGTTGGGATTCCCAAGAATGATGAGTGATGCAGAAATGTATAGGCTGCTCGTCGCAGTAGCCATCTTCAGTCGGCGAGGGGCTGCTTTGTTTGGTAGGCAAGGCAGATATTTCCCTCCTGTCTTCGCCGCCCACCGTGCTTCCTCGCCGGCTCGCTGGAGGGTTACATGACTGTTTGTTCCCCTTTAACACGACATTCCCCGTGAATGAACATGGCCTTCTCTTTGTCCGCTGATGTTGAGGCTGTCTGCGGTTTATCCTCTTGATACACACGCACTTTAGTTCCTCAAAACATCTTCCTTCAATAGACAGTGTGTCTAACTTGATGAGTTGACAACCGCTGGGAAAAAAACTGTCGGAACTGCACATTCTTCGCTCCATAGATGCCATTGTTTACAGAAGCGTGGGACTGTCAATGTGGAGTAAACACTTTTGACTAGGCCATGTCGTTCGAACGTACTGGTGGGCTAAATGCGAAAAATCTTTTTTGGAAGCGTGGAACTGGCCAAAAAAATAGTTTTTTGACGCTTAGAATTTAATAATGCACAAAACAATATTCAGTATTAGCAGCATTTATTGGAACAATGTTTACTCACACTCAACTACGGAGCCTATTTGACCTTTGTTGCTAACCAAAAAAGCAGCAATGACGCACTTACCGTTTCAGAGCTGCCAACTGTTACAAATAATCAGTATTTTGTGACAGTTATCGCTGAATGCTCTCTTGTTATGGGCTTAACACTGACTGTTACGGATGTAAAAAAAAAAAAAAAATCATGGGCCACATTTCTCAAAAATGTTAAAATCTAACAAGAAATGCTTGATAGATAATTGCGATGTGTTTTTTTTCAACGCGCCGCAGACGCAGCGTTCTACTGCCGGTTCCTGTTAACTGACGGGCGGTGGAAGCTAGTGGACACGTCCGGCATTAGCAGAATGCTAACGTCTTGAGGCTAACCCTCATCTCAGGTGGTAGAGTGGTCGTCCGCCAACTCGAAGGTCGTGGGTTCAATCCTCAGAAGACGTAACATAGATATCACAATAATAGAACAAATAGATGACAGCACAACATTTTATTCACCCCCAAGAAAAAAAAGTAGACGTGCATTACCATTTTGAAAGCAGACGTCAGGTTTTGGAAATCCTGTTTTTGTCCAATTGGGTGACTTTGCCTGCACTGACAGTTCGACCCATGTTTGTCAAGCGAGTGTGACTCAGAGCTTCGGTTGAGCTGAACAGGCTCTACTTGTTGGTGTGCTGTGCTTTGCGCAAACGTGTGTGTGTGTGTGTGTGTGTGTGCGCTTCCTGTCTGGGCCTATTAGCGTGTCTTGTGTGCATTTCCATATATATTTATCGGACCTGTTTGGCAGCCAAATGACCTCTCGCGGGATGATTATGGATCCATTTGTTCAATGACTTTTTCTGGCTAGCTTTGCTACATGTGTTCTGTGGCCATTTTGAAAACAGCAGCTGACACATATGGTGAGCTAATATAGCTGCGCTAAAAATAGCACAGAACCACTGCTCATCGGTATGTATGAATGCATGTAGAATGCACAAAGGCACGCATGCACACAGACAGGTAAATAGAGCATGTAGCACGGGAACCGGAAAGGTACCATCACTACCTGTAGCTAATGGGATCGCCATTGTTACAACGCCCTACTTGAATTAACGTCATGCGAAATATCTCTCAATGAGATGACTGCCCGGCTGGACCAATTTATTTTGTCTTTTCACGCCTGTTAAGACAAAGTAGCCATGCTTGTACTTGAACGCGTATGCTAATGCTAGCTTTGGTTTCTGATGTACTTTAGTTATGCCTCATTGAAAAGAATTTTAGATATAATGAAAGAATGGAAATGGAATTGTTAAAAGTTGCGACCCTTCTTATTGACGCTTATCAGAAGTTAAGAGTCAGCGGCAGTTCATTTGTTCACACGGAGACAGAATTGAATTAAAATGAGGCTCAAGTAATAATATGGATATTTGACTTTTTACTTTTATTTTTTACTGCTGTGGTTAAAAAAAAATGAGAAAAGAGGACTCCACTTAAAGATATTACCTGGCACCAGTCACATGGGCATGTTTTGGATTGTTTAGCCTGGGGGTGAGGCAGAGCTCGCTGAGTGGTATTCTAATGATTTTGTTAGAACATTCAGCAGACATCATGGAGACACAATCCAAGTTGGTTTGTCTAATTTGTCGAATCTTGATCCTGACGATAGAAATGTGTCCAAAGCTGTGACGATCTGGACATTAACGTTAACTTGCCGAGAGGATGCATTTCGTGTTCCATTTCTTATTTACATAGTACATCGTGTCTGTTTAGAAAGTCTTTCCCAAGGTCTTTCGCAGGAAACTGTGTTGGTTGCCAAAATTTTTTTTTAAGGCATTTTCACTGGTTTGAAGCTCTGCATGGCTAAATTATTTCTCTCAACCTCAAGCGCCTGCAAGACTTGTTTCATGTACTGCCGTTCTTGTGCACTGGAGAGTTGTATCTTACTGATTTTGCACGGTTCTTCAAGCAGTGGTCATGATGTACAGGAGCTTGGTCGTTTATTGTTATAGTAAGATTAAAAAAAAAAAAAAAAATCGAATGAAAATGCGTCTTTATGCGCGACAAAAAACAAGATTCCTCGCAAAATAGAGCATATGCGCAGAAGGTACCGATCATATTTATGTGACCCAATATTCGAGTTGGAAAAGGCGTTCCCCAGGGGTCTTACTCGGGTTTTTAAAAATCTGAATACTGCCAATATTTGATTTTTATTGACAGCATGTAAATCTAATCACTGACATTTGAACAGTATAATTCTCCAGAGGCGATAAAAAAATGGGGCTGCAAGCATTCGCCAATTCCAGTAAGCAGAATCTTCTAAAACAGCTGGTAACCTACCCTGCCTGCTTGTCGAATATCTTACTGCACACATTGCTGCGGTGTTAATTTTCCCACATTCAAATTATATAGGGGCGAAAACAAAATACAGTGGCTGAATAGCTGTTGAACTGACTCATCATTTAGGAGGACTGTGAATGCAAGTGTGTGTGTGTGGCAGCTCCTGCGGACTTTGGGAATCTTGCAAAATAAACAGAGTAACACTAATGTAGCCTCTTTGTCCCCCATGTGTCCGAAAACAATGGCGGTGCTTTCACTGCAGAAGCAGTTGCAGATTCTGGCACGCTATGTACAGATCAGCAAATCAACAACAACTAATTAATGCGGCGCATGGGCCCGTTGCACCCCCATTGCCTGTGGGGTGCGTTTCATAGCGACTGAAATGTGGAACATATGTACCTGTTGGAAAAATAATCCTGGAAATCCAGTTTTAATTTGTTTCAATCTGTTTAAAGGCAAGGCATCTTTAATTTTATGGCGGCTTTTATACACGAGCTAACTCAAATGTCGCATAAGTTAAAGCACAAAACATTTATAAATAAAGACGTTTAAAATAAAAAGTAGATTCTCTAGATAATGGATTTTCACTTGTAGCAGCTCAGGTCTGGTGTGTATCGACGTGTATACAATTCTGCCAGCAGGGTCACGTATAAATCTCTTCAGGGCAGGACCTTCATCTTCGCCAGACGTTTGGTCTGGCTCTGACCTTGTGGAGCTGATTTGCGGTTTTACGGCACGTAATCAAACTTCCCCTGCCGTGCTCCCCGCACATGCGTTGATGAAAACTTGCCTTTTTAGCGTCATCCATCTCTTGAGGGTGCATATTACGTACATTGCAGCGATCGGACTAAATATCGGACAAATTTGTTTTTAAGGACTACAAAATGGCTGCCAAAATAGCCGACTTCCTGTTTCTTCAGTCACATAAAAATAGTTCTGTTAATTTCGTCGTTGCTGTTGCATAATTAAAATCTATCGGAGCGTTAAGTAGGTCAAAATGCAACAAGATCAAACTTTGGGCATAACCTCAACGGGACAAAAGATTTGCTTCCTGTTTGATTGAATTTGCCGCGTGTTTACAGAGCTAACAAGTTCGGCCTGAACTTCAGGTTGCATCCAAACTACGAAACCTAAGACAGACTGATCAAGCCCCACATAATTGATTACGATTTAACAAAAGAAGTCGTACAGGTTGTCCCACTGATTGACGAACTTGGCTCGTCATGCTTTAGCGATTACTTTCAGCTGAAAAAAAAAAAAATCTCATGGAAGGAAAGCTTTGGCAGTGTTAATGCAGTACAACAAAGCGTTACTGCAATAAATCCTTA
The DNA here is from genome assembly GCF_059441095.1 of Idiotropiscis lumnitzeri. NCBI lineage: Eukaryota > Metazoa > Chordata > Actinopteri > Syngnathiformes > Syngnathidae > Idiotropiscis > Idiotropiscis lumnitzeri. The sequence continues at coordinate 5,271,707 of NC_142392.1, forward strand.
AATCCGCCCAATGCGAGGATTACGTTCATTTTTTTTTTTTTATTGAATCTTTTTGAGTGATTGATAGTGTTGATTTATTTTTTTGGAGGCTGTGTTTTGTGGTGCTTTTAAAGCAAAGTGAGCCGTCCCAGATATTGTCCTTCCTATTTATATGGACTAATGTTGGCAAAGTTTTACAAAAAATGTCTCGTATTATATAGTGTGTGATTCTAAACCTGTCTAGTTGATGATGCCATCAAAGTCCCATATGGGTGGTTGTTCCTCACATTTATTTTTTTTTCCCTACAAATCTTAAATGGGTCACGAGCTAGGTGGGGCAGAGCGTCTCCATAATGATTTCCTGTGCAATCTACGCCGACCAAACACACACAAGTGAACACGTTTTGAGTCCCGCTTTTGAAACGAGAGCCGCCAATTACGTGTTTGGCTCCTTGGAATTTAACACACGCCAGATTAAATGTTTTTGTCAAACGTTTTTATGATGATAGTAATTCAAGACTAAAATGTTCGCTGAGGGGGGGGAAAGTGGGCCAGCTAAGGGGTCGATTACCACAATCGCATATATGAAGAAATGTCTGCCGCTGACGAATGACTTGATTGAGTTTCTTGTTCCATTTTGTGCAGTAAATGTGGACCAAGCAGTGTTCGACAAACATTTAAAATACGTCATTGGCTTTGAATGTGACCTTTTAAAAAATTTTTTCTGGGTTTAAATATTACGTCAAAATCGTTTTATTTAATTAATTAAATACAGTAGCAATGATGACGTATTTAATTATTATGCGTTAATTTTTATTGACTTGATTTTTTAAAATGTATTTTGTTTTATTCACATTCTGCCTAGCATTTAAAGAAAAAAACATAAAATATCAGATTTGACATACATAGACGTCAAGGTGATGAAAGCAGGACATGACTTTGAATGACCTCTCTCGGGTTCTTTCAGCACTACCCGGAATTTTTCTGCTATAAGATTCTGATTTATGTTCATAGTGACTCGTTTCCTTTTACATTCATGGATGCCCTCTAACAATAATGAGTCCAGACTGGAGGTCAACGCTGAACACATCAGAACAAGTTCAGAGGATGCTACTGAACTGGAAAAAAAAAAAAAATGTCGCCAAAGGAAGGCAGACATAATTAGAGGTTAGTCCGTTTGCCTTTAGAGTTGAGGTCGTCGCTTCGAGTCTCAGGCTCATGAAAATGAAAATCGAGCAAAGATATTTGCTAGCGACCTGCGATATGTCAGGGAAGAGAGTCCTGATGCTGAGTAAGCGTGTCTCCGTGCAGCGTGGCAAATTGAAGCATATTACCTGCCTTGTACGTACCGAGTGTCGACGGTCAATGAGTCGTGGAATTCACATTTAGTGCTCGCAGCGACGAGCTGCTTTCTTCATCAAGGCGCGAGGCGCTAATCATTTGTGGGCCCGGGGCAAATGGAGTCATACGGGAGTTAGCGGCGCGTCACGCCGCCCTTAACATGGCTGCCTTGTAAACATAATCGGCTACAGCACGAAAACGATGCGACCGAACAGATAGATTAGAGCCTGTCTTGGTCTCGACGTGGTTGCAACTCTTGGTGTTGGTTTGTATTAAGAATTTGCACGCAGACATTTTAGATATCTGATCTGCCTAGATCCAAATGGCTAATTAAGCCACGCCCCCCAAAATAATAGCAAATGGCCGAGATCTGATGTTTTCGTCCCGACGCCGAACCTCACTGCGTTTGTTCTCGTTTCATCTCGGGAGCCAGAGGACCAGCAGGGTAAACGGAAGCTTCCTTCTTTCCTGCACATCGGGCGCTCTCTTGTCTTCACCGAATGAATAGATAATCTACTACAGAGGCTGGCCGGGATTACAATGATCAAGGGGATCCGGTCCAGGCTCTGCCAAGTTTTACGAAATTCTCTTGATCCAGTCCGGCAGCCGATTGGGGCGTTTGCAGTCTGTTAATGTTTTCAATCTGGTTTTGAAGAGTGGAGCTAAAAGCCCGCAAATCCGTTTGGCATTGTGCGCGCGTGTATTTGTACATGTGAGCCTGCTGCTTGCAGCGCACAACAAACAAACGGACAACATGGATAGGATTTTGAGGTGATCCTTCTCTGGAATCAATAGGAGGCTTATGCTTGGTTTATGATGATGGATTTAAAAGCAGCAGATGAAAGCAAAAACAAAACTTTTTTTGGGGGGGAGTGGGGGGTAAAAATTGGCTTGTCTGTTCCGAATAATGTAAACAAATGGAAGTGTATTTGTCACAAGGCGGCATTTTTACAGTTATGCTTCATTTAAATGAGTACTGCGATTCAGTTTGCTATTTGCGTATTCACAGATTGTTTTTTTTTATTTTTTCGGGCGGGGCAACCTGTCCCCAAAAACTCACTTATTTGCATTTTTTTTTTTTTTAAGTCTTCCTGTTTTCTTTTAAAATGCCACAAAACGACACTTGAGTAGGAATCGGTCTTAAGGAAGTATGTTGATCAGCTTTGTAATGTGGGGGAGAAGCCTGTGTTGTGCTCACTTCAGCCACTGCAGCAAATTTAGAAGATGAGCTTGAAATGATCATTAAACTGATTTGATATTGCTTTTTTTTTTTCCCCAAGTCATTCATGGTTGGCCTTGTTTTCTACCCCCGACGAAAACCAATTTAAACGTCTTCGTTTCACACATGACTTTCCTGCTTTTTTTTTTTTTTCTTATGCACTCTCTGGGTTGATGATGTGAAGCCAATCGTATAAAGCATTCTGTTAAAGGAGAATCTCCCCCCGCGTGACAGACCAAAACCATAAATCAGATGAAGTTAGCTGTGCAGTAAAGCAACGCTCTTCTCCCTCTGGGCTTGGCAGATAGGTGTCTAACCACCACTACTGCCCATTTACGCCATAATGTTATTTCTGCTTTATTGGATAGAAGAAACCTGGACTACAGCGACAAGAATACTCCAAGAATGATATACATCAGAGAAGCGTGCATTTGAAGGTTCAAAGGGGCTGTGAGACGAAAGCTCTGCTTTTTCTTTTTTTTTTTTTTTTAAATATAATATTAATTCATACTTTGCTCTCACGTAGCTTGAATTTGTGGCAAATGAGTCATCAGAAATTCTTTCTCTCCGGAGAGTGACAGCCTTGAGATGGAATACAGGATTTTAGGATCAGCAATGTGCTGGCTGTGAAGTTAAAGACTAATCACGTTTGCTGTCCGATACTCAAACGTAAAGCGCCAACAAATTCAAGGAAACGTTTCTAATGCGAGGTTTCATTGTGTTTTTAATAGTACAGCAATTCAATGACTTGACACTTAACCAATAAGAATCATTAAAGGCTTACGAAACTAACTTTGATAAAACGGTGGAGCAACACATGTAGACATACAATCTAAAATTACTAGGCATATATTCTTTATCCTCGCAAAATAATTAATAATATTACGATAGCGTACGTCACTAGCAGTGGAATGCTGCACTACTAAAAATATTACCAGAACCTTCTCACAGCGTAATAGAGGTTCCGCAGTCCCACAGGGGAAGGCAGCAGCAGGATTCACTAATCCTCTCCTATTACGTATTCTTACTGATCTGGATTCTTGATCAATCTCCTTCTGTGGAAAAAAAAAGCATCAGAAAAGCAAATACCCGATTTCAATCTAATAACATCCTCCTTCAATCTTATTTATAGCTTAAAGCCCCTTCAAGCCCCTCGGCTGACTGCAAAGTAACCCACTACCCGCTGCACTTGTTCCTTCCTCTTCCGTGTCGTCTGAACCACTGCAGTCTCGTTTTGTCAAGTCCCCTGAGAAATTGCTCCCTCCTGCAGCTGAAGCCTCCGGCAATGCCCGGTGTTTAGTAAATACACGTGTTCCAGCTGCCCCCCTTCCTAAATCAACTGTTGATCCCCGTGCAGCTGGGATCTGTGTTTCGGTCTTTGGATCTCATCGTACCACTCAAACAGACAATTTGTAATATAGGGGGGCGTGGGGTCACGTGTATCCCCGTCGTCGCGACGCTATGACCAAGTGCCATTTACAGTTCTGCGGTCATTGTCTCACTTTTTCCTTTTTGCCATCCGTGGATTTTACATCAGCGATTCAACTGTAAGAAGGAGCGAGGGGGCGGGATGGTCTGATGTGTATGCAAAATAGGTGGTGGTGGCGGAGGCGTTTAACAAGGGCATTTGCGTTCTTTAGCACTCGGTAAACGTGATACTCTCTCCTGTCTGTGTGGAATTCATATTTGTGAATTATTCATTCATTGCGCACATTGTCGGTTTACAGTTCAGAAAACAAATATGCATTGTTAATTTGCATCCGTGATTATTTTTCTCTGCGCTTCCTAAGCATTGTTGCTTTCTGTTTGGTCATCCTCACTGCTTATTGATTACCTTTGGCGGATTTGAGCTTGTCGTTTCTTTTGCGCCTTAATTGGTTTATTTACTGTCAGGTGTTGAATTGTCATCACAGAAACCATTTTGGGGTTGAATATGCAGGAAACAACAGGGGACTCCTCAGATGAGAAGTTAATTTCTCCTCACATGGGTCAGCGTGGCTGCGGCTCCCTGTGGAGAGCGCGCAAGGACAAGAAGGAAGACAAGGGCAATCTTAATCTGTTTTCAGTGTTGACATCGATTCATTGGGAAAATGCTGCGGCGTGGTTTATGCCAGTCCATTTTCTAATATATTTGTTTTTATAGCCTAAATAACCGGAATAGTTATGAAACAAGTCGTACTAGGCCGTGACATTACAAGTTTCACCATGTATGACTGACTTTGGTCACCTGATGCGGAATAATTACACATATAATTAACTGCTTGTGAGTGTTGTGACCGAGCACGACCTTTGAATTAATAACGACATCTCAATTAGTCTGCGTCGAATTAAGCGGCGTTGGCAAATAGCCTCCTATTGCAACATCAGTTGGAGTTTGGAGCCGGACAGCAACAAGAAGAGCGTTCACACGAAACAAAAGTTCATTTCACAGAGATACAAAGTCAGTCTGCAAACGTACGGAGGTCTGAACACATAAACAGACTCGTTTTTTTTTTTGGTTTCCATGCAGCCAAAAGGAAGCGTAGAAAGAAACCACATCATATTCCACATTAAACCCCCCCCAAAAAAAAACATTCCAGTTGAAAAATGATGTCTTAAAATCACCACCGAAGTCTGGTTATGTTGAGGCGCCGAAACATTTGATTGGGGTTTTGGAAATGTTTTTTTTTTTTTGAGGTTTCAAGGCGCTACTTGCTTAGAATTACATGGTTTCTGTAATTGCAATGCGGTGAATGCAAAAAAAAAAAAAATCACATCTCACCATGCATGCCGTTTTACCTGCAGACTTCACTTAAGACTTTCATTCAGCAACTCCCAATTGGAGAATAAATCTGCGGTCACCAACATGTTGCCCACGGGCATCAGGACCCCATGAGTAATCCGTGCGCCTGTTTCTAAAAATAGCTCACTACTACTCAAGCTTTCTGTTTGCGGATATTGATTGTACTGACCTATTGGGAGCTGCACACACCTCTCACCACACTGTCTCGGATGTGACTGACTGTAGATAAGTCCAATCGGAATTTTAGTTTTAATCAGGATGAACCTGTAACCCAGATTTTTTTTTATTCAAATTATGTTTTTTACATTTTTTTATATTTATAATTTTTTTCAAAAGGTTTGGTGGCCTGACGGCAGCTGGTAGCTGCTTCAAGCCTTGATGAAAGAGCGACTGATAACCATCTTGTATTGCTATGTCCTAGATGATAGATTATGTTTTTTGTACTTGTAAGCACTTCAGATCCCCGTTTTTAATTTTTTATTTTATAACTTTAATGGAAATGTCAGATTACATTAAATGCTTCGCAATGTTTGGCATTGAATTACATGAGCAGGCACTTTTATATAAATGAAGTTTTTTTCATTGGGTACTCAATGCAGAAGTTCTTCTTGAAGATTTGCCGTTGATCGGGAGCATTTGTATTTTGAACATTGATTTGATTTCTCAATGGAACTATCAGTCATACTTCAATGAAGGAATTAATATTTCATCCCTGTGAGGCTTCTGAGCTCTAAATCCGTTCCCCGACACAAAGAGGGAATCTCCTCATTGCTGTATCTGAATTATTAAACCGCTTGTCGGAATCGGAAATCTGCCTTTTAAGGCACTCCGTTCTGTCTGGGGAAATAATTGGCGTTGAAATAAGGCAAAAATGCAAATTCTGCATGGAATACTTTCAAAGGTTGAACAGTGGCGACTAACGGATTCTTTAGCAATGATAAATTGAACGTTATTCATTATGAATTATTGTATGATTTTTTTTACAATTCTCCGTTTTGTCATTCATTGTTATTTGATGAGGCGCAAAATGCAAATGTAGGCTCACAAACTGCTATGCAAAGATGCTTTGTGTAGTTTAAAGTAGTGATGGGTAAATGAAGCTTCAAATCTGCTTCATGAACCAGTTGCAGTATTTTTGGACGCCAGTAGATGGCACTCTCTGTTCAACATTGGGCTGGAATGAAAGCACACTTTTTAAATCCTTTATTTAAACCAACAGTGCCATCTAGAGGAGTCAAAAAATACAACAACTGGTTCATGAAACATTTTGAAGCTTCATTTTACAATCACTAGTTTGAAGGAGTTTGGAATGCCCTTTTTGTTTTTGCATGCGGGGACAACTTCAAAGTAAAAGTCTACTAAGACTCCATGTGTTATTTGCTAAGCTTTATTTTAAAGTTAGCCGTTGCGGCGCCGGCTTGTTCGTTCCTGACGGTTTCGTTTAATCCGTCCCCGTGGCGGCTTTTTAAAGCTGCTGTTGTGCTGATCATAAAGCAGATAAATAACCGCTCATTTGCCTTCAAAAAGTCTTGCGTTGCCTTTGCAAAACGCCACCTCTTGATTCACTGTGTGACTAATTTGCGGCGTTATTGTGTGACTGCGAAGTGGAGGAGAGGACGAGACGCAAGGTTCCCGCGCAGCCCTTATACGGCGCTTCAATTGTTTGCGTGTCGTTCTGCTTGCCTGGTTTCTCTCCGAGCGTGTTCCTTGGTCGGCGTTCACACTGTTGTGGATTATCGAACACACGTTGTGTCGTCCCATCGCGGGCTACAAATTGACTCAAGTGAACTGCGTATCAACTTTGCAAGTGGACGTTTAATTGCTCCTCCTATCTTTCCCTCCTTGTCTGTAGAAGTTAATTGCTGCAACCAGGGGAAGTTTGGGTGGAGCGGATAACTCTTCAGTGTGCTCTTGGCACGGGAAGCACGCTTGTAGCACATCCGGCTTTGATCACAACAATCTCTTGGGAGGAGGCCAGGAGAGTTCGGCTTTTTCCATCCTTTTTTTAAATTTATTTACAGCCTCTTAATGAAGTCGGTAGACTCGACTTCAGTAGATCTCGCTCACTTGAAAGGAGGGAGGGAGATCCCGTCTTTTTTGTCCTCCTACCACGCTTGATCTTTATGTTTTCCATCGTGTCTTTTGGCGATGTCTTCCCGTCGGAGGGACGATTTTAGCTTTCCTCGCCAATGCTCAGCGATGCTTTCTTGTTTATTGTGGATCCCTTGATGAATTGCGTCCTGTTCGCTGCTTCGTTCCTCACTCGGTATTTTTGTTGTTTCTGTTTCCCTTTTGGTTGCTTCTGTTTTGATACAACGGAACCTCACAAGACAGAGAATCGGTTAGCTCTCAAAAGCAAAAAGCCACATTTTTATTTCAGGCTTTGCAGTTGATTCGCCGCAATTAACTTTTGACTGAATTAAAAAAGTATTAAAGTAATCCATCTTCTTCTCAAAGCTTCCATCAGACCATGGAGGGAAAAAAAATCTTTTCATCATGCTTTACATTTATGCAGTTGTTGTCACGTTTGTCAGCGGCCACAAGAGGGAACTGCAGTACTAGACTAATATTGCTTCTCAGTTCTCCTTCATTTTAAGATGGAATTGGAATCATTCAATTCTGAGGGGGAAAAAAAAGAACACCTGGTAAATTTCCAATCCCAAAATTAACACCTAAATAAGATTAGATCTGCTCATTAGTCTGCAGGCGTGAGGACACCTTGGAGAGCTGTGGGCTGATAGCCATCATGAGAGATGAGTTGTAACAAAAGCCAGAATTATCAAACTTCATCAAGAAAGGTATATTATACTGACAAAAAAAAAATGAACAAATGAACCAATATTTTTGGGGTAATTTTTTAAAAACTGATTTAATACTGACTGAGGATGGACTTGACCCGCCGAAGAGTGATGTCACATTAAATAATTGAATTTGATTGGACGCCTCGGTTATGGGCGGGCTTTCCAGATGCACTTTCTGAGTGGGCGTGGCTTGCATATGGTATCTCGTAATGTCGTGTGATATCTTCCTGCCGACTGTTAGCGTGTTTGGAAACCTGGCGCTGGTCATATCAAGGCAGTGGGTGGGGGCGGTTGAGTATTTGAGGTCACATGGCAAAATGAACCGCACTGTCGTTGCCGCAACGATGACCCATGACATGTTCAGTCTCTGCTGCTTATCTGCCTGCGTGTTATATAGGTTAGCCGGACCGCGAGTGTGTGGGTATGCTGGTTTATGTGTGCTTGAGGCACATGCATTTGCGTCTGCAGATGGGTAACCATGACAACTGCAGCCCGAAGCAGGAATACGGTGGCAGCAGGCGCAGCACAGTGCACCATCTCTTTTTCTCCTCAATAGATGCAGCGATTAATTGACTCTTCATTTTATCTTCACCCTGGCCAAAAACAAAACAAAACAAAAAAATACTGTAAAGCTTTGTTTTTTGTCGTCTCACAAATATTGCCGTTTTAACATGTGTAGTTTAAGTGTGAGGCTTATTTAGGACTGTAATTTGTTTCTCATCTGATTTGTGTTGAACAAAGCTCAAATGACATTTATTGGACGCTCCCGTTCGGTGAAGGGCACAAAATCGACATGATTACCGCAAGGCTAATCTGTCATCTGGGATGTACAGAGAGCGACAGTGAGAGAATCTTGAATACGTGCAGTAACTCTGTACGCTTCCAAGAAAGCATTGAAAGCATTTTCACGGCTATGGATGTTTGTGTTCAGCATTCACTGGTTGTTTAGATCGCTGTTTGATATTCACCTGGAGTGCTGCACGGCGCCCCTGGAAGCGCGGTTTGCTCGGTGAACAAAAAAAGAGACGTGGAATTGACTTGACACTTTTGGTTGATGCAATCCAGGTTTGCTGTTTTCTACAATCCAATCTCTAGATTGGATGTGTTTTCTACCGCGATTCGGAAAATAATGACCAGACAGATTAATCTATTTGATGCATTGATATCAAATGAGCATATACAAGAATCATACACAACCCAAACATAAAATGCGAGCAGTCAAGCGGGTCCTGACAATCTTTTTATGGTTGGCCTGCTGGGGCCGAAGACTCTTGCCAGCCGACGCAAAAAAAAAACAAAAAACAGAATAAACAATCTGTTTAGGATCGCCACTTCTGTGCTCGCTCCACGTCTGCGCTCCCAAACAGAAAAACATGACGAGGCTTTTGTATGCTGCTGATAAAATAAAGACAAACCTGAGAGGAAAAAAAAAAAGCACCATTAAAATAGGAGAAGTGGACAAGAAGGTTAGGAAGAAATGTCCCTCCTCTGCTGCTGTCGGCCCAGCTGATATCTCTCCATTAAACGCACGCACCGTCAGATTTTGCCTTTGTTGCCAAGCAACACAAGAGTTTGCGAGTGTGTATTGTTTGCGTTTTTTGGGGACTCTGTCGGGAGAGTCGGGGAACTGTACGCTATATAGTACACAGCCATGTTTGTTTATTTCATTCAAAAGTAGCCGAGTGTAGAGCAACGGACTCCTTTTAGTCTTTAGTTTTAGCTTTAGTTTTAGTGACTTAATTTAGCCTCCAGGATCCTGCACAGCACCCTGGCCTACATCCATCTACGTTATTCTTCTCATTCTTACAAAGCACTAAGCGAGTTCGTCTCTCAGGTCCTGCATCCGAGTTTGAAAAGTCATTTGCGGTTGTTGCTAGGTCGTCGCTAGGGATGTTCGCCAGCCATGCTTGGTGCGACTACAGTTCATCTCCGGCTTGAAGAATCCGTCTTGCGGGCATGCCTGTTTGGTTTTTGTGTGTTCAGTTGAAAGCTTGCTTGCGGCACAGCATACTGGACAACTTTGACACGTGAATTGTAGCGCGATGGCGAATAGCAGAACAGGGAGAGAGAGAAAGGCAGGGAGTGCTGTCGAAGCAGCGAGCGGCATTGCTGCCCTCACTCAGAGGAAAGCCCATGGACATCCGTCTCGCCTCCTAACACCTTCTGCTATTCAGCCGGTGAGTCAACAATCTGATGATCTTTTTTTTATGATGACGTTGTATGTTCGTGTGCAATAGAATGCATCGATGGCGTGAAATATGCCAGCCGGTTGGATCAATGCCGATTGCAATACTCGCACAGCCTGTTGCCAAGGAATATTCGTTTTAGCTTGTGAAAAGAAGCTGCTCCGCCGTGGCTCTGTTGTTTCTGCTGGTTCATTCAGAGGTGCTTTTTTTTTTTTTTTTTTTTTTTTCTGAGTATTGTGAACGCATGACATTGAATATTGGAATTGTGTGGTAATCATTACTGCCGGTTTGCTGCGAACCACCTAATAGATTATAATTACCGATGATGTCACGGGCGTTATGAATATAAAGAATCGGAGTCACCATCTTGACCTATGATGATGTCAAGTTGTACCGCCCCTCAATTTGAACATGAATGCACATTAACACCATTCTGATATTAATTTGTAAAACTCGCCACAAGTGTGTGTTTCAGCTGGTTTTTTTTTTGCCAACTAATCTGAACATTCTTTTATTTTCCTTCTGCAGTCACAATGAACGAAAGGTGACGTGTAAGCACCCGGTATCAGGAGCTCCCTCCCAGGACAACTGTATCTTTGTCGTGAATGAACAGTAAGTACGTTTTCGAGGGTTTATAAGCGATGTTATGCTGGTTTATATTGTTGTGGAATTTGTTGTTTATCTGATTTTAGGAGCTGAGGCCGTCTTTTCTACTGGCCAATATTAGCAATCTACGTCTTCATCTTCATTTTATGTCATTATCCATTGTCTATTTTTTTTATTATTATTATTTGACCGAGTCTTATTTGTCGTCCTGGTTTTGCATCCTTATTATTTTGTCATCTTGTCTCCCTCCTGTTCTTTTAGTGTGAAATATGGAAAACTTGTCCACCCCGACAAGCCCCTAGAGGCTGACACCAGGTAATAAACCCGGATAATTACAGACCGAGTAGGTTGGACATAAAAATGTTCAAATGCAACTTTACTTCTTTCGTGCTTTAGAAGTCTTTTAAATTGGTGAATTATTTTTTTTTCCTGTATTTTCAATACAACTGTCGATGTCAGGTCATCCGGCACGAGGTAAAAAGAAGACATCACATTTGGTTCGCAGTCGTGGCGTGTTTGAAATCGCTGCAGGTGTCAATTTCTCACCCAGCGCCCTTGTTTACACGCGCTCTTGTACCCATCTGTGTACTCGGGGCTATGCTGTACTTAAAATTGAGTGTAGTCTGCTGCAAAGGACGCTGACTTATATATATATAGCGCGTTGCCTGCAGAAAAGATGTGCAAAGTCAAAACGTTTACAGTACAACAGAGAATACAACGAAATTCTTGCATTCCTGCAAATTGAAACCCCACTTGAAGGAATGCAAAAAAAGAGCAAGAGGTAAAGCAATCATTGTGTGGGAGATTTAATCAGAATGCAGACCACTCTCTTTTTTTTTTTTTACTTCACTTAATTATACTTTAGTTTTGGTCAATTTGCATGTCATTTGAAATCCTTGGCGAGCGAAGACAGTATTTCATTTCCGGCTGGGAGTTTCTTAATAAAAATTGCATCGATATTGCCACTCACTCATCATTCATGTCACTCAAGCCCCCCCTCACCCCTTTTTTTTTTTTTTTCCTTATCTTCGGATCGTTAAGACGTAGATGATGAGGTTTGGGATTGATTTAACCACATTATTGAACAGTCCTCATCTAGCGGGCAGAAACGTGTACACACCTGACCACTCCACTCCCATGCAAGTTTTAATTAGATTTTTTTTTTTTACTGACCTGTATGTATGTAACACAACAACAACCATATCTGCTATATATCTGACCCTCAGTTTGTCACTATAAAAAAAAATGAAACGTTTGGCTTATTGCTTAGGTCACATTACATTGCAAGGATGCCAAAACTAATAAATGACATTCATTGTTTATAACATAATTATAACATAACACAGGGGTCAAATGTATTATCTCTCCGTGTCTCTTCCCTCGTGCCAGGGCAGCTCCAAAGCCAGAACAGGAAAACAGCGGCAGTAAAAAGGAACGTCCCATGAGCACCATGAGCGAAGCGTCCAACTACACAGGCGGCTCCGATAACAGCAACTTCACCGGGAGCCCCGCCGCCACTTTGACTCACTCCTCTTCATTCACGCGGGTCAGTATTCATCTGCTCAACTCAAACGGGTCTGGGTCGTGACGGAAAGGTCGCCTCCTCAGACCACGCGTGGGCACAAATAATAAAAGATCAGCTTGACTCGATTTGGGAGGACTTAAACAAGCTTCGCAGTTCCTTTAGTAGAAAGTCTCTCAAAGGACTTTGTGTTTGTTCTGTTAAATGCTGATGCACAAATAGCAGCTTTATACTCAGTAATGTGGCCCAGAAATTGAAATCAGAGTCTTCAGGCTGTCATGAATAAGTGTTTTTTTTTTTTTTTTTTTGCTTACATTGCTTGAAAGTGTAACAACATCTCAAGTTCTGTATTTACGCATTCATGAGAAGTCATAATTTATAAACTTGAATGGACCTAGTTTTTTGTGCACTGCTTGGGGAAAAAAAGGTGCAAAAAAAAAATGGAAAACGGAGCATGAATTATGAATTTAAATGCATTGCTTTTAATTTAAGATAAAACATCTTGCGCCTTTAAGGGAAAAAACTGAAATAACAAAAAGATGCGACAAAGATGTTGTGATGTTTGCTATACTCGAACAGCATTTTTGAGATTTTACATTAAAAAAAAAAAATATATATATATATATCATATCTATACAACATTGCATATACAGTATTTCTGTATTCGTGATGAGTCATTATTTATAAGCTCTAGTGTCATGAAAAAACTCAGGATGAAAAAATGCAGTATAAATAATGAATTTGAATGCATAGCTTTTAATTTAAGAAGCCACATGTTGGGGCGTAAAACAACCGCCAGCTAAATGCCGACAACATAACAACAATCGTGAAATGCTGTTGCATCAACGTTTTGTTTGTCTCGCAATGGCCTGTCACTGTTTTGTGTACCACAATGTCGTTTTCCTAAGCAACCAAAATAAGAAACATCTTCCAATCATATCATATATATATTATTTTCTATTTCAACAGCCTTCAAGGTCTTCCAAAAAAGTTCACAACTTTGGCAAGAGGTCCAACTCCATCAAGAGAAATATAAATGCCCCGGTGGTCAAAAGCGGTTGGCTTTACAAACAGGTAAGGCGTCAATTCAGACATTGCTTTCATTACCCTTCAATTAAATTTGTAGCCTTTATTTTCAGTTAGCCAAATTCAGCGTGAATTATATCACCATCGTGTGATTTTTATATGAGAAAAGATTGTGTTATTATAAATAAGAGATCTTCTGTCCGGATAGTAGACGATACTCAATATAGGAAAACGGAAAGAAAAAGTTGCCGTATGCGTGAATATTAATTATTTATTTTGTTACCTTTGACCCCTAAAGGACAGTACTGGCATGAAGCTATGGAAGAGGAGGTGGTTTGTTCTGTCGGACATGTGCCTTTTCTACTACCGTGGTAAGGAAGTCGGAATAGACATGTCATTGTTCGCATCTAAACGCTTGATTTTTTTTTTTTTTTTTTATTGATTTTTTTTATTACAATTGGTTTATAAAATAAATTGGTGTTCATTTCACGACAGATGAAAAAGAAGACAGCATCCTGGGTAGTATCCTGCTCCCGAGCTTTCACATCTCCATGTTGTCAGTGGATGACCACATCAGCAGGAAATATGCCTTCAAGGTAAAATAAAAAATGTCAGACGCCAATGCGGGGTATGATGATAACTGATGTCTGAATTTTATAAATGGGTCAGTGTCACAATCTTCTCATTGTGGCTGACACAACTACATGGCAATGGGGATTTAAGTCATCATGGTGACAGTCAGATATTTTAAGTGGGATCATGTTTTTTTTTTTTTTTTTTGGTATAAATTGGATTAAAGGAGACTTAACACTGTCAGATAAATCTAAGATGCCAGCATGAGTCGTGTCACTGCTGTGAATCGTCGTCTTATCTCTGCTTTTTTTTTTCTTTTTTCTTTTTTCACCGACTCTCTTTTTCTCTCTCTTTCTGCTAGGCCACTCACCCCAATATGAGGACGTACTATTTCTGCACTGATACGGCCAAAGAAATGGAGTCCTGGATGAAAGTCATGACAGACGCTGCCCTCGTCCACGCTGGACCTGTGAAAAACTCTGCGGGGAAATGCCCGCAGATTGACATGTTAGTTGTCATGTAATATTGATGTTGTCGTCGTAATAGCACCGGTGTCAAACTTAAGGCCCGGGGGCCACATTTAGCCCGCCACGTCATTTTATGCGGCCCGTGACAAATCATGTTTCTTGCTTAACTATCAGATTTTCTTACAGCGCCATCTCAGCTTTATTCATTTCTTCATCCTTTTTTTGCTTCTGTCACAGGTTGGACAAGTTGAAAGTGGATCAGCCGGCACCTCAGGAGTTGAACAACATATTGAACAACCGAGTCTTCAGCCGACCCGAGATCCAGAACAACGAGCGAAATCGCGTGCCCGTCCGTCAACATTCCTTATCGCGAGGCGATGAGAAACGACTGAAAGATGCCGACAAACTGCACAGCGAGAGGGAGCGAGACTACTACACCTTGCAGAAAGATGGGGGGAGATATTGCTTAAAGCAAGATTGCGTGAGCTACATGCTCCAAAAGGATGGCGAGAAGTATCTCCTGCACAAGGGAGGGGAAAAGTACATGCTGCAAAAGGAAGGCGAAAGGTACTCCATTCACAAGGACTCGGACAAGTGCTCAGTTCGGAAAGCGGATGACAAATACAGAGCGACGCCAGCGGAAGAAAAACTTGCTCCAGCTACGCTTGGCGCTAAATGCTTTTTGTCAAAGGATGACGACGCATTTCTGCTGCAAAAAATGGGAGTTGCGTCCACCCTTGTAAAAGAGGCGCAGAAATACGTCCCTCAGAGGGAGGTGAGGAGGCAGCTTTCGTTAAAGGAGACGCAAAGTAAATATGGAACATTACAAATTGTGGACAAATATAACACTTTGAAAGAAGTCAGGAAGTACAGCACACTCCGAGAAGGCGATAAGTACGCAACGCTAAGAGACTTGGAAAAGTACGCTACTCTTTGTCACGCCGATAAACGCCGCTTCCAGCATGATCCCAGTGCAGAGCTGTCGCATACAAAAATAAGCAGCATAAAACTGCAGCCGGCCCAGGCGGCCGCCATTGCGGCGGCGGTGTCTGCTTCCCGCCAGGCCACACTCACTCTGCCAAAACCCGCACAGGTAAACGGATCAGGGTCAGTGGAGCACACAAGCGACTGCGGTTTGACGGCGGAAAACGAAAGCCAGCCGAGAGTTCCGGCTACTCCGGTTCAGGAACTGGATCGAGGCTTGTCCAGAACCAATTCCTTCCAGCAGTTGAGTCGCAGAACCCGGACAGAAGAGGACAGAAGGTAGGATGACGTTAAACCCGAGTTTCAGCTGGGTCATTAAAAATCATTAAATGCATGCGACTTCTTTCCTAGCGTTTCATCCTACCAGACGTTACCCAGGAACATGCCCAGCCACCACGCCCAGCTCGTACCCCGATACCCCGAGGGCTATCGCACGTTACCCCGAAACAGCATGATGAGGCCCGACAGCATCTGCAGTGTCGCGGGTTCAACGTACGATCGGGCTCTCCGACCTGCCTCGACCAGCGCCGTCACCACGGCGGAGAAGAGGCGGTCGATGAGGGACGACACCATGTGGCAGCTTTATGAATGGCAGCAGAGGCAGGCCTTCTCCCGGCAAAGTCTGGCCCAACCCACAGGTAGCGATATCACAGCTGGAAATGTCATAAATCTCACTTTAGCAACACGGGACCCATGCCGGGACTGAAAAATAATATACATGTGTAAATAAATACATTTTTTTCCCCTGCAGGTCATTACGGCACGCTTCCCAGCACAAAGACAATGGGCAACATATCAGAACACGCCACAGTCCACTCCATCCCCACCTCGCCGTCTCACGGATCGTTAGCTCTCTACAACACACTGCCCCCTCCCTGCAAGCAAGGCGTTCCCAACACCGGCAGCTCCCACTCGGAAGTGTCGTCGCCGATCTCGAGAGAGGACGGAACGCTTGACCGTCGGCACAGGACACACCCTGCCAAGGTAAAGGAGGAGGTCAAGAAAGTTTGACGAACTGGCATTTTTTTTTTTTTTAAGCATATTCACCCAAATCATTTTTTTTCTCCCTCAGTTTGGAAGCACACTTGATCGCCGTCCCGCTCCTTCTCAGCAGCCCATTACGCCTCAGTCGCTGCAAGGCAAAACAGTGAGTCACTCCTTCTTCCAGACACTTTTCCAGTGAAGCTAAAACCTTTTAAATGTTGCTTTTGCAGCCTTCGGTTTTGTCACTCCTGCTTGTGCGCAAATCCATACCTTGTGCCGTTTGGGGACGAAAATGCTTTATTTGTAGTATTTAGCCTCCAAACACGCTCGAACGAACTCGGAAGTACGTTTGAATGTATTTCTGCGGCCGTCCCTGACTATCCCGTTTGTGAGCCATCGGTCCATGCGGTGTGTTTTAATTTCAATGTAGCAGTTAATTTCTCCTCTGTGTGATGCTTCACGTAGCCTGAGGAACTGACACTGATGCTCATCAAGCTCCGCCGGCAGCAGGCAGAGCTCAACAGCGTGCGGGAGCACACGGTTTCCCAGCTAATGGCCCTGGGAATAGAGGGGCCCAACCCCAAGGTCAGCACTGAGTGTATGAACGCACCGCATGTTTGGGTTTATGTTCACACGCGAGGACGCAATCTTTGGCGCTGGGGCTCGCTTTTGCGGTCGGAACTTTGCATTCTGTTTTGATATTTCCATATCAGCAGATGCTTGTGTCTTAAGGTGGCTGTTTTGTCCAAATGAAATTGAATTTGGTTTAATTGAACAGGATTTCATTGTGTTAAGTGGACTTTTTGGTTTTAGTTTCCAAGCCAAAATCAGTTTCATATTGGAAGTGTTGCAATAATTTGTTGTGATTTGTGGTGGATTTTATTTTATTTTTATTTATTTATTTTTTTTAGGGTGTGGGGTGAGGAAGTGTGTGCACGTGTTGTTTTGAGCATGATTCTACACCCTCTGTCCACGCATATTAGGGTTGTAATACTGTCAAAGTAGATGCATCAGACATTTTCCACTTACATATTTCCACCAATGAGAAGTTTCTGGTTATATTTCCAATTCTCTGATGATAGTCATTTTTTCCATATGGAGAGCAAAAGTAGAGCGCAACAACTTGTTCTAATAAAAGACTCCATGGTATTATCTAGGGAAAGACGAGTACCTCAATACCGGTCTAATTTAGAAAAATAGATGCATGTCAAGTTAATGCCTAACAAAACCCTCTTTTCATTTCTTTCCTCCTAATGATAAATTCAGTCGAATCCTTGAACCCATCTTACCAAACCGAGCTCGCTTTCTGCTTCTTTTCCCTCCTTTTCCTGCTGCCACTGCAGACTGATGTTCTTTCTCATCATCTTCAGAGGAACCTTGTTTACCTGGACAACCAGGTGAGGACAACCTGACCTTCCTCCGTTTAAGCTGCTTTAAAAAAAAAAAAAAGAAAATTGACACCAGGGTGTGCTCAGCATATCCTCTATTAATTCAATTCAATAAAGCTTGACGGTGCTGGAATATGCACAAGATATTCCATCTCGTCAAGTCCAAAACTTTCCATCGCTTACATACAACAATAGCGCACACCAAGCGACCATAATTGGACCATTTTTATTTCCGAGGGTCCAGTCAACTGCGCTAACTCGCTCCGCACTAGGGCTTCGGCTTATTTGTCTTTGCGCTCCTCAATGCTTTCTCTGCAACCCGAAAGTCGACTTGAATCCAAGTTAAATATGCCCCCGAGGATTTAGGACTGATGGAGCTCTATCAAGGCGCTGTAATTGAGGAAACAGTGCAAAAGGCAACTTTTTTTTTTTTTCTTTTTTTTTTACTCAACAATTCTTTCTGCTAACTCCATAAGTGGTTTTCTTGAGTCCCTAATTGAGTCTCTTGTGGAAAGGGCTAAGATGAAAACAGAGAGTCGAGGACAGAGGAAAGTATTGGAACAGTGAGGCCGATTCCAAAAATGTTGTTTTTTGTAGAGATTCAAGCAGTGCAGGCGAAGGATTCAAGATGAGCGTTTTGTCAAATTGATGCTAACGTAAATTAAGATGCGGGCAGTCTAGGTGGATATGGATGATGAAAAGGAGAGGACCAAGTACAGAGCCATGGGGAACTCATCGGGCCAGCAGAAGAGATGCACTTGTTGATGTGGATGAGTTGTCTGTTAGTGAGGTAGCATCTGAGTCCTGGTAGTTTAAAACGCCACTTTGGAAAAACTTCCACTGATGTGCTTTGAAAATACTTGTATCAGCTTGAAACATGACAGCCTCATGTTTATTTTTCCTTGACACTCTGCTAGAAAAAGGAGAATGAGCCTCTTATCTTCATGATTCACACTATGATCGAGAACTCGGCGCCACGGCCGCAACTCTACCAGCAAGTAAGATTTCAGGCAGGTTCTGGCTTGAGTCACTGTCCGATTTGAGATTCGCCGTACGTGGCGACTAAATTCAACGATTTCCGCAAAATGTTTCCTTTCTCAGACGGTCGACTCACGCCAGACTTTAGCCTTTGTATCTGACATGATGTTGTCTCCATGTCTCCCCGTCAGTACACACCACCCCGTTTCTCCATTCTGGATGTAGTCAGTCACCTCCACGGGAAAACGTCATTTATTATTTATTTGTGAACATGGTTTTAATTTGTTTCACTGGCTGTTTGTTGTTGAGATGAGGTGAACATGGCTTATATTCCATCGCTATGCAGTCATGGATTTCCCATTTCCTCATTCTTCGTCCTCAATATTGTCAATGGTGAACGTTGTGTCTTCACATTAGGTTCCATTTTTTTTTCACATTTGTCTCCTACCTTCCTTTTATTGCTGGGTTCTTAAATTGTTAAGGAAAGGGGGCGAGAAGTGAAATGATCTTGTGCAAAAAAAATGAATGAAAGGTTTTAATGCATACTGCTAAACATTTTTCAAACTGCAGGTTGAATCGACACTTTTCTGAGTCCATTTTTCTAAATGTGCTTTTTTGGTTAACACTTTTCTTCATCTTCCAACCTCTCTGCTGAGTTTCTGATTTGAATAGTTTCCCGTGACATTTTTACTGAACTGGGCTATGACACAGTTTAACCGCAAACTGCATTGCATGACTTTTTTAAATTTAATTATTTATTTATTTATTTTAGAAAAGGTTAGCCTTTTGCACTGAAGGCTGATGCACTTCATCATCATCACGAAAGGTTGATTTTTTTTTTTTTTCTGATTTGGTATGTATGGTAAAATGTTTTCCTTTTGTTTGTTTTTCTACCAGGTGACTCCAGACGAGTACAAAGACTGCGCTGTGATCCAACCTACCGAGGACATTGATGTAAGACAAACCGTGTTTAAGTGTAAGCAGTAACATGTTCTAAGCATGTCGTTAATCCTCGATGATTTGCTGTGCCAGACCAAATTGAGCAGGTTTTGTGAGCAGGACAAGTTAGTAAGGATGCAGGAAGAAAAATTTCAGCAACTCCACAGAGAGAAGGTAAAGTTCTCAAGTGATGGATTTGATGTTTCAGGCAAACTATGTGTTGTAATGCGTATTATCCGTTCTCAGCACACTCTGGAGACGGCGCTGCTGTCTGCCAGTCAGGAGTTAAGTGACCAGAGTAATCCCAGTACTTCTGCCACACAAAGTCTGGTACAGCAGAGAGATGTGCTCCAAAATGGCTTGCTAAGCACCTGCAGAGAAATTTCCAGAGTCAACGCGGTGAGTATTCAGTCAGAAGTCCAAGCACTTATTTTCCAAATCCGAATGGACTTTATATGTTGGCTGCGTTGTGGTTTCAGGAGATGGAGCGTTCCTGGAGGGAGTATGATAGGTTGGAGGGAGACGTCACTTTGGCAAAGTCCAATCTACTGGAGCAGCTGGAAGCCTTGGGCAGCCCGCAGGTTACGCACGTTTACGCACACAGTCGGCTTTTGCAATGATTTACATTTGAACTGCGTCTGCGTGTCTGTCTTCAGACTGAGCCTCCAAGCCAGCGTCACATTCAGATCCAAAAGGAACTGTGGAGAATTCAGGATGTGATGGAAGCACTGAGTAAAAATAAACCGCAGCGCAGCACAAACGGTAAGTCGTCGTTGATAACCTACCGTTTGATTGTATTTTATCATTAAGTCATTCAATCCAGACATGCATATACATTTTCAAACGCGTAGTCCCCGCCTCCCGAAGACGTATTTATACGTCTTAGCCTTTTTTTGCGTCATAGCGCCGTTTTTTTTATTTATTTTTTTTTTTTATAGCATTAGAACACAATATTTTGTGGGATTAAATGGGTAAACAATGAAAATCTAATTATTGGATTTTATTTGTGCAGGTTATTCTGATTCCAAGCCGCTCTCCAGCCTACAAAAGAACGAGGTAAGCTTCTGCATTTCCACATTCTGCTCCTTACACTTCAAAGCTCACACACCTCACAGTCTGGAGATTTAGTTTTGAATTTATATTGGCTCATCGCTGTATGCCTTGGTGGTTTCCTCCCATTAAAAAAATAAAAAATGAAACAGGCTTTTATTAATACAATTACATTTTAAAGTCAGCCTCACGTCACACT
This sequence comes from Idiotropiscis lumnitzeri, assembly GCF_059441095.1. NCBI lineage: Eukaryota > Metazoa > Chordata > Actinopteri > Syngnathiformes > Syngnathidae > Idiotropiscis > Idiotropiscis lumnitzeri. The sequence goes on from NC_142392.1 coordinate 5,292,731, forward strand.
ACTCCCTTCGTTTGCAATCGCCTGGAACGCAGCTGTCGAGCAGCGGCCCTCGAGGGCCACGATCCCGCATGTTTTAGATGTTTCCCTCCTCCGTCACACCATGTCAGTCGGTCAACACGCAAAATGAGACCAGCTGTGTTAACTTTTAACAGGCAGTGACATTGCTGCCACTCAGTCCTATCAAGACGGGAAATGGCGTCCCTCCCCGTCCACCTCTGCCACAGTACTACTATTCATCCGAGCACCCCCCTCACATGCCCTCCCACCATCCTAACGCCAGCAGCCGCCTGCCTCCTTACACGCAACGTCCTGAGGACCGCAAAACCGGCTCTAGGAATGGCGCGCACAGTGTAAGAGCAACGGAAAACGCCCATAGCTTGCCCATCCTCTCATCATGATTGTCGTGTGTGACATCAGTCATCCGACGAAGGTTTTGTGTCCTCTCTATTTGACGTTCACGTTTTCACATCCCCACTTTGTTTGAGACCCTTCGTTGACCATGGCTCGCTTCTTTTTTGCCGTTTTTCAAAGGGCAGACTTTGCTGGCATGCTGTTGTTTTTTTTTTTTTTCCGTTTTGCATTATATATACCGTATGTGTGCCTCAATGCTGCCCCTTTGTTGCACTCAAAGCCTCCTGTACTGTATGTTTCTCCACCCCTACACGTCGCAGCAAGGTCCAGACTATCGGTTGTACAAGAGCGAACCTGAGCTGACCACCGTCAAGGAGGAAGTGGATGAAGTCAATGCTGAAGACAAGGACAAAGACAAGAATGAAACTCCTGAGAATCTTGACGTTGTAGCCACAAAAGGTAGTTAGATAATAAAGATTTTTTTTTTTTTTTTTTTTTATGCCTTCTGATTGATTTGATGATTGTTTAACACAGCAGCGCCCCTCTACCCGGTGGGCATTGTACCTCCGAGAACCAAATCTCCCATGAGCCCTCCCGAGTCCACCACCATTGCCTCCTACGTCACCCTGCGGAAGACTAAAAAGCCTGAATCCAGATCGGTACGTTTTGCATTAGCGTTAAATCACAATTCAACACCTCGAAGATATGATTAAATCCTGTCAGGCTGCGTTTTGGTCTTTGCAGGATCGTCCCAGAAGCGCACTCGGCGAGCAATTTGGCTACGGGGAGAGAGAGGTGGGTCGACCCAGAATGAGTGTGGAGGAGCAGATGGAACGGATGAGGAGACACCAAGAGGCGTCATCGCAACGAGAGAAGAGAAGAGAAGCCCTCTCCCGCTCACATTCATTTAGTAAAGATGACCCCTTTGCTTTGTCGCAGGTATTAAAAATGTTACATTACTGCTGTCATGTTGTTCACTTTTATGAATATATTGCACGGTATGTATCCATGCACTGATATTTATTTGGATGTAATAAGGTCCGGGCCCACGCAGAGGGTGCCTGTGCAGACCCCGTCGAGCTGGAAGCAGCCCTGAAGCAAGTGAAGATGTTTCACGATGAACAGAATAGGACAGAAGCTGAAGTCGCGCCTCATGCCGAGAGAATGCCGACGACATCACAGGTGGATGGAATTTTATCCTAATATCCTTCCATCCTCATTAAATCCGTATTGTGCATGCTGACTCCATTGCAATAATGTTTGGATTCTGTTTCAATCGACAGGAGGTGTGTGAAAACGCATGGCATGACAGCGAAATGACCCTGCAGAGTGGACGTTTACTGCAAACTGAGACCAACGACACGGAAGATGAGGTAGCTTGCCAGTGTCACGGACATTTCACAGTGAACATTGCCGACAAATTGTTTATCGTCCGATTACATTTGTTTGAATCATACTTGTCAGATATTGGCAGCAAATACTCGATGCTTATTAAACTGAAATATGGTGTCCCGCAGGGATCTGTACTTGGGCCAGTCCTCTTTTTAGTCTTAACATGCTTCCCTTCAGTAATATAGGATAAGACATTCTGTTAATTTTGACTGCTATATGGCCGGAAACAGCTTCCATTGTGATTTGCTGCCGTATTAATAAAATAGAAAGAAATAAAAGATAATTCTGTCCTCATGGAATTTTGAACTGGTAGCAAAGCAGCTTCTACTGAATCAATGACGTAAAGAATTCCATCGATGATGGAGGGCCATCCTAGCTTGCATGCTGAACTGCGGTGAAGCTGCTATCATCTCAGAGTGCAATCGGGAACTGTGAAATGTAAAGGTTTGAAATGCTTTACCTGCTGAATGCAGTCTGGGTCAAGGCTGCTTTCCATTTTCCAGCCTTGTGAAAGGCAGACGGCAGTGATTTTGGACCGGCACACTGAGACCCAGCATGTGGAGATTGTGAACCTTCACTCCCTTGAAGACGATATAACCAGCTCGCCAACAAATATCCCCTCCGGCAACAGGTGTGTGCCTTCCACGGACATGCCACGTCTCTTGCTAATTGCAAACCTCCTTCACTTTTAATTCACAGCTTCCAGAGTCCTGATCCCGAGACGCCCAGCCCTGAACCAAAAGAAGGGGAGGTAGATGCGCTCCAACAAAAGCACCTAGAATCTTACAACCAGCTACCAGCAAACGACATGAAACACAACAATAACAATTTATTGGCTTGTAAGTAGCATCAAAAAGCACTGTTGAGATATTGAGAAAACGCTCCTCGACTCCATCATTCTTCTCTGCCTTGCAGCACAAATCTTGACGATGGTGAGCAATGACACGTGAGGATCAACCTTGGACATCCACGATGACATCCCATAGAGCCCCCCGATGTAGCAAGTTGCAACGAGCGTAGTCCCCAGCTTCCTGCATCCAAGATAGAACAAGGAGACTGAAAAGAGCACTGCAAGCAGAGCGGCCGAGGCAGACGTTAGGTGTACATGTCGTGATCCCAAAGGTTTTTTTTTTTTTTTACGAGTATAAAAAGTTGTACAAAATGATATCAATTGTCTTATAAGTTAGCTTTCTTTGTTTCTGTTCCTGTTTTGACACCGGTTGAAGGTACTTTGTTCGGAAAGCTTCTGAATACATTTTCAAAGCAGTTTGCTGCTGAGCAGTTGTCCGTGACGGAACGCGTGGATGACTGCGAGCGTGACGGAGCGATGATATTTATTAATTTATTCCTAAATCGCTGAATGTTCAAAACTCCCGTTTCCATGATGCTCGGAGAAGAAGTGTGTTATCCTTGTCGTTTTTCACTTCCTCATTTTCAAGACTGTGGCACTTCTTCATAGGTTGGCATCCAAAAAAAGTGTAGATACAAATGTGGTTATATTGCTGATGCTAATGTGTCCTCGTATGCTTTGCTCACTTTTCTAGAAAGGTGAAGCTTAGAAGAGTGTCTCCAGATTGTACTATTGCTCATTCTTTATTTGCAGGCTATGTACTTTAGTGTGCTTTTACACGGCAACTCTGCATAATTGCTGCATCAGAGGGAGGAAGATTTTTCATCTTTGCCTTTTTTTACACAGAATCCCGCACATATTGCCACAGCTGTGCGCTCCATTCCGCAGGCAGATAAATTCGATGCCCGACGAGGTCAGCGCGGATCTCTGGTATGACGTAGAAAATCCTTATCTGACATTGACGTGATTTGTACCACAAGAGGGCAGGAGAAGTGAGTTTCTAATCTCAAATTTAAAATCTATCCCGGAAAATTCTCAGTGGGAAATTGTTTTGCTTTTCCAGATAGCGTGAACAGAGAAGCCCTTATTTAGCACTTCAAGCAACTTTTGTGAGTAAACTATAATTAAAATAGCAATTAGATTTTGTTTCTAACTGAAGTAAAAGTACATTTTGATATGCAGTACATATTTGTTCATATTAGTATTAAAACAAGAATATTATATAATTATAACATTGTACAGCCTCGACGGGGGATAGTTGATGATATTGAAGGCTACAGCTGTATATAGCGGCACGTTTGAAAAGTCTTCTGGTGAATGGCACCAAAACACATGCAGTGCTTTATTTCAACTCCAAAGTAACCACTACTGGGTTCCTTTTTAGCTCACAATAATTTTCAGCAAGCTAGATTAACGCTACATTGTCATTTTCTGTCCCATTTACAAAACAGAAAAGATGTGATTTAGTATCTGATCGGGCAGGTGGAGAATCGGAGAATAGCACATGTACGAAGCAATAAGTAGGATTTGAGATCATGATAGAAATGAAAGCGATGTAAAATCTGTACATATATATATATATATATATATAAAAGACTAATTTATGTACACATTAAAAAGAAAAAGAGCAAATATATTATAGAGATTATTATTAATGTTATTAGGTTCAATATGCAAAAAGTTCATACCCCATGTGTTTTATATTGTGTAATAAATGTTGACGTTCATACAATTTTTCTTTCTTTCTCGTTCTATGTTGTACAAACAATAATTTTATTACACTGTTTTTTAATGAGAGATGGCTTTATGTGTCCCTAAATGTATTTTTGACGAGAGCTGATGAAATATGAGCTAATACATCATCAGTGATAGAGAAGTGCGAAAAAAAAAGACATTTTGAAAAGTTGCCTTTATGAAAAACTGTAAAAATGTGTTGACCAGTGTAATGAAATGTAAATATTTATTTCTTTTTAGATTCTTTCAAATATGAAATCATTGAAAATGTTTTTATACATGACACACAGTTTGCATGCACCTGCATGCGAGTTTGTTCGTTTTCTGTTGTTGGAACACGTGGAGGAGTCCACCACAATGCCAAAGATTGTCTATGTCGGTGAAGATGAGCCACTCTTACCAACCAAAGCGGTGTTGCTATTTTTTATTTTTACGTAGAACTCTCGTGAATCGATCTTTGCACTTTTATATATATCGTGCTGATACGCTTACTTTATTTAAAATACAGAATGTTAATTTGAAAGTTGTAACTTTTTTAAAAATGAAAATTCAGTTAAATAACCAAGTGATAGTCACGTACATTTTACGATCTTTGGACATGAGGAGTCGTGACGTCACCACAAACGCCTGCTGTGTTCAACGCTTGAATTGCAGCAGAGAAGCATCAGGAAAGCAACTTTTTAAACTGGAATAGCCCGAAATAAACCATCGCGGGGGGTAAATATGGCTCAGATAACAACCGGGGGAGCCGAGCAAGATTCTCAGTCCACGTTGGAGCCCAGTAACAACGGAGAAACCGTCCCTACCGGCTTCGTGGGACAGGCCGTGTCGGACTCCAAACAGGAACCGGATAACAAGAACGACATCGGGCTCGGCGGTCGAGATGCTGGAGCGCAAAACGACGACAACTCGTTGCCTGGCGACGCCAAAGACGAGAGAGACTACGGCAAACTCTCCGAGCACGGCAAAAGTCCCGCACAGGGGAGCCTGGCGAGTAGCACCGAGTCCGCCCAAGAGGGCTCCCGGGTGCTGAAAGCAGAACAAAGAGAGGGAGGCGACGGCTCTCCCTCGCCGCCTGCGGAGCACACAAAGGCCGCGGAGAAACACGAGCACGGCGTGAAAAGACGAGCCAGCGTGGAAGTGACTTCGTCCGACGGGGAGCCGCTCAGTCGGATGGATTCAGAGGACAGGTCTGGGAAAGTAGTAACTCGAGAAGCATGGCGACTCGGTCACTGGTAGTCCAAATCATACTTGGGAAGAACAGGTTCCCCTTGACATGATGCTCGAATGTTACAGCGCTTACAAAAGCACACACAGAACAAAAAAAAAAGCAAGTTTCAAATGAAATGTATGTCTCTGCAATCCTGCCTCATGTCTTGAAGTAACTGAGGTCAATTGGAGTGCAATATTTGGATGTAACGAGAGGTGGCGCCATTGTTTCAGTCTCCTCTGAACACAACCACAGTGCTGTTCATAAAGTTAAAATCAAGCCATGTACAAACCAAGAGTTCTACAATGAATTAATAAAAGTAAACGCAACAGAACACCAAAACAATTCCGAATTTCATGCCGACTCCCTCCTGCGAACTCCAATTGGCAGGCGAGGAGCAGCATTTTGGACCAACTGCAAACACTTGATGGAAGACTGGCTGACTCCAAAATTAAATGCATAACAATAATCCAGCCGAGATGTAAACAAGGCATGTTAAGAGTTAAAAAAAAATAGATGGATTTAACACCACCGCCAATTTGCTGATCCATGTTAAAATCACAATTGTTAAGTCAAGTTACACTTAATAAAAAAAAAATACCATTCAAAGGTGGCACAAAACTGCTGCAAAAAAGTACCGCTCTAACTTATTTGTCGTGTTTGTCGTTTTAGTATCAGCAGCACTCTGATGGACATGGAGAGCATAGCATCGAGCGGCCGCTCCACGCCAGCAATGTTCAGCAGTCACGGCGCTGCCATGGTCGTGGGCAACGGCTCACTGCCGGTGAACGGCAAGTCGTTGAGCTACACGTGCTGTTGGGATCACTGCCAGGTGCACTTTAACTCCAGCCCTGATCTGGCCGATCACATCCGAGCCACCCACGTGGACGGACAGAGAGGAGGAGTGAGTGTTTGATTTTATGTCTGTGTGTCACTTTTCAACATGCAAATTCAAATATTCCTCTTTGACGTGCACTTTTCCTCTATGTGCCTGTTTTGCTCCGTGCAGGTGTTTGTGTGTCTGTGGAAGGGCTGCAAAGTTTACAACACACCGTCCACCAGTCACAGCTGGCTCCAAAGACACATGTTGACTCACAGCGGCGACAAACCTTTCAAGGTGACGCGCCGTTCACAAATCATGGCGACGGGCCTCTTTTGTCGGCTGTTCTGTTAATGCGTGTGTGTTTGTGGGTGTCAGTGTGTGGTCGGAGGCTGCAATGCCACGTTTGCTTCCCAGGGTGGGCTGGCACGCCACGTGCCCACTCATTTCAGCTCGCAGGGTTCGTCCAAAGTTTCCAGTCAAGGCAAAATGAAGGAGGAATCTCCGTCAAAGGCCGGTCTCAACAAGCGGAGGAAGCTCAAGAACAAGCACAGACGCTCACTCCGTACGTACAGTACAGCACATACGCTCCATTGTCAAATTAATCGATAATCACTTTTTGCAAATTAATTTTTGGGTGCATATCATAAATTGACGATTGATCAATTACGTAGATTTTGTTTTTTCCCCCCATTTATAGATTTTTTTTTTTGGGCTATTCATAAGTAGGGCCGATCTATTTAAAGTTGTTTAAATAGATTGTCGATATTTGGTCCATGTTCTTATTTTAAATAATTTTGATTTTTTTTTTTTTTTTTTTTCTCCAGCCCGCCCTCATGATTTTTTTGATGCCCAAACCATGGACGCCATCCGCCATCGAGCGATATGCCTCAATTTGGCCACACACATAGAGAGCCTTGGAAACGGACACAGTGTTGTGTTCCACAGCACGGTACGCACACACACACACGCACAAATACATGTTTTTTTAGTGTTCTCGAGCGTATGTGTGCATTTTCAGGTAATAGCAAGGCGGAAAGAAGAATCTGGCAAAGTGAAAGTCCTTTTGCACTGGACACCCGAAGACATGTATGTTTTTTTTTTTTTTTCCGCTCCCATTCTAACATGATTCAGTCCACAACGAATAATCTCTTCATTTATTTTATGAAGACTGCCTGACGTTTGGGTGAGTGAGAGTGACCGGCAGCAGCAGAAGACCAAAGTTGTGCATCTGTCCAAGCTGCCAACTGACACGGCTGTTCTCCTCGATCCCAACATTTCCAGGTGTGTGTGTGTGCGTGTGTGTGACAGGAAAATGAGAATTACTTTTGTTGTTAAAAAAAATAATCTCTCTCTCTCTCTCTCACTTTTTTTCTCCACCCCCGACACACAGGATGTTCTTCTAAGGAGTTCTTCTCGCCCTGAGGTCAAACTATATACAAAGATATTTTTTTGAGCGTTTAGAGACTTATTTTTGTGGTTTTCCGAAGCCATGCCTACTAGGTACTTAATCTCGTAAGATATTAAGGAATATTTAGATTTTACCCTAACTAGGTTCAGAACAGGGGTCTTAGTTTTGACACATTTTAGGGAGAAGCAGTCTTTGTAAATATTTGAGATTTGTAATATATTTTTTTACTTTTTTTTTTTTTTTTTTTCTAAAGAGAAAATCCTCCAAATGACCCATAGCTGTTTGTACCTCTTAACAAATCTTATAAAATAGTTGGCATTATTGAGGTAATTCTCAGGTATTGTGAGCACCGTGAAACGTATTGCCTTAACTGCCATTAGTGCTGTATTGCCTTTTTCTCATTTGTGTTTACACAAAATGTGACTGTTTAATCTGAGAGCCTCAAAGCAACTGCTGTATTTTTCCTGTGTGACTTGTTTTCTTAGGCATATAAAGTAATTAAATTAATCCTTCCTATTTGTTTTATTTACATGTAAATTATGTGTGGTTAACATCTTATACACAAATGCAGTATTCTGGTAGTAATCTTTATTTAGAGGGAGAAACTTTGAAAATGACGACTTTAGGACTTCAGCGGGCCGCAGTGAGAGAAATTACTTCCAAATGGAGAAAACATGGAAAAGGGGTGAACCTTCCAAGGCCTACAGAAATGTCTCTCATCAAGGTCAGTGGTGATGTCAGCAAGAAGAATGTTTACATTTTTATAAGGTGCTTGATGTGATTGAGTTGATTGATTTAGTTCTTGCTATCCAAGGTGGCCCCATCACTTTAGGAAAAAAAGCACGAAAGTTGTGCAAATGTGTAGGGATATTTTCTGACCACAAGGTGTCGTCGTTTTTGATTGTCAGGAAGACAACCGGAAGCAACAAACACATTTCCTACATGCCCAAGAACCTTAAAAGTAAAATAATTAAAACTGTTGGTGACATTGTCTAAAATTTTTTCTTTTTGAATCTGCTGTATCAGTAATGCGTTTTGACGTTGAAAATAAAGGATAACCTCGTGAAAAGAAGTTGTTATAAACAAGTTAAGGGAACGGTGCCCCCACTAAGGTGGCCGCCACGTAAGCACGTAGCCCTTGCAAGGCTCTCAACCCGACATGACGTCATAATCAGTGGCCGGAAATTGCAACCATCGCCGTCCTGTGTTGATCCGATGGCTGGTCTCCTGAAAAAGGTACAAATAGAGGTCAATGTTTGTGCTTCTGATAGTAATTAAAAGCTAAACATAATATTGTTTTCAATATTTTCTTAATCAACATTTTCCGAGAGAGTATTTTGTATTAGACGTCATTAGTCCGGTTAAAGTATGCGCTTTAGCTAGCGTCGTGTTCAACTCTTCATTCAATTCGAGTATTTCAACAATAATTTTCACAATTAATATTAACATTTACTTCGTGGCAATGTGTCTTTCACATTATATTAAATAAAATCAAAACAATTTAGCAACTTATCCCAAACGCAACGCTTATCTGTCCTGTATTTTTGTGTATTGTTTTCAGCTTTTGTCACTACCACTTCTTCTAATATCAGCCAAAATCAATGCATGAGTGTTTATTGCTGCAATTGAAATCAAGACCTTGTTTAAAAAAAGCTCTCCCTTTCCTCTCTTGTAGACAACCGGCTTGGTTGGCCTGGCAGTGGCCCAGAAGCCACATGATGTAAGCAGACAGACACAAACATTTTCGGTTGGAATGTTTTGCGCATCACATGAGCAACATTTTTGCTTAGCGGTGTGTGATAATGGGTTCAGGTTATCTACAAAAAAACCTTATACATCTCCTGAAATAAATTGAATGGATGAATTGATGTGTGAAAGAATCAAAAAAATATTTCAGATTGATAATTAGAATTGTTTGATGGTCTTAAACATAAGTGGGGAAACTGTAAAAACAAGAATTTGAGAAGAGGGCAAATGCTTTTCAATTACACTGTATGTAAACATGATTAATGTAGCAGGAAATCAAAACTGAGAATCCATCAGTCATCATTCAATCAAGAATGGGCCCCCAAATCATCTTTTCTTTGTTTCCCCACCTGTTCAAAAACGCAGCGACTGAAGAATCTCTACTCCAAAATCCTGGCATGTGTGCAGAGCATGCCACAAGACGCTGCTTACAGGAAGTATACCGAACAGTCGGTCAATGAGAGGTTTAACCATGTCAAAACGGTAAGCACCTTCTCAATATTAAAAAAGAAAAGTGCTTTAAACTGTTTAGGAGGAAATAAAAACAACCAAACCCTGCGCAAAGTGAAACTATTACTGGCAATAAATTGTGATTGTTTTAATGATCAGTGCAACACAACTGAAAATTTTGTTCACAGGAGCCTGATGTCGACAAGTTGGAAAAGAAAATCAACTGTGGACAGATTGAAGAGCTCATTTTCCAGGTAACTTTAAAATCCTGGGATGGACTCAAGAATATGTATCATTGATTGTTGAATGATTAGGATGGACAATCTTTTTTAGTCTAATCATAATTGAATTCTACAAATAAATCCAAGCACGGCCTGGCGGTACAATGAAGCTGCTGTTTCCGTGTTTGCAGGCCGAGTGTGAGCTGGCTCTGTCACGAAAGATGGCCGAGTGGAAACCATGGGAGCCGCTGATTGAGGAGCCTCCTCCCAACCAGTGGAAATGGCCCATCTGAGAACACTTGTGAATTATATTAATAAGGCCATTAAGAATAAAATGAATCGCTTCAGTTATTCCTTTTGCGAGACGTTGGTATTCCAAATATAATCTTCGGCACGTCACACAGCTCGAAAACGGACCTGCTTGATATTGCCGTGTAAGTAGTTAATGAGGTGGGGGCTCAGTTTGGAAACCAAGACGGACGCCTTTGATCGCTTTAAATTTTATATCAATGTAAGTGGTTTCAAAGTCCATCTGCCTAACTATGCTAATGTGCGAGAAGCCACAAATTAAAAAATCTAAACACATTTGAAAATTTTTATTTGTGTACCAGGCCTTACAGAAGTTACATCATGTCCTTGTTGCCAACGTTTAATTTTACATCAGTTTCAACCGGAAAAGCAGACAAACGTCAATAGAGTAGTTCAGAACTATTTTCAGCACTCTCGTCGTCATCATCCTTTCACTTCCGACGAAGAGGCTCGCTGCAACAGCTGGAGCATTATGGGATAAATTGGCGCAAACTCCTTCCCCTGCCGAGCCCTCACAGACTGGACGTACGCCTCCAAAGTGCCCCTATTGAAAAACACAAAGAATTAAAATTCCGACGCAGTCTTAGATAAAATGGAGAATTTGTGACGTCCGTTGGTCGCGACACGCCTACCTGATGAGCATGAGACGGTCTCTCTCCGAGGGATGGTCGTCCATCCACTGGGAATAACGAGTGACCGACCACTCGGCTCTCTGTGGGCCACAAACTTCCATTAAATCCTTGCATGAAAATTTGTACTAGCCGTGACACCTTTCACTTGAGAGCGTTTTGTAATAACGTGTGTTATGTGTACAGGCCTGGTTAGGTGACTTGAGCTCAGACGGCGCCCTGGCGAAGAGGAAGTGAAGCACGGTGCTGTAAGGAATCAAGTCGCCCACAGCTGGACTCTTGACGATGAGGTTACTTGTTTGAAACAGCAGCGGCCTGAAAGATAGCATCAAAAGTAACGTACGACAGCACCGCAATGTTTTACTAAAAGTCTTTTATGTGCTTAGCTGCATAGTTCGCCTCTCAATATTGCCCACAAGGGGGCGCCGATCCAAAGCGCCAACATACCTAAAGGATCGAAGCACTCTGTAAGGTTTCCCCAAATCAGACACTCGCCTGCATAGCGGCGCTACAGCCATCTCCATCTTGGAGAGAAAAAAAAAAATAGACAAACGCAGATATTCAAAAATAACCCCGGGACATCATAGTCGAGTGAAAACATTTTTTCCAGCCCTAACTTGTGCAAAGTCAGCAGCCAGACGCATCTTTCCGCCTTCGCCCAGCGGGCGCAACAAGCTAGCGTGCCGCACGAACAGCTCGATCGCTCTCTGAGCGATGGACTCGGTGCTTTCGTAGATGAAGTCCGTGCACTCGAAGTGTCGGAAGTAGTCGGTCATGACTCGGGAGATGAACCCCTGCAGCTCCTTCATGTAGAGGGAGCAGACGACGTCGGGCTTATCGGGACTGGGTAGCTTTCTTAAACAAAAAAAATTTTTTTTTAAATTAATAATTATATAGTTTTAATATTTCAATAAATAACTGACCCTGAGAAGTCCTCCTGGTGTAGCGTGATGATAATGGCCTCGATTGAATCACTGACTGACTGCAAGAGAGGCTGCACTGCGCTGCTCATCAGGGCTTGCACTTCCTAAAAATAAATAAATTAAAAAAAATAAGAATCCAATGTGCACAAGGTTACACATAAAGCGGTAACACAAAGTGACAGTTTGGACTTAACCCCCAAAGAAGAAGAAAGCGCCTCTGCGGGAGCTGTCAGACTCGACCCCAAACCCGAAATGATCTGGGGAAAAAAAAAAAAAGAAAAAAACTGTCATGTACGTCCCAGCGTGAGAATATAGGCAAGAGTGCAGAAATTTCCGCATCATCATTTAACCTTGGCAACAGCCTGTTGCAGACGGAAAAGTGAGTTGACCACGGCAGTGTTCCTCCTCTGGCCTTCAGATAATGGACCGATCACCTGACTGGCGTCACCCTGAGTACACAACTATAGGACAAAAAGAAAAGTAGCTCTCAAACTGCTCCGAACTAAAAAAAAAAAAAATGCACTGTTGATTTTTGAGAAATTATTTTGAGTGCGGCTTATAGTCCCAAAAAATGGCAGTAAACGTACCAGCTGCTCAGACTTAACACAGAAGAGTTGCACGGTCTTGGCAGCATTCTTCGCAACAGCAAGAGAGAGGTCTGAATCCATAGACGCTACATTCAGCTCACTGCAAAAAAAACAAAAACAAAAGCAGGACATTTTACATCTTTTCATATCAATTCAATGATACACAAAATGTAAATGTGCCATTTTGCCGAGTGGCCATTATTTGTGGAAATACCCTCAAGGGGATTCAGGCAAAAAGAAGTTACTTGCCTGCTGATGGTCTTGATGATGCTGTCCAACTCGTCATTGGAGGGCGGGTTGCGCCCGCCCATCGGGAACACGAGGTTGATGGGGTCGAAGAGGCGAGAGAGCGACTTGGACAGGTAAGCCGCTTCATACGGTTGAAGGGAATCCTTCAGAGCCCTCTCTGGACTGCACACACACACACAAAAAATGTATTTTTGATATTTGACAAATTCAGTTTGATGCTAATTCGCTACTGTCGGCTAACATGGCTTTTTGACGGCTTTCAACACTCACACATTTTATTCATAAAGTCTCACTCTAGTTACAGGACTGACATTTTTAGTCAAATGTAATTTTTTTAAAAATTTTTTGTTGCATCCTATACAAAGCAAGCAGGTGGACCAGGGCTGTACAAATGTGCAACGTTCATCTGTGCCTCAACCAAAAAAAAAAAACGTCTGCTTTTGTGAAGTCTTCAAGTGATCGCCACACTGAAAGGTAATACTGAATTTATTTATTTTCCAAGCTATCCGAAGACCACCCAAAATGGGCCCACAACCTCCTTTTGTCTCCTGCCGATATAATAATATTTCAAGTTAGGTATTTCGGTTAAATCCTTACTTGTAGTCGTGTTTGCTTTGAGAGAACAGGTCAAGGTTGTCGTTTTCCGGCTCCAGGGTGGCATCCATGCCGCCGCTGTTTATCAGTGAGCTGTGCAGGCTGGCGCTATACTGCTGGAGGCGACGCCACAGCTCATTGTAAAGTCGCAACAATTTTGGATACTCTCCTTCAAACGCTTGCTTCAGAAAAGTTGAGGCTGTTGTATAAAAAAAATTGAAATGAGGATTTTTTTTATTTTTTTTATTTCTCAATTCAGTCGCAAATTCTTACCTTGAGTTGCTTTGTGGAATTCCTCTCTTAATTTGTTAGTCACATCAGTCCAAAAGGTGAAGAGTATATCAGGCTCACCATCCTGTCATAAGATGTTACAAAATTACCATCATGAAAAATCCACAACTCTTATAATCGATGATGATGCCTCGCCTTAATTATCTCATCAATGAAACACTTGTGAGTGACCGGGTCTCTCTTCTTCTTCAGGACCTTCTGAAGATGCTGCACCTAAAAAAAAAAGTTGCAGAATTACTGAAAATCATACTCATTTTTTTTTTTCATATTCTCTTACTTGTTTGCACGCAGCAAATATCTGGTCCATTAGTTTCTCCAGGTTTGTCCAAAGCGCAGCACGGAAAGCTGCTGTGCTGCCTGGAGTTGGAAGAATTGCTCTCCCGGGGGCACCTGAGGGAAGAGATTCCGTTGGCTCCTGTTCAGTATCTTGCTCAAGGACCCTTTGACATTGGATTGAACCCCCCAACCTCCATGCCAACATTTCTTTCAAAGAAAACCAAATTGTTCTGGGTTTACCTCTGGGGTTGGATGGCTGTGTCAGGCCTTTAATGTCCAGAGCGCCGATGATGCTGTCCTGTATGCTAGTCTGGTAAGCCCCCACAACAGAGCTGATTGTCTCCCTCAGACTACCGAGGTTGTAGAAGACCTGCAAAGCTGTGCCAACCTGTGTCGGATTCTGACAGAGACAAGAGAAATTAATCTCGTACAGTTTCCAAGACTTCTCGAAAACACAGACATAATTTGATCAGGATTCTACGTTTGTTTTTGTGTGGTTTCTTACCTGAATCTCTGTTCCCTGCTCCAATAATCGCTTGGCCTGGTTCTCAACCTCCAGTCTTGCTCTACTGATCAGTACCAGGTCATTCTCAATCACCTCAATGCCGCTCAAATCGACTCCTTGTGACAGATAATCTGGTGTATTTGTGGGGAAGGGGGACAAACAATGTTAATGTTTTATGAGCACAGAAATGGACCTGTGGAGTTGCCCAGGGGTCAATCTCGGGACCCCTATTGTTCATTCTGTACATGCTTTACTACGCAGCTATAAGGCTTAACTGTACAGCGCCGTTTACTGTATGTCCTCACCTAGTTCGTTGAGACTGTGAGCAGCCTTCGTTATCTCCCGACTGCCACCCTGAAGCTGAACCTGAAGCCTCTTGCTGAGGTGCAGGATCCGAATAATTCTCCGCAGAAGGTCGCAGGCCACCTGGACAGTGAAGGGACAGCAGAAGCGAGTGATTCAGATAAGGTACTACTCTCAATATCACCCCCGTGGTTCTCATCCCGTTACTACGCCTTGTATCTTGAACAAAATATGGAGGCCTTACCTGTAATCTACTCAGCTGAGTGATCCTGGTCACGATCTTGTTGTATGGGTCCACTATTTTGACTCTTATCCTGAAAATACATTTTTTTTAATTTTTTTGTCAGAAATGTTGGAAGAGACTCGATCAATTGATACTATTCAAACAAAAAATAATAGCCGGATATCTGATCACTTCTAATCAGGTCAGCTAAACATGAGTAATATTCAATTATCCTCCTCAGATCATACACGAAAAAGTAAAAGCATTTTAAATCCTGCATAGAAAGCGCTACAAAGACGCCGACACCAACGGAACCTGTCAACAGCCGCCTGTAGAGCACTGATCCTCGTCTGCATCATCTGGAGGACCCCTAAACACAAACATGTACGTCCTTTCAGTAAAACGTCACAAACTGACATTTGAAAATATTGACAATGTGTGAGTTCTATGCACGGTACATAAATATTCCCATGCCATTTCTCACGTCTTATGCCAACCCTTAATGTTATAACGCATTATAGAAATGCATACCTTCAAGAGACTCTATCCCAGTTGCCTGAGCCAATAAATCCTCATGTCTTGCAACCACCTGGAAGGCAAAGAAAACTATAACATTCTTCCTTTCATTTACTTCACCTTTGAAATAGTCTGCAAACGTCACACAGCAGTCTTTAGACTTCAAAAGAGTGTTGTCGAGCAGTGTAAGCGTTCCTGCCTGGCTGTGCAGCTCTTTATCAAGTTGACTGATTCCTTGCGCGAGCTTCGCTAGCTGTTCGGCAATGACAGCATGATGGATTGCTTGAGCAGTATAAATCTTCACATCGAAATCCCCAGCAAGGAAATCTGCATAGAATTCTACAAACACAAAAACATGACAGATTTTACCACAATGTTTGCCAAATCTAAAACTACGTTGCAAATATTTCAATCACAGTTGATCGATGATGTGAATGAATTTACCGTCTTTTAATGATGAATTTAGGGACGCGTCTCTGCCGTGAAACAAGTTATCCATGTTGACTTCCGCAAACGATACAAAGAATTCTTCTTCTACGGGTTTGTTTCTTCTTCGTGGCAGCCGTACACGATCTATAAAAGATATCTCCTTGCGTGTTTGATCCGTTACTGCAATACGTCAGCGCGTTCGCCATATTTGATGTGGCATATCCGCCATTAAACCAATGCATATAACGGGACCGAATTTCATAAAGCGACTTTCTCCAAGTGCAAGACTTGTTGGCTCGTTCAAACACATACTCATGCATTTGGGCAGAAGAAAAATACCAAAGATACCGTATGTAAATGTTTACTTCCAAATATATTTCAATTTTTATTACGTTTCTCGCTTTAAACACTAAGTTAAAAATGCATATCAGTCAATTTTCCTCACATGATCAATGCTTTTTTTTTGCTAGTTATTGTGTTGTCGTTCATTTTTCTACAAATCAATACAAATATAACCTCCCCAAAAAATGGAACGATAGAATAAACACGTGGCTTGTGTATATATATATATATATATATATATATATATATATGTATTATAATTATATTATTAGATTACACTTGCACCCCAGTTTTGCATTAATTTGCCTGCTCCAATCGCTGCTTTTCGCCTGCAGTTCACAATCACAAACCCAAACCGATGACAGAATGATCATCGGAGCCAACAAAAAAACCATTAGGAAGCACAGAGCATCGGCCTTCCAACCAAGCTAATCGACCAGTAAGTAAGGCCTCTCGTTTTTCCCTCTCTCTGTCACTCTTACCTGTGTCCTCCAGCCTTCAAGCATTTCCAATGATATTCGCCCTACCGTTTTACTTTTCACTCCTCACAATATACTAGACTCCAATTACTCTGATGTTGAAAAGTCCAGCCACTGCCCGACTGATAAATTTCTAAATCTGACTCAGTGCCTCACCAGCACTGTATTGCACATCACTAACATATTTGTATCCGTCCTGTAGAATACAATAAAAATCAAGCATTTACTTTTCAAGTACTTTAAAACATAATATGGATATGGTATAGATTTACAGTATATAAAGATTACATAAGAAGAATTTAAATATTAAAAACATACAGAGCAAGAATGATCTTGTTAAACATTTGAAAATAAAAACAGTCGCAGAGGCTTTACATGAGTCTGTTAAATCAGCCTAAGCCAAAACGTTTGCAATCTGTGAGTGTTCTTCAGCATTTTAATGATATTAGAGTGCCTTGTTGTTTCCAGGAGATCCCGCACTTAAAATGCTTCCAAGTTGTGGCTCAACCAGCCTAGAGTCCGATAAATACTCGCTCCTCTTCCACACCATCACCAAACCGGGTTACAGCGAAACGGGTCAACAGAATCCCAACTGCAGCCTAGTTTAGCAAAGGCCATTTGGTGGCAAATGCTGTGAAGTCCTCAGGATGAGGCAACGTCCAGCGGGCGGACTATGACACTCCTGTCATCCGCCTCTCGAGCCGATCCAGCTTCTCCAGATTTTCTTTCAGAAGTTTGGAGCCAGGATTGAGACTCAACGCTCTCTGGTAGTACATTCGGGCTGCTGCGTAGTCTCCCTGAAGGAACACACACCCACACACACACACTTAGGATCTGATTTACTGCTGTGGCTACTGAATGATTTAAGGGCTAACTTGGAGCCAGTCACAAGAAGGAGTCATGTCATATAGCCGATGCCCAAAATGCATTTTTGTACGTCAGTTTGTAATTTTTTTTTTTTTGGTGACCCCGAATGGGATAACATCAAGATTATTTTGATGACAGTATTTTTTACACCTTAATATGTTGAATCCCTCCCATGTTCATCCAGGCTTGTGACTGATCCGGTTTGAGTTCCACAGCCAATTTATAGCTCTAGTGAGGAAAAATAGAGATGATGGTAAATTTCATGACACATCGATCCTGAATCACTCTAAAGCTTAACAGAAAGGAACTAACTATAATTAGTACCTCAAAAGCTAGGTCCATTTGGTTCATCTCCCGTAGTTGGTTTCCTTTGGAGAAATACAACTCGGCTCTCACTGTGAGATCGTCGGGATTCTGCTCTAGAGCGCTGTTCAGAGATTCCAGAGCCTGACACAAACGCATCATGCCCAAATAGTTAGATACATTTTCATTAACATTCCGTAAAAAGAGAGATGCGTTCAGGCTTAGTTTCCATGGTAACCACTCCATCTCCAACTGAGAGCTGAATGATTTATCATTTTATAGTACACACCTCCGTATGGTTTCCATGCTTGCTGTAGATGGAAGACAGGAGGCGGTAACATTCAATGCATCTGTTACCTCTGGAAATGATGTCCCGGGTCATTTTCTCGGCATCTTTTGTGTGACCGGCCATGGCTAACACCTGAGCCTGATTGGGGAAAAATAGACGAGCATTATTTCAATAAGTTTAAAATGTGTTCTAAAGGATTTTCTACTAGGTTGTAGTTGTCTTATAAGCTAGCTTCTTCAACTTCCTCCTCAGCTCCTCCTCTGTGGGACTAATCTTCTGTTCAAATCTGACAACAATCTTTCCGAGTGCCGTGCGCTTGCTAACCAGTGCCAGCCAAATGTCGGCGTTCCCTGGCTGTCGGCTAACCGCCTCTCTGTAAACATGCAGGGCTTCTTCGTAGCGGCCAGTGTTGTAGTACAGCGCCCCGAGCGGCGCGAGGATCTCCACCTTCCTCGTCACCTCAAGCGCTCTGCAGGCAAAGGTAGTTTTGTTTTCCTCTTTCAGATAACTGCATAACCCAAGTCACAAAAAAAAATCAAATCAATAAAGCTACTGTACCTTTTATACCAGGACTCTGCCTCTTTGTTCAAATTGGAAGAGCGGAGCAAGCGGCCCAGGTTGACCATGGCCACATAGTGAGCTGGTTTGAGTTGAATCGCCTGCTGATAGTGAAAAGCTGCCAGCTCCTCCTTTCCTGTAGAAGAGGAAGGGTAAGTAGGAGGCTACTTTTTTTTTTTTTTTTTTGATTGGAATGTACGGAACAATAACGGTTACCTTACCGGTGTCAACCAGAAACACTCCATAGTTATTATGCAGGTCCGAGTTGTCAGGACAATTCTCGATACCTTTTAAATACATTTCATGGGCTTCACTATAGCGTTTCTGCAAAAGAACGTTGATAGAGACGATCGACTCAGTTCGGGCCGTCATGCACCTAAACATAGTTTGCGATGGGGGTGTTCATTTCCCCAAAATTCCCAATGGCCACCCCACCCCTGCTCCTGAATATTAAGATGTTTAGATGATTTTTTTTTCAGCGCATTAAAATTTACCTGGTCAGCATAGAGTGATGCTAGACTGGAATAAGCATCGGCAAAATGTGGACCATAGTTAATGGAGTCCCGCAGCAGTACCTCTGCTTCTTTCTCCTTGCCCTGTGACCTAGGTAAGAACATTATGATGGCTAAATATCTCAATGGAGAGTCAATTCAAATGAACGTGCATGTGCACATGCTTTCTGCGCGCGACTTACTTGAGGAGGTTTCCCAAGTTGAAGAGTGCTCGATTATGTTGAGGATTGATGTCCAGTGCGCTCCGGTAGTAGCGCTCGGCCTCCTCCGGATTGTGCGTTAGAGTGCCGAGGTTGTTCATAGCACTGGCGTGGCGGGGGTACAACCTGAAAAGCAAAGGAATTTTCATAAGATTGACTCACTACCATTGATGGCTAAAGACGTCAAAGATCCTTTTTTTTTTTTTAACTCGGCTGGTAGTGAATGAGTTAAGGATGGGCTGGTTTACTCCAGAAAATATGTTAATGTGTCTGTAGATTTTGCCGCAAAATCAATATTATGCGCACATTTACGCTGCACTTATGAAGCATAAAAAAGTCGGAATCAGACCTGAGGGCAATGGTGTAGTGGTAAATAGCTTCTTGGTGCCGAGTGCTGTCCTTTAGGAAGTTGGCGTAGTTGTAGTGCACTTTGGCATTGTGAGGCAGCGTCCAGATGCCAGAACTGAAACGAGGAGGAATAATCATTTAAACGGCCAAACTGATATCGTAAATAAAATGCTCTGCAATACAAACACTCACCTGAAGAGGGCCTCCCTGGAAAGCCAGACTTTGTTCTGCTGAACAGTCTTCCAGGAGAACAACAGCAGCAGCAATAGCATCGAGGCACTAAGAACTGTGGTGCCAAATCGGCCCACCAATGAAAAGAGGCGACTGAGGCCATGAACCACCAGGATACAGTAACCCATGCTGCAAGAGTAGCGTTGGAAGACAAAATTAAAAAAAAAAAAAATAAATAAATAAGGAGGAGGAAGAGCAGAAAATGTTGTAAAGAGTGTTGTTAGTTTTCAAAGTGAGAAATACTCACCTTGGCATGTAAAGAACCCTTTCGGCCACCACGAATCCCACCCTGAAGAAAAGGTTACTCGCAGGAATGAAAGGAAACACCAGAAACATTAGTCCCATCAACACCTCCTTACGCTTTTGACTCTGGAATAAAAAACAAAAGGAAGAAAGACAAAATCTATTACATATGAAGTAAAGTTTCTCTTCCTGTGACTTGATAGCTAGTGACGCTCTTTTCAAGCGATGTATAACACGAAAACACAATCAGGCCGAAGCCAAAAGGTAAGCAGAGCTGCAACGCTGGTACAGATCAGCAGTAGCGCCATCAGAATTACATGAACACCCGGCAAAGTGTTATTTGTGTTGGTTAATGTGTCCTCTGCATGCGCCACGTGCAAGAATCTGTAGGACAAGTGTTGCTGAACTCTTAGTTCATTTTTATGAGACGTGAAAAATGAGATGGACGCTTTCCTTCTTGATGCTTCTGCTTTGTTGAGAAAAGCGGTCACGGAGTAGCGCGTGACTCAATTTTGGTTGTCATCGCGAATAACAAATAATCATTAAATGCGACACGTCGAGCAAATTCACACCGGTAATTTAAAATCAAATTTGAAGTTAAAAAAAAAAAAAAAATCATTACCTGCAATGAATGGATACAATGCAGACAGAGGGCAACCATGACCACAACTAGCAGCACGGTGGCCATATTGCGAATATCACTCAGCGACTCAACGAGGGGGATGCTACCCACTTGCCAGTCGTAGCATAGCACGACGGGGGCCAGCAGCAGCCAGGTGTTGAAGCACAGCAAGTAAGAGTAAGTCAAAATTCTGAGGAGAGGTAGACAAAAAAAAAAAAAGGTTAAAAAATATGTATCCAATCTCAAATTTCTTAAAGTTGACCCAAGTGATCTGAAGTTTGGTTTCGGACGATTTCATGTCATTTTTGGTGCCGCAGTAAATACAGTTGGAATCAAATAACACGTACGTTTAAAAAAAAAAAAAAAAAAAAAAGGATATAAACCCGACCTGGTAAGCAAGTAAGGTGCAAAGGATGCGGGATTGTCCTGTTCGGAAAACAGAGGCATAGAACCTCCCATCAACCACAATCTGATTGAAACAATGGCCAATACCTGAAAAGGAAAAAAAGTCATTAGTGCAGTTTAAAACACGGCGCAAAAAAAAAAAAATTATATATTGCTTCCACGTTTCATTTAAAAGCATGAAAGCGATTAAATGTATGAAACTATAAAATGCATCATATTAAAAAAAAAAAAAATACTCACGTAGCTCGAGACAACGCAGGCTCTTTTAATGAAAGGTTTCCAGATCTGGAGAAGTTGTCTCAAGTCCGATCCAGACAGGTGACTGACAAACAGATTTCATTACTATCTATTAATAAAAAAAAAAAAAAAAAGACTTTTTCTGCTACTTTGAGTAAGTCGTGCTTACCCGAAGAGGGGCTTGCCGCAGAGCACGAGGGCGTCGTAAAACATGCAAACCCCAAACACGGTGATGCCCGTCTCCTTCACCAACATGGCACACGTGCCGAGCAGCAAACTGACGAGCAGAGACCCCGCAGACACCGTTGAGGGCGTCGAGTCCTCAGACGTGTTCACGCCGACGCTCCTGCGAGGATGACAAATGGGAAAACCACACAAGTAATTTTGCAGGAAAAGTCAAATACGTTTATTAAAATTTTATTTAAAAAAAAAAAAAAAAGCGACTCAAATGGAGGCGGGATTAGTAAAAATTAGCCAGCTCTTCAAAAACTAGTTGCCAACAACCAGTTGCTATTTTCGACTCTATTTTCTTTTTAGAATTTAAATATGAATTCAGCTTACCTGATATAGGAAAGGAATGCGAGCAAGAAGAGCAGACCAGCCAATAGATCAGCTCTTCCCACTATTCCAGAGACCTGCAAAGCAAGACGCGAGATATTTAAAAAGAACCGCTAACTTTCACGCTCGTCAATCTGGTGACCAGTGGTTGTGCCGGCTTTTTTTTTTTTTTTTTTTTCATATTGGAGACGCGCAGCAAGAAAAAAAATGTAGTAGTCCCTGTATTACACATGTATTAAACAAAATCTAGCAAATGAATAATTAATTTTATGTGATCAGCAATACTCCCGAGTATTTGTAATATAGCAGGTAATTACAATTTTGCGTGCGTCATGAACTCACAGCCTCGGTATGGACAGGGTGCACCGCGAACAGGACGGACGTGACGAAGGCCAGGTGCGACTCTTCAAACACACACCGTTCACACGTGTGCATCAGCATGCAGGTGACGGCGCAGTGCAGACACACGTTGACCATGTGGAAGTACATTGGCGTCATGCCGCCCAGGAGGATATTCAACCTGAGAGAGACAGAAAAGGTCCTTTTCACTTCATTTTACCCTGGGATGAATTTTATTTTTTAATTTGTATCATCGTGCAGGGAGTTATTGTTTTTTTATCACAAATTAATCGTAAATTCAGAGATTTGTGTTTCATTTTCGGATCTTAATTCTCCATTGCAGTGTGAATTATGTGCCTTTTGTCTGGAATCGATGAAAGGGCTCTCTTAAAATCAATCTCTCCTTGGCTTAATTGGAATTTTATGTATCACAAGTACTTGTGGTATCGGTTACTTGGTATCTGTTACTACTCGATCTGAGTGGCCTACTGCAACTTGTACTGGTCTGGAAAAGAGTTGTATCGAACATATTGAACAGAATAGGGTGAGAGACGGAAGTGTCAGGTGTAAAACTTCACAACCTGGCATTGAAGAATACATTTGCACGCACACGGTGCCCTGCTAAGTGATACAAATGTAGAATATTAAGTGTCAGTGCCTTTTATACAGTAAACTGGGAAAACATGAATTTACAGGGGATCCATAAAATGTTTAAAAATAGAGTCTATGGTATATGCATCCACGGCAAGGTTATGCTAATGTAAAATTAAAAAAAAAAAGATGATAGTGACGTGTGACGGGATTACGGCATCGGTGCTGCATGACGTCATAACGAGCGCGGATTTCGTTCAACTGCGCATATGTAGATAAAACTCCGTTCTCTTCTCAGTATTATTCAAATTGCATTCAACGAAATTTAACATTGGTCTTTAACGTCGTGCAAAGAACTTACTTGAAGGTGAGAATGCAAAACGGTCTGTAGGATTTATGGCTCGTATTGTCCGACATCCTCTTCCCCCAAAAATCGTTCGTGAAGATGTTACGGAGACTGGAGCTCGGTCGAACGTCTGGATTGTTGATAATCGCCCAAACATCGTCGTGCACCAACTCCCCATGGATAGAGTTGCTGTAACACAACACGCACAGTGTGACCAAAGCCGCGCAGCGACTCGCAGTCCACAGTGTCGGCTGCCGAGCGGGTTTCGATGGATGCTGGGGGAGGTTTCGCTCTCTTGCCGGGGATGTCATGTCAGCCCTGCTTTCTCCAAAGGTGCATGCGGGCAGCAGATGAATGTGCGGACACTAAAAGATTCGTCCATTACGTTAGGCAGGGAGTGTCCGTGAGAGGTGAATTTAAAGAGGACAGTTGGTCGTGTTGTGATACCTTCACGTAAAATCGGAAAAGAGCAATTTAGTTCAGAACTCGATGCTGAAAGGCAGGGGAACGAAAAGGTGTCGATTGTATGACAAAAATGTGTGTAATAAATGAATTTGCTAACTCAGATAGCGAGTACCTGGTTACGCTTCTAAAGTGAGAAAGATATACAAAGTGATGGAATGTACGAGTTTAAACTGTGTTAGGGAAGGGCACATTAAAAACCCGCCTTATGACGCATGCGCAAGAGGTTGTTACCATTGCCAGTCTGTGAGCAGATGTAAACACTGATTGTTGAGGAATTAAATATAAGCACATTGTGGAATTTAAAGTTTATATCGGTACACTATTATACGGATGCAATTGTGGGTTTATGGTCTTTTTAATACATCGGGAGAGGGCGGAGCTATGTGGTGGTACACTCAAGAGGAGAATTTTTAATACCTTTGACTTTCCTGCCATTTTCACATGGTTGCATTATTCCTATCTATCTTGATACTGTGCCACAATTCAGCGATAATACATACAGGTGCAAAACATGAGGGGAGGTCCAGAATGTTCTCACCTCTTAGTGTGCAGCCTCGTTGAGTCTCCTCCAGTTTCTCACTATTTTATTTAAAAAAAACACTCAAATATCTGCATCAAAAATGCATTATCAGGATTAAAGTATGACGTAGTCACAACTCCACAACCATTTATCCTGACTTTTCTCTATGGAGAGGAATATACTCTAATACAAGTGTGCCATCTAGTGGTTAATTTGATAAAGACCATCCATTGCCAAACTTGTTTTCCCTTTCATAACTAATATGACTAATATAACATTTATTAGTTTATCGGCACTATTTTTTACACTAATTACTATTTTCGTGTTTACTGTACTATAAGATTCTTGATTTTTATTACATTATTCAAGTTCCGCGGTACCGGCATAATCAGAACTGCTGATTGGCTGAGAGCAGCTCACGTTTGTGCCAGCCTTCGTGAGACCTTTAAACCAGGAGGACTTCTGTTAAATTATCCCCAAACTGTTGCTGAGTGGAGTTTAAATTTCTTTCAGAATATAACAAAATACTACGAATTTAATGGCGGAAAACAGACGTGGTAAGTGTTCTTCGAGAGTCTTCACAAATATCGTGTGCTAGCCGTTAGCATGAAGGCTGGCGCAATTTAACTGCCTCTCGTCGTGTTCATAGTTTGTTAAGTCGTCATTATCGACGTATCCGACATTTTGGTGAAAAAAAACCCCCAACTCGCGACAGAGGGATAAATTGGTGTCCTATTAAATAATAATTTACCCAACATGAAGGGCTCCATGTGTGTTTAAATAAAAAAAATGTCAATTAATGCCGAGTGGTGGCCATTTCAATTAACTTTAAACCGTTTCTTCTCTACAGCACTCAAGCCCCTATTTCATAATGTGTAGAAATTTGTGTACAATATGTCATAAACATATAATTTCTGTTTTCCAGGCTATGTTCAAGGACACATGGCAACATCCTTTGGGGAGGACTTGCCTGTCAAGGGTACGGAAGAGTTCAGGAGGTCACTGTCCATTCAGGTGGCCTTGGTGGCGCTCATGGACAAGACGGGATATGATATTCTCCAGGAGAATGGGCAGCGGAAGTATGGTGGACCGCCTCCAAGTGAGTGTAAATGACAGATGCTCTGAGCTCCTTGTTTGCCTATTTAATTTGTATTCATGCGATTGATTGAAAACTTGAAAATAACTTACTGTCTTGATCTGCAGACTGGGGGGGTCCGGCGCCACGTATTGACTGTGAGGTGTTTGTGGGAAATATTCCCAGAGACATGTATGAGGATGAGCTCGTCCCTCTGTTCGAGACAGCTGGAACTATCTACGAGCTGAGGCTGATGATGGAGTTTAACGGAGACAACCGTGGCTACGCCTTTGTCATGTTCACCAAAAGGCGACATTGAATATAGAACTTGTTATCATGATGCAGCTCTCCTGCTAGTGGAGAAGTGATATATTGTGGAAGATTATAATGATGACTGTGTTGTTTGTGTTCCAGGGAGGAAGCTTTAGTAGCAATCCATATACTGAACGAATACGAGGTTCGTCCTGGCAAGTTTATTGGCGTGTGCGCCACTCTGAACAATTGCCGCCTCTTCCTTGGCTGCATTCCCAGAGACAAGAGTAAGGATGATATCATGAAGGAGATCAAGAAGGTATACACAACGATGTCTGTGAATTAGGGATGAACATTGAATCAAATTCAAATCCAAATGTATATCTAGAAAAAAAAATGCATATTAAATCACAATATAGAGGTAAAAAAAAAACCCATCACATTGACCTCCTAGGTGACACAAGGCCTTCGGGACGTCACTGTATATTCAAGTGGCGGCCAAAATCGAGGCTACGCCTTTTTGGAATATGACACTCACAAGGAGGCGGCATTTGCCCGCAAGGAGTTAATTGCTGGTAAGTTTTCTCCTCAGCCAGTATTACCAGTTGCAATGGCAACAACATCCATCTCACACTTTCCTTGAAGAATATTTTATATGAAATTAAATTTATGATATGCAAAATATGATCAATAAAATACTACTACTTCACATGGACTGATTTTAATGAAGTACCAGGACTGAGGAGGGTTGCGACTATCTGGGTTTAATTGCAAACGCACATTTATGATTGGACCACCAGGTGGCGACAGCGGGCACACACTTAAATGACACCTCCATCAAAGTGCAGCAATGCTAAGGCTTAAGATGCTCTAAACTGATGAGCTCATTTAATACGCACTTGTGAGGTTCCTGACTATCTTCTCACCACAGTGAGGAAGCTGTGGGGCCACATCCACTGGGTGAACTGGGCCAAGCCGGAGAAACAGGTGAAGGGAGCAAACATGCAGAACGTCAGAGTTGTCCACGTAAGTTGTGTGAAATAAGTTCAGTGTATACCAACATCCCTATACCGTGAGCATTCTTTTATGAAGGTCCGGCGTCCTTTTCAGGTACGTAACCTTTGCCCGAGCACCACCGAGGAAATGCTGCAGCGCGAGTGTGATCGCTTCAAAGCAGGCGCGTTGGTGCGAATGAAGAAGTTCACCAACCACGCCTTCCTTCACTTTGGCTGCCACAAAGATGCAGTCGCTGTCGCCAGCATTATGAATGGCACCAGGATCAACGGCAGCATCGTGGATGTGTGCCTAGCGAAGCCCTCCAAGGAGGTGGTGGGGAGGAGATCCGGCAGTAAAGGCTCCCGGGGAAGCAAGACAGAAGGGGGAGCCAAGGAGCAGCATGAAGGCAGGAATGAGCACATTCCTCTGCAACCCTTGAGCCCGCCCCCTCTTTTCCAGTGGAGACCCCATTGTGCTGTAGGGCCAGGTAAATGATGAGCGATTTCAGGCCCTTCCGATCAAACTCTGCGCATAATGTCTTTTTCAATTAGCGTCATTCTGTTTGTGTTCCGGAAAAGCCGACAAGCGTGTGTTCCCGCTCTTTCCCGGCACGCCGCTGTACCGCACCAACCTGCTGCTGCTGCGACCTGATCAGATCAGATCCCCTGTCAGCTTGCTGGACTTTTATTGCTGCATGCACAGGTTGCCACCCCCACAGTACGAGCTCTTCTCTATGCTTGCTCAAGACGGGACCCTGCTGCTGGTCTACAAGGTGATGATGGCGATAACACCTGCGCGCTATTCTTTGGGCTCAGATGGGCTTGACCTTGGCTCTTGGCACATCACATCGGAGCGATTTAAAATGAAAATGTCACAGAGGAAACCTCTAACATTAAATTAAATTTGTCCGCCCACCTAGAAACGTGGATGTTTGTACTTCATATGAGTTAGACACACAACAGAAAGGATTTGTCTGTAAAAAATAAAAAAAAACTTGTCTGGACACGCTTTATTCCATTTTAATTTATCGTTAAATAATTTGTGACCTGATCCTTTCAATTATCACTGCATGGCCTGGAAATTAACTGTAAAGGGAACGGATATTGTTTGCTAACTCATCCACTGATCCAGACACAAACTGAACTCTCTGTCTTTCACTTCAGTCCTCTAGATGGCAGTAATGCCCTTCACATAATAGACCGCAATCATATTGAATGAATGTGTAACCGCGCCGCTCTGTTTGTGCGCATGTAGGTGGTGATGCCACTGATACGAAGATCCTTCATACCAGACAAGTTATGTGTTGAGCTGGATGACGCTAAAGAGCTTGCTGCACAAAACACACTGTGGAATCTGGGTAACACACACGCATACATGCATCACCAATAATCACAATGAATTTGACCATTTTTTCCACCTTTTATTCAAAGTCAACGAAACCTCATTTATTTGTCATTGAAACCGCGTGTGCCGACATTTATCATATTTTACCCAGATGTTAAACGTGCGCCTCTGATTAGTTTGCAAAAGCTATTATTCCGTTGGATGAATGGCAACAGGTGGATGCATAGCTTTATTGTACATTTCTAGTTGAAAATCTTCACGCAAACAACTGGACGGCAAAGTAGAGTGTAGTGGATCACGCGTAAATCATGAGCGGTGAAACATCCAAAACTTTTCCTCCTGCTCTGGAGTCACCTTATTCACACAGGCGGCGCTGACAACATGCCTCAATACCAAACCTGCAGTGACACATAACAGAGCTGATGGTGTTTGTAAAAACTCAGCTCCTCCAATCAGCATCAAGAGTAAAACAGTTCATTCATTCATTGTCCTCCTCACCACCAGATGCACCATTCATGCGTGAGTCGTCCAGTTGCCCATCACCTATGCAGTCTGATGCCACCAGTCCTGACCTGCTACGTTAGAACGTTCACCTCCTGTGTTGACACAGCCTCTCTGCCTTTACACACGTCCAGGGGGGACAGTGTGACCTCCACGCTAGTTCTTGTTCCGCTCTGCCTTGAGGCACAATCAAAAGAGGCGCAGCTTGAAGTTTGAGTTTCATAGGAAACAATCCATGGTCTTGTTCTCATTGATGTCCTTTCTGTGTTGAAATGAAATATAAAATGAAAGTTATTTATTTATTAGATAGATATTTTTTTAATAATAATCCTCAAAAATTGTATTTGTTAAAAGGTCTCCGCATCAATTTTTACAACCGTTTTGATGATTTGCAACGGTGAAAGAGACTAAGATTGAAGTAGCAGTTGAAGGTGAACATGGTCATTTATTTATTTATTCAAAGACAGCAGTTGATGAACGGACTTACAAAACAAAATTCTCGTTCATAAACAGTGGACGGAATAATTGTATTTATTTATATTGTGTGTAAAATGAATTGATGAAAAAAATCTGGGATTGTAATATTTATCTGTATGAACTTACTGGAATTTGTGAAACACACATCTGGCTTGTTATGAATGTTTACCGCATCTATTTTTCTGCTCTGTTCCTTTTGTTTTGGAGTTGATGATTTCCTTGCAGTATTTCTTTGATCGCACGCATGGCGGGATCTTTGACCGCCCTAAAAAGTGTTGAAAGCTAGCTGCGGGCCTGTAAGTGGAACAAAATGTTTTTGAAGAATTTGTTTTGTTTGCCGAGTTGCAGAGTTGGTGTAAATATATTTGGGGAAGTTTTGGACTTTTGAGTGGACACATGGCAAAATTGCAATTGTCGTATTCAGTTGCAAGGTTTCTTTGATTTTCATGCAATTTCGTATCATTAAAAGTCTTTTGGAAAATAACATTATCAAACTTTCTTTTTTGCTTTATAGTGGCAGTCTCAAATGCTTATTTATTAAAGTCACCGAATTAAGTTAAATAGAGGTTAATAATTTTTATATGAAAATTACGAGAGGTATCGGTTCCTTGGTATCAGTTTTGGTGAGTATAATCCAGCAAGCACTTCTACTGTAAATAGCAATTTTTGAGGCACGTGCACACACAGATGCCATGTGGTGCTCCAGTACCTGCTTGTTACAGCGCCTGCCATTATTCAGATTGAATGAGATGCATATGTGTGTATGTTTTGGTTGTTTTGTGTTTGTGATGCTTCTCCACAGGTAATTGGAGAACATTCCACCCTGTGACAACTTTGCTGATCGACCAACTGTCGTGGACTCTATTGATTGTCGGTTGGCGTCCCTTCATTTGTTTCACAGGTTCCATTTAGTCAGATAGTTTCTTGTTTCTTACAAAGTTACTTACCCATGTATTTTGCTTGCCACATGTGTGACCCCCAGTATATTTTTTAGTTGTTTAGTTATCACTAGTCACCGACATTTCTCCTACTGACCAGCAGGTGGCGACAGCGTGGCGTGCGGGCAACGCCTGGAAGATAACGTACATTTTGGTCACATATTGTCCCCACTACAAAAAGATATAAACACATTTATTATAAATAAATACATAAATTCGTTGTGTGTGTAATATGTGTTTGTTTGTTTGTGCAGTCCCTGACCAAATTTTAAATATCTGCTTGCAAACGTTCTATCTCTGACCAAAAGAGACAGGAAACATCCACCAATTCATTAATTCTTTCTACCGTTTTTGATCTGACAGGTCGAGGAAGCCTTGGGGGAAAAAAAGTAGAACCGGAAGTATTCCAAACGGAGCTCACTATAAATCAAAAGCAGACCCAGGGGCGCCCTCTGCAAACTGACCACCACCTTGCAAAGTCTCAACGAGTGGGAGTGCTCTCGATTTTGGAATTAACGCCCGAACGAGAACCACGAGGTTGGTGAATGCTTGTTTGTTTCTTTGCTTGCACGACATCCCTCCAATGGGAATTTCCGAGCTATTCAATGAAATGGTTTGACATTTGGAACGATGGCATGGTTGATTGGCGATGCGATTAATTTCGTTTAATTGAAATCGCGTCAAATTACATGAATGAGAACATGTCTTGCACGGTAAACGGGCTGGCATGACTAACGAGTCTTTCTCCGTCGTTGTAGTTTGTTTTTTCACTATCAAAAGTGTTTCGTTCTCATGTGCATACTTCATTTAAGTTGAAGCAATTGTTTCAACGATGCCATTAAACGCCATTAAAAACGTAAAGCAGTGGTGAGAATTAAATTTGATACAAAGTGTGCGTTTGCTGTGCACTTTTAATGTCATTTTGTTCACATGTGAGCAAATTCTGAATCACAATTATTTCTGAACCAAGCAGCAAAAACAATGTCACAGCTGTTCAGAGTTGATGCAATGTTCTGGGAGCTCCCTGAACTCTTTGTTGGAATTTTAAAACAAAGATGCTTACTCTATTGTTTGAAAAGAAAACCCTTCAACATGTTGGAAATCTATTTATCAAATCTGCTTAACTCATTCAGTGCTTGCCATTTTCAAAGTATTTCAGCTCATCCTAGATCCTGCTTTTTACGCTGATGGAAAGCAAGAGGTTTGTTAATATGGAAAAATGGAATTGGTTCACAATAAACACACAAACGGATTGGTACATTGTAGTATTTTTGTGCTAGTCATTGCAACTACAAATATTCCCGCTCTCTTCTAGTTGTGGAGCCTAGCAATGGTGCAGCTTCCTCCTTCCCCAACGGTGGGCGTCACACTCGCTGGTGAACAATCAGAAGAGAAGGAACGAATGGAAGGCACTTTGATTGTTTTGAGTCCAAAGAAAGACTCGCCTGCAAGCCTCGGTGCCCTTCCGAGCTTTGACTCCCCCACTGCCTATTATGGGTATGAAACCTACATTGAAGATGGACTTATCTGCCTCAAACACAAGGTTCGAAACTTGGAGAAAAAGAAGGTAGGAACACAAAATTGTGGCCAGAGAGATTGGAGAGCATATTGGGATGTGTGGTTGACGAAATGCCTGACATTTCTTTCATGTTTATTATTTTCAGCTGAAACTAGAACACTATAAGAGATGCATGACCTGGGGTGAGGCTCTAAACAAAGACCAAATTGTGAGTCCATATTTTGCATATGACACTAAAATAGTGTGCTGTGACTAAGTTGTTTTTGTTTTTAGGCTGCTACTGATAAATATGAGCAGGTTGTGCATAACCTGGAGTTTGCCAAGGAGCTCCATAAAACCCTGGACAGCTTGACGCAAAACGTAAGCGTTTCACATTAATTAGCGTGCATCCAAAATGCCGATGTCTTTGCTTGGCAGCTGCTGAGGTCGCAGAAGAAGGCAGTAAAGAGGGAACAACTGGTACGGCTGGAGGCGGAGAGGCGGCGGCTCAGCATGGTGCTCCAAATCCAACACCTCCTTAGCAGCATCCAACAGGCCCATGTGAAGAAAGATCTGCTAAACGGACACAACCAGGCACCCTACCTACCTGCAAAGTATCTCAACAGCTTGAGCCAGCTGGCCTCCTTGCTCGAAGTGAAGCAGGATGACCGACTGAGGTGATGTAAAAAAAAAAAAAAAAAAAATCAGAAAAGACTTGCAAACTGTGGTTGCAACCATAATAAAGTCACGTTTGTCTGAATTTTGTCCTCGCTGCGTTTAAGTTTAGAGCAGTGGATGGAGCAAGCGGCGGTGTTGTACGTCGACCTTCTGGAGGGGGAAGAAAAACCAGTGGCCGGATCGACATGTACGTGTCGACGAATGACACACTTCATGCCACATCACACACTCCCGAATTAATTATTACTTTGTTCTCATTTGTTTGTTTTCAGTTAAATTGCTGAAAGGGGAACTTACCAAATTATCAAAATGCAAGTACTTCACTTGTCTTCCTTCCAAAGAAACTCTAGGTATGTTCAAGCAGTTTTTTTTTACCCCATGTTGTGACCGTGGTAGTGCTATTAAAATGAATTGATTCGCTAATTTATAAAAGCTAATAAATAAAATAAGAATACATATTGATGGATTTTAACAGAACAACAATGGCTAACAACAGAATCCTGATTTTATTGATTTTTTTATCATTATTTATTTGTGTGTGTGTTTTGCTAGTTAAATCAAAGTTGACGCTCCCTGAAGTTTCTAAAGAGGTAAGGTCACATTCACTTTTATTATTTTTTTTTTTAAGAGGTGCAACTAAAGTTTTATCGCTGTTAATATAGCTTTTTTTTCTTAACTATTCAATTAAATCTCTCTGTAAAAGAAGTACATAGTTAAGGCGGAGAATAAATAAGGGTTTTAATATCGGTGACGGTTGACACTGTGAATGTCCTTCCTCAGAATTTTAAGGACGACGTGATGATTTTGAGAGCGGATGACCCTCCTGACTGTTGGGATTTGGAGTTCTCCGACAAAGGCGTTTTACCTCAGGCTGCGGTCAACAAACCATGGAAAGCCTTAGCCACTGTCGTCCCCAAAATCCCGGTTACCGCCAAGTGCAAATCAACTAGTAGTAAAGAGGTAAACTTATTTTGTTAAAAAAAAAATCCCAAAACAATTTCCCATGCTTTTTCTTTGATTTCAGGAAAAGAAGAAAAAACCTAAAAGAGCACCAAATACAAAGACCGTGAGTACAAAATAGTTGATTGAAGAAAAAAAATAGTTCAAGTTTAACATGACGCCTTGTGGTTCTTGGCAGGACGTACACAAAGGTTTACCTGGAATGAAATTCAGCTCTCCGACCTTCCCCAAAGACCCGATCAAGAGAAAAAAACACTTGGAGGACCTCATGACCAAGATCCACGGCTCTTTCAGTTTTATGCAGGTGGAATGTTGCAATTGAATAACCAGACCCGTGTAGTAGAAAACTGATACAAAAACATAACTTTCTTAGAACTTCCTTCAATGGAGATTACCCATTTTAGTTTTAATTTTAACATTTTACGTTCCCATCTAGGATTCTCTCCTAGATTGCGACTTCTCTTTGGAAAATGGAGAGTCCACATTTAAAAGGGAGCCGTCAGAATTGTCATCCCCTCTGGGTAATGTTGATCCACTCGAAATTGGAGGAGTTTAATTGACGTCATCGCTTTTTGGATTTTTATTTTATTGTAATTAAGAGTAACTTGAAGTCAAGTGTCATGGCATTTTTTTTTTCTCAAATTTAATGCGCTGTCAACTAGAGTTTATTCCCAACATACTGCATGTGTTGCCTGTCAATTTTGCTCTGATTTAAAAAAAATGCAAATCAGGATTATTAGTTTAACCAAAAAAAAATGATTTCATACTTAATTTTCTTTCTCCCAAACAACAGCTTTAAAAAACCCAAGTGAGCCGCTGCCAAAAGAAATGCATGTAAGTTTCTATCACGCACAATTTATTTATTTTTTAATAAATATCCACTGTTTGTCATGGTAGTGTTTAATCCCTTAATTTTCTCTTCACAGTCCACGCCCCTGCCTTCGAGGCTTCTGGACCACAAAACAAGACTGATAAATGGGGATCAGGGCCTAAAAAGCTACCAGCTGGAGATGTCCTCAAATGTAAGACTGTGCAATAATATGACCTTTATAGAATATACGTTTAAATTGCATTTTTTTTTTTTCGACAGGAAACTCCGCATATGGCTGAACGGAAGGAATTTTCTTCACCATTGTTTTGCACGCCACAGTCTGCAATCTCTGTCAGTTTGAAGTCCATCTGTATTAATGTTTGGGGAAATCTGGAGTAACTTGCAATGTGTTGCACTTTTTAAGAGCGGTGGGGCTATTTAATGAGACTTAAATGGTGACTTAAAACTAGCATTTAAAAGATTAAACTCATTTAAGCTTGGAATCACTTTATTTCCGTTATTGTTTGACACGCTCATACTTTGTCTTCCTCAGACACTGGTCGCTGAATCAGAAAAGATTTCTCCTTGTAACAGAATGCTACCGAGCATCTCCATCCCGGCTCCCAAGCACACATTTTCCACCCCACCCGCAAGGCAAACTGTCACCTCCGTGCAATTTCATGATATCCCATCAGTAAGTCTTCAAACTTGTTGATTAGCAAAAATTTTTGCAACACTTTCTATCTGCACTCTTTTCGACGCCGGTCTCTTTTATTGTAGGTCTTGAACCCAGAGGCGACGGTCGAGCCAACCTACGCCAATTGCAGCACCCAAACACCGCCTGAGTTTGCACCCTTAGAAGAAGAATCTCAAACAATGGGTATGCCTCTGATGCCAAATTTTGTCTGTCAAAAATTTTAAACATGACGCAAATTTTGATACTGGATGCTTTATTTCTGTTTGGCAGGTGAGACGTGCATTTTCCAGAATCAGCTCAAGAACTACGGCTCTTTCTTCGGTGCTCCGAGAAGAGTGAGTCAACTGCTCAACTTCTCTCTACTCTTATTTTTGCTGTAGACTAAATTTGGATTTGACCTCAAAGAAGTGCGGTATTCGTAGACTTCAAGAAAAAAAAAATATAGCCTTTGATATGTTTGCAGGACTCTGGATCCCAACATATCTGTGTTTGTGGAGTACAGCATCATTCCAGTGGTAAGAACACCGTTTTATATTGTCATTTAAAAAAACATTTATAGTGAGAATAAAGAACCAGCCACCAATATCAGTTGGCAAGGAAATATTACACACGTGGATAAAGTTGTTGGGTACCCCTTGCTTAATAAAAGAAAAATATAGGTGTCAAGTAAGCAATGAAAATCAGAAATGGAATTGTGGTTCAACAGAATTGATATAAAAAAAATAAATAAACTCATGAAAGTGGCCGGTACAAAAAAAAAAATCTAATTTGCGGAGATGGACATTCTGCTTTGCTGACAAATGGCGGAAAACAAAAATAAAAGCGAGGCAAAACTGATGACAAATAAAAGCGATGGATGATACCGATAGTAACAAAATAGCCCGGGCAAATTTAGAAGAAATTAAAGCTGAACTCAAAGGTAAAGGAAGTGTCAGATTGCACCATCTGTCATTGTTTGAGCCAAAGTGGACTTTACGGGAGATGACCAAGGAGGACGTCGCGGTTGAATATCATATCATGAAAAAGCAAACTGCATATTGGCAATGTCCAGAGGACAGTGGAAACGGAACTGGAACTTTTTGGAACACCATTTTTCTCAAATGCAAGAGTGGAGCATAGGAAGAAAAGAACACTACTGTGAAGTGAGGAGGAGGTTTAATTTCCCGGAGCTACTTTGCGTCATCTGGCATGGAATTTCTGGAACCTTTGCTGGGTTCAATTAAAT
This sequence comes from Idiotropiscis lumnitzeri, assembly GCF_059441095.1. Lineage (NCBI taxonomy): Eukaryota > Metazoa > Chordata > Actinopteri > Syngnathiformes > Syngnathidae > Idiotropiscis > Idiotropiscis lumnitzeri. Next base: position 5,328,657 of record NC_142392.1, read on the forward strand.
GACAGAATTTTCGATGCACAGGTGAGATAACCCTAAAACTTTATTTTATTATTTTTTTCAACTCTGATTATAAACACTAATGAAGCACACCCAAGAAACCCAGACGCACATGGAATTTTATTTCTGTTTCCGCAGCAGCCTGGCGCGAGTCCTCACAGATGAGCAGCCCAGACCGTGCGGAAGAATTCACAACGGTGGATTCAGGACATGGCGATTCCCTTCCCGTCTCCATCGTCGAGGTCCCGCATAGTCCTCAAGGCCACCATCACCCTTCCCTGCTTCCCATGCCACTTTACCCTTTCTCCCAGCCGCTGAAAGTTGCATTCACGGCCTCTCGCTCCGTCAACTTTGCTCCAGGCAACCTTGACCAGCCCATTGTTTTTGATCAGCTGCACAGCAACCTTGGAGAGATGTTTGACACCCACCTTGGCCGCTTCACCTGTCCTATTAATGGAATGTATGTGTTCATGTTCCACATCCTTAAACTGGCAATTAATGTGCCACTTTACATTAATCTCATGTGCAATGATGAAGTAATGGTGTCCGCGTACGCCAATGATGGCGCACCGGATCATGAGACGGCTAGCAACCATGCCATCTTGCCTCTCTTCCAAGGGGATCAGGTTTGGCTCAGATTGCATCGCGGTGCCATTTATGGAAGCACCTGGAAGTATAGTACGTTTTCTGGATTCTTGCTTTACCAGGACTGAGCTGTACCAAAGTGTTGACTCATCAAGTCAGCCAGCATCCCCGTTCCTTTTTCACCCAAAAGCATGTAAAATGTATTCTACATGTACAACGCTTCTTTATAATATAGAACGGGATTTCTGGTCGACTATCAAACCTCTGTACTCGTAAACTATGTAATCCAAACTGTGTTGGTGGTGGGTATGGTGTTGAACACAAATGGCCCTGTATGTTGAATTAAAATCCAAACTGAAGAGGTCAAATTGGTCTCTTGATTTGGCTTAATAAAAGATGAGCAGTGATACTTGTGTGCTTGCATTTTCTTCATTTTGAACGGGAGTTCCTAATTGTATTCTAATCCTAAAATTGTCGGAGCAGATCCGGAAATTCTACTCATCATCGCCAGGGACGAGAGCGCGGCTCACCAAACTGAATAATTTTATTGAGCATTCTGTGTTTAATAAATCAAATGTCATTTAACAAATGCAGTACGGCCATTAGATAGAGCAGTTAAAAAAAAGAAAAATAATTGACAATTTTACATCTTTTAGTGCAATTTCTGAAGTGTTTAAATTAAATTCTTCTTCAATAAAACGTCAATGTATAACACACATACGGACGAGTTCTGGTAGCAACCACTCCAAGACGCAAGGTGGCAGCAAACTTCCAGAGAGTCTCTCAAATGATGCCGTAAAGTGTGTGTTTTTAGTTTACGTTTACGTCCTCTAATTGCTGCTCACCGGCAGAGTTTTGTTGTTTTAAAAGATTGATGGGATTTTAAACCGCTACGATATTACTTCCACTATGAACCCACGTACACTGTGATCTATTCAATAGCGAACCTCACCATAAAAACTATTTTGTTTTGTCTCTATGTGTCAAATTTGGTCACGGCTTGGGCGACATTAAATGCGGTTCTATAACGGCCTTCAGGATTCAGGGAATCGCGTAAATGCTTTTTGCATGAAGTGAAGTCATGGATCCCAACCGGATAATTCAAGCTTTGAGAGGGACTATCGACCCTAACCTGAGAAGAGCGGCTGAAGATGAACTCAATCAGGTGCTAAAGACGTCTCATTGTAATTATGAAAGGCTTTGACTATGGTGATGGGGCAGGGGCGTGCCGAGATCTTTGGAGGGGCGAGGTGCTCAAATCAAAAAGGGGGGCAAATTGCAAGTATTCAAATATTGTTTTTGTCTAACTCTGACCTTGCTCTGGTGTGTTTCAGTCCTACAAAATCATCAACTTTGCACCAACTCTGCTTCAGATCATTGTGTCGGAGCAGGTGGAGTTTCCAGTTCGGCAAGCAGGTATGAAATGTTTTTTTTTTGTTTTGTTTAAGGACCAACATTTATTTCAATTTTCATATTGATTATTTAGACTCCTCATTTAGTGTCTAGAAATGTACCTATCAAATGTACTTAATTCAGTATCTTTCTAGTCATCCTCTTTAACTTCATTCTAACCCAACTCTCAGTGAGAAAGTTTCTTATATATGTCTCATGTTGACATTGTTATGTTTATCTGATTGTGTATGCCTGGTCACAGCGGCTATCTATCTGAAGAACATGATTGGCCAATATTGGCAGGACAGAGAGCCATCTCTGGGAAAAGGGGTGTTCCCCTTTAATATTCATGAAAACGACCGCCAGCAGATCAGAAATCACATTGTGGAGGGCGTCATCCGCTGTCCTGAGACCATACGGTACATCTCTTCTCATCCTTCATTCGACAATGCAAGTCTTTACTGTCATGTGAATTTTAAATTTGGCAGGTTTGTGTGGAATACTCGAGAGCAAATTTTGCAAATTGTGGCCGATGGTGTTTATTTACTCAAATGGTGCTGCAAGTGTTGAATGTTAAAACAAAAAAATATATATTAGGATTGAAGATATTTACATTTGTTGGTTGAACATTAATTAGGTCTAACTGTACATTCTTCTGCCCGTAATAACTTCACTGATTGTATGCAGCGCCCAGCTGACCATGTGTCTTCGAACGATCATCAAACACGACTTCCCAGGACGTTGGACTGCCATAGTGGACAAGCTAAGCTTGTACTTGCAGTCGAACAACAGCGGCAGCTGGTATGGCAGCCTGCTGGCTCTCTACCAACTCGTCAAAACCTACGAGTGAGTAACCTCTTCACAATTTTCCTTCCGAACTCGAGTTATTGTGGTTGTTGTCAGCGACGGAGAAAGTGCAATTTAGGACAACATGTTTGCACTTCAGGTACCGGAAGGCGGATGAGAGGGAGCCATTGCTTGCGGCCATGCAAATCTTTCTACCGCGGATTCAGCAGCTCATCATCCAGCTGCTGAATGACGCCACCATATTCTCGGTCCTCATTCAAAAACAAATCCTTAAAATCTTCCATTCTCTCATTCAGGTATGTTTTGCCCCTCATTTTAACCCACAAATCCATTCATTTTATCGAGTAAAACATTTTATAAATCATTTTTATGTGTCCTTCTTGCTCCGCAGTACTCGCTTCCGCTCCAGCTGATCAACAATACAGTGATGACTCAATGGATGGAAGTCTTTCGCGCCGTAATGGACCGTGATGTTCCTGCCGTAAGATAAATTTACATTGCGGACCGTATATCCGCTCCGTTATAGCTCTAATTGTGCGTGTGTTCGCTGCGTAGGGATCCAAAGCTCACATTTCCCTCCATTTGTTAGGAAACTTTGCAGCTGGATGAAGATGATCGTCCTGAGTTGTCATGGTGGAAGTGCAAGAAATGGGCGCTGCGCGTCATTACGAGACTTTTCAAGCGGTGAGCTTCTTTTTTACGACAACATTCTGCCGTCACCTACATGTGTATATGTTTACGTCTAATGTGTATGTACAAATCTGTTTGTTTTTTTTTTTCAGATATGGAAGCCCAGGCAACGTGACAAAAGAGTACTTTGAGTTTGCAGATTTCTTCTTAAAGACCTACGCGGTGGGATTGCAGCAAGTAAGTGCGAACGGGCTTTAAAATCATATTAGATCAAAGAAATGCTATTTCTTATTAGCGATTATCTTTTTCTGTTCTCCGTCTAGGTCTTGTTGAAGGTCGTGGATCAATACAGACAGAAGCAGTATGTCACTCCTCGTGTTCTCCAGCAGTGTCTCAACTATCTCAACCAGGGACTTTGCCATTCTCTGACGTGGAAACAGATGAAGCCTCACATGCAGGTAAGCGCGACGGAATTATTGCAGTCGCCTCAATTGTCCGATTTACGATTTTATGTTTCAATGGATTAAATTCATTTGGAAAATTGGTAAACTGAAAGACTGTTCCGGAACTCCTCATACGTATTTAGTACGTTGTTAAAACCGAGATCTTTTTGTTTTGATTGATTTGAGTCTTTTATCTCTTCCAGACTATTTGTCAGGAGGTGATCTTCCCTCTCATGTGTTACAAAGACGAGGACGAAAGGCTGTGGCAGGAAGACCCATTTGAATACATCCGCATGAAGTTTTGTATGTATAAATATAACCTCAGCAGATTATTAATATTATGATCGAAATGTTTTTTTTTTTGTTCTCAAGATGTAGATAGCAATGTTTTTTCCGAAAATCTTTTATTTATTTTTCCTACAGACCTTTATGACGATCATGCCCTTCCAGCCACTGCTGCCCAGAGCCTTTTGTGCAATGCCGCACGAAAGAGAAAGGCGGTAAGGAGTAGCATTACCCGTGAATGTGTCGGTTTGCAAACACCTCCGCAGAATTGCAATTTTTTTTTTCTTAAAAGGTTCTGCCTCAAATGATGGAGTTCTGCCACCACATTCTGATGGATCCCACATCTGACGCCCGAAGGAAAGATGGAGCACTGCATTGTATCGGCGCGCTGGCTGAGCTGCTAATTAAGGTGCATATACAAAACTATCACCTCATTTTGGAGTTGGAATGGATTATTTTAATTTATAACTGTCTACACCATTGAATACACATTTTTCAACTTCTCTTTTCGTTGGGCTTTGCTGCGCATTCCACAGAAGCGGATTTACATGGAGCAAATGGAGTTGATGCTGCAAAATTACGTCTTCCCTTTGCTCGACTCTCGATTGGGTTACTTGCGAGCTCGGGTAAGTGAACCACACGCTAAAAAATTAACATAACATTACGTTTGGAACCAATTGTAATATATTTAATAACCAGGGTGATAAATTTATATTCATACATATTAGCACTCTTTTTTTAATTCTCTGAATCATTTTTGGGGTGGAAACAAAAATGCATATCATGATATGTGATTCAACTTTTTTTTTTTTGGCAGTCATGCTGGGTCCTCCACTGCTTCAGTCAGCTGCATTTCCACAACGTGATAGCGTTGAGGAATGCCGTGGAGTTGGTCAAGAAGGACCTGGTCGATGACAACGAGATGCCAGTCAAGGTGGAGGCTGCCATTGCTTTACAAATGTTGATCAGCAATCAGGAAGAGGGTACGTATGATATTTTCGAAGGATCGAATCGAATCATTTTGAAGCTTTAAGATTGAATTTTTGTGACGCGTTTGTGCACGGGCAGCAAAGCTCTACATCCGGCCTCACATTCGACCAGTTATGCAACAACTGCTCCACGTGGTGAAAGAGACCGAGAATGATGATTTGACAAATGTCATTCAGAAGATGATCTGCGAGTACAACGAAGAAGTCGCGGCGATCGCCGTTGACATGACACAGAACCTGGTAAGAGAGACAAACTTGTCACGACTCCCTATTGAGGGTTCACCCAAAGTTGTACTTTTAGTTTGGAAAAACGTTGAATTTTCTAAACACGCTGCTTAATGACTGATTGATTTTAAGATGGCGACGTGTGTATTTCCCAGGCTGAGATCTTCACCCGGGTTCTTCAGAGTGAGGAGTACGAGGACAATGAGGACAAGACTGTCATGGCGCTTGGAATCCTGAGCACCATGGACACCATTCTCACAGTCATGGAGGACCACAAGGAGGTTGCGCTACTCACTCGTTGTTTAGTTTGCGATGCTTCCAAGTAGGATAGGATATTGTTTGTGGTTAATAAATAATGAAATATCATATCACGTACTGATTGTTAGACTCTATAATTTAGATAATTCTTTTTTTTTTATCCTCTACTTCAGATCACTCAACAGCTGGAGGATATTTGTTTGCAGGTGATTGGCCTGGTCTTGCAGAAACCGATCATAGGTATGGCCCGTGTGTCTGTGCACGTGATTTTTTTTTTTTCCCCCAGAGATTGGGGACTCGAGTCATTTGACTTGACGACTCGGAATGCCATTTTTAGCACTCGAGACTTGGGAGAGACTTAACTTGACTTTGATTCGTGTCAATCACAGAATTCTACGAGGAGATTCTGTCTCTGGCGTTTGGACTTACATGCCAGACCATCTCCCCGCAGATGTGGCAGCTGCTGAGCGTCCTGTATCAGGTCTTTCAGCATGACTCCTTTGACTACTTCACCGGTGGGTGTCACCTGACTCGACAGTTGTGGTCACAAGTTTACATACACTAAAGCATTTTTTTTTTATACACACCGCAGATATGATGCCACTTTTGCATAACTACGTCACCGTGGATACAGATGTCTTCCTATCCAACCCCAAAAATGTGGAGATCATCTACAGCATGTGCAAAAAGGTATTATTTCTCTGTTCCGGACCAAAAGTTTCTGAGTTTTACAGTTAAGCGCATTTTGATCATCTGTGCCAGGTGCTGACCACCGATTCAGGTGAGGAAGCCGAGTGTCACGCTGCCAAACTGTTGGAGGTCATCATATTGCAGTGCAAAGGCAGAGGAATTGACCAGGTCAGAAATAGTCTTGACATCACTTGATTAGTACATGTGTGTACGTATATATATGACATTGATACACACACACACATACTTAGTGGATATGCATACTCGTTACTTGGAGCAAGTGATTGACAGTTCTTTTTTTTTTTTTAATGTCTCCCAACTGCAGTGTATCCCTCTGTTTGTGGAGGCAGCGCTGGAGCGTTTGACACGCGGCGTCAAGTCCAACAAGCTTCGGATCATGTGCCTGGAGGTGGCTATCGCTGCGCTTTACTACAGCCCGGCCATTCTTATGCACACTTTGGACAACGCGCACTTCTCCCAAAACCCGCAGACCATTACTGCGCACTTTATCAACCAGTGGATGAACGACACTGAATTCTTCCTTGGGTGAGAAACATCAATTGTCCTGCTGTGATGAAAATGCTCCCCTTTATTAATTGTTGTTTTTTGTCGCAGTTTTTAAAAAGGAAAAAATTTAAAAAGGCTCCACTATTTTTACATTTTTCTTTCATAAAGAGCTACAGTATGTCCGCCATTAGCATTTTTGATTCGCTCCTAGCATCCATGACCGTAAGATGTGCATCATTGGCCTGACCGTGCTGATGGAGCTGCCGAGTCGTCCAGCGGCGCTGGAGGGCGTCGCCGCCCAAATCCTTCCGTCCGTCCTGCTCCTCTTCTTGGGGCTCAAGCACATTTCTGCTTCGCGGCACATCAACAAACCTGACCTGCTGGCCAACACGAGGACTTTGGATGAAGAGCAAAATGGTGAGTTGCACAATGTTCAGAAGCCAAAAGCATGTTGACTGAAAAGAGCATCAAGGATCTGGCATCAATATGACTACATTCTCTAACTGCAGAGGAGATTCCTAGTGATGAGGATGAAGTGAATGAAAAATGCAGCGTTACGCAGCAGGAATCCAGCGTGCCAATGGGTCTGGGAGACGAGAGTAATGACGACGATGACGACTGGGATGATGATGATGATGATGATGACTGCTTTGAAGGAACGCCTCTGGAAGAGTACAGCACACCCCTTGACTACGACAACGGCGAAGATGAATATCAGTTCTTTGCATCTGCCCTGCTCAGTAAATCACGTTTCCTACTCCTCAACGGACAATCAAGTTTCATCACTCATTTTTAACTAGCAGGTAATACGACAAAATTCGAATCTGTAACTTACTGTGCTGACATTCTCTGTCAGGGGTCCAGAATACAGACGTGGCTTGGTACCAGTGTTTGACTGCACCCCTCAGTGATGACCAGAAAACGCAGCTCCAGGAGATTTACAGCATCTCACAGCAGAGGAGGAGTACTGCCACCAAGGGCCAGTGGTAAGGTGCAACACGAGTCACAGACAAAAAACATGGATAATGTTAATTATTATATATTTTATAAATATAATGTGCTAGAATGAGCTCAAACAGTTCACTTCTTTTTTTTTCTTTTTTTTTAGAGTTCCAATAAGTTACTGAGGATTCTGAATACAGAGGCTGATATGACCTGACCTTCTCTGAAAGCGTCTGAATTTAAGGCAACTTTGGCTCAACGTTCTGTCGGACTGTCTTTTGAGACGTGCGAGTCAAATAGTTCCAGTTATGGTATCCACCAGGACAGACTGTATTTATATTTTCTTGACATTAAAAAAAAAAAAAAAGTCATAGTAATAATTCTTACTGTTAGTGAAATGCATTGCGTGCCAGTGTGTGTTCTCAAAGAATTAAACACAAATAAGTGTTTGTGTCATATGTGTAATACAATCTCATGTCACTGTTGCTGTAGCAAAAATGTCATTGGATGAAATTTGGACGATTAAGATTTTTGTCAGGCTGCTTACTTTTGATATACTGTCTGCAATCTGGAGATTGTGTCACAAGTAAGAAACGGAAGCTCGGCTTTGGGTTTACTTGTTTTGTGTACTGAAGAATTTTACTGAAACAATTTAGAAAATCATAAAATCATCTAACATCTCACAGTATGTTTTTGTTGCTCAATTTATACACTAAAATAAAAAAATGTGTGAGTGCTTTTAAAAATTTCAAGATTGATGAAATGGTGCTAATAACTTGTCGCCATCTTGTGGCGTCTTTTTGTAGGTGTCGACTCCAAGCATGGGAACGCACAAAATAAATGTTCATTTGACAGACCACATCAAACTCGGTCGCGGTAGGAATGTCTTTACTGTTTTGTATATTTACAAATGATTAAACATTTTTTTTTAATTTCAGTCGGTAAAAATCCAAGACAATTCAGTCCCAAGTTTCTTTTTCTTCAAACGAGGAGTTTAGTATAAAACAATCCGACAGCAAAGGTGCTTCCTAAAAAAAAAATGATAACCCAATCCCAAGTTTTCTGTTACAGAAAAAGAATAATTTCCAGTCACTTCCAATCAGAATGGTGCGTGGAAAATGACGTGGAATAAATGCTGGTTGAAGCGTTCTGGAACTTCAGCCATGGAGAGGACATCGTCGGTCATGAGGTAAGCGATCGGGCCCACGCGAGTCCACACACACCTTTCGCAGAGTGCACCCTCGCGAGATTGCCCACTCGCCTGCACGGAGACAAAAGATCCACAATAAGAAATAAATAGTCAAACTTTTTGTCTGTGGCTCCAAACGCAATAACGCTTTTTTAAGATTTTTTTTATTTTTTTTTGAAAGTTGCTGAATGTCCTTACATATGTCATCTGTCTTTTGAACATCATGAAAGCGGCCTCGGGCGTGATGCAGTTGGGACAGGCGGAAACGATGCACGGCGGCGTCTCGGCCGTTTTCAACGGAGCGCTGGGCATCACCGACTTTAAGAAATACTCCTGTCGATGATAAGGTAAATAAATGACTTTCACGTGGACGGTGTGTACAACATGCGAGCGTGTGATCAAGTCCTACGCCAGTCTGGGTGATGATTCGACGGATGCTCCGTGTGATGATCAGCGTCGTTTTAGCGCGAGTCACCGCCACATAGAGCAGGTTCCATTCATCGTGGGGGATTTTACCTGAGAGATCAAATTAGAAATGGAACCAAAAAAAAGTCAAATACAGTGGTACCTTTGGGTACAATTTTAATTTGTTTGCTTATTGAAATCTTGGCTGAAAACAAATTGACAAACTCACAAAAAGCAAAGTCGTTGCAGTGGTGGTGGTTGTGTCTGGAGCAGGGAACGTTGACAAAGTCGTCACTGACCATCACGATTTCAAATTCCAGGCCTTTAGCTTTGTGGACCGTGCCAAGTATGAAGTCTGGAAGAAAGCACAAAATATTAATCGACTACAATGTTTAGGTTTTTTTTTTCCTTTTAATTGTCATAAAGTGCATACCGGCTTTTTTAGGGTTGACTTCCGAGTGCCTCCTCAGACTCCTCACCAGATCGGGGATGCGACTTTTGTATTTGGCCACAATTGTGATCTTGGCCTCCAAGTCTCGGTCCTCGGTCTTGAGAGCGTAGAGCTTGAGCGCCTCAAAGGAGTTTTGTTTGATGTTTGCAAACGATCCAATGAGGTGGTCCCTGATCACTGAGAAGGAGAACGACAATCATTTCCTCAGCTAGCGCAAACGGAGCAAAATGCTGTGTGTGAGCCTCACGTTTGCGGTTTTCTTTGTCTTCCATTAGGTACCAAATGTCCTTGATCTTATTCAAGCCGATGTTGTCCACGCCCTGTGAGGTAAAGAGAATCTACAGTGAGCTAGAATGACACAAACGTCACTCAAATCTGTTTTCTTTTTTTTTTTTGGCAAGGGGGGGGGGGTATGTAACGGCAGCAATAGCTCAGACTATAACGGGGGTGGGCAACGTATGGCAGGCGGGCCACATATGGGCAGCACCGTTCTTTAATCTGGCCCACAATTGTTTGCAACTTTTTAATTCTGATTAAAATTAAAATAAATTATTTGATTCAAATTACATTACATAAAATATCATTTAATTATTATAATTAATAAAATAAAGACTAGTATTAAAAATATCATTTTACCTCAAATAAATCAAAAGATGATGAAACGGTAATTCATATTGTAAAAAAAATTTATTCTGTGGGGTAGGCGAATTAAAAAATGGCGTGTATAGACAAGACACTCACGCCTACGAAGTAGATGCTGCACTCCGTGTTGGCCTCGGTCAGCCGCACGGCTTCGCTGAACACGCCCAAATTGCACCTGAACAAGATGGCCGTGTTTCCCTTGCTCGGACTCTTCCCGTTGGCGACATCCTGCTGAGCTTGTGCGGATTGCTCATCAAACACACCGCCTGCGAAATGTGCAAGAAAATTGATCACGTATGTTGGAGAGAAAAAGGACCGGTTATTTTCGCGTTAGCCGTTTACCTTTCTGCCTTCCGCCAACGAGGATTTTGTGGACGTTCTTGCATACTGTGAGGATGCTAGCACCGACGAAAGCGATCTCGGCGCCAAAGCGGAAACTCTGGACGATAGAAGATGACTTAACGGCGACGTAAAAAAAGTATTTTTTGAATAGTCTGTGATTGTGTGCGCAAACCTGCGTTAGGTAGTAAATGTGCGTGTGCTCCACCGTCTGCAACGCATTAATGGCTCCTCTGAAGGTGTAAATCTGCTGGTGGGGATCGCCGACCAGCATTTTGCCACATTTCTGGATCAACAGCACGTCCATGATGCCTGAAGAAGAGAGCAGACGGGAGGGATGAAGGAAAGCAACGACGACAAAAGGAAAGAAAGTGACTCGTTGAGGGACACACTCGGCGTGCAGTCCTGCGCTTCGTCGATGAAAATCACGTCGTATTGGTCGGAGAGGCGGACCTTTGGCTTTTGGAGCTGCCATAACTTGAGGTAACCTGGCGGAGAAAAGAACCATTTTGAATTATCCGAAATACACACACCACAGAAGATAAGTCATTGTTTTACCGTCGTGAGTCATACGGTAGCTTTTTTCTTCCGTCTCATTGAGGTCCTTCATTTTGGTCCAAATGTTCCTTGCATCTCGGACGTACAACTACACGTGCAAAAAGATGAATGAACATTTAAGCAATTCACTTTTTTCCACACCCATCTTGACTCCTCACCTGTTTTTCTTCTTCAGTTATGTGCGTTTTGAGTCCTTGAAGACTCACTTGCGCGCTAGGCACGTGACTCAAGCCGATGGTCTCGTCAACGGAAGCCATGAAGCTGTTAAGAGTCGTGGCCACCACTTTGGCCTTGGCGTACCCCCCTCGGCCTTTGGGCAGGACCGTGTTGATGAAGAATGCATTCAGATTAAAGGTGAGCTTCTTTTGGTACCTTTTGACACAGAAATGAAATCTCAAAATCGGAATCCGTATGAATTTGGACATTTCATGGCGCACGCTTCTCACAAATTTCCGATGTCTCTATAGGCCATCGAGTGGACAGTCTTGCAGTCCACGTTGGGCGGGAAACGTTGCGAGGCCTCGCTAGCCACCGACTTGTTGAAGGCGACGTAGAGGAAGCGGAGGTGCGGCCGCTGCTCGGCGTACTTGATCAGCGTGGTCGTCTTCCCCGTGCCTTTGACGCAAAAGGTGTGTTAGCCGGCGAGATTTGATTTGTTCTCGAAATTTTAAGTGTGAAAGTTCACCGCACCTGCAAAAGCCACAATCTTCACCAAGTGGTCTTTCTGAATGTCGTGGCTGAGGATGTGCAGCTGTTCCGAGGTCATTGTCATGCGTGAGCCCCTGGCAGGAAAGCAAAAAGATGCCTTGGTGAACATTCAAGCCACACAAAATAATTTTAGTTGGAATACAGACCATTTCTTGATCACATTACTTATTTTGAGTATTGAAATCACAAAACTGGTCTCACCTGTCATCCGGGGAGCAAACAGAAAAGGGTCCGTTCTCTCTCAGGTGAAGAACATAATAGATGTTGTAATGCAACCTGGGAAGCAACCCCAAAAAATGTTAAAGAAGATATATTACTGTATTACTTTCTACTAGTAGCTTTGGCGCCATCTTGTGGCATATTTAGACAAGTCAATTTTCCATTGGGATAGAAAACAAACAAACAAAAAGATTCCGTATTAACGGCCTCACCTCTCGCTAATCTTAACCTTGTGCCTCACGGCGGCGAGCAGAACCGTGGCCATGTGACTGAGGAACTCGGTGACGGCGCCGTACGACATGCAGCCCTCCAGCAACGTCACCAAAGCCTGCACGTCGTCGACGCTCTCACTGAGGAGTAATATCACCGCCATGGCTGCAAACGGGTTGGGGCCCTTCGGGGATTCAAACACACGTTACCGAAACGTTTCCAGACAAAGCGCATACTCCATAAATTGTGAGAGTGTGTCAGCCGAACCTCGACATCCAGATTTTGACACTTGGGCACATTCCGAATGCGTAATCGGATGGAGGCCTCCGCATGAGGAAAAAAGCGATGTTTCTTCACACGCTCCAGAACTTCCGTCGGATTCACCCTCTCGCCGAACTTATGTTGCGCCAATGAACTGTCCTCCGACAAAGAGCCTCGATTAACATTTGGAAAGCAGGAGAGACAAATGCTACTTCACAAATAAAAACTAAATAAACTTACATAACAAGGTTCCGGATGCCGTGCTGTGACATTGCTGGCTTTATGATGCCGCTCTTGATCAATGAGGAGGTCACCTCCGCCACTGTGACCTCTTCATGCATCATGTAGCGATAGTATTGTTTCTTGAATGGCATAAACTGGAAAAAGGAACAACCAAGAGTATAGTGCGCGGGCTGCACATTGCAAAGGGGTAGGTTTACCGTTTATATTTTCTCATTTAAGGACAGGATAGGCGAGGGTGGATCAATGGAAGGAAGTTAGGAAACCACCAGATTTTTTACAAATGAATGGAATATAAATGAGGGACTTTGCACCTTACGCCTCTTTGCAAGGCATTTTAAAGACTGTTGTTTTGCATTCCAAAAGAAAAAAAAACATTGTGGTTGTGGCGTGCATCCAATTTGGAGTTTCAGATTTAAAAGGCTTGAATAGAATGAGATGAAAGAAGGAGCTAAGATGAAAGATGGGTATCAAGGACGTTAAGGAAGGAAGGAGAGAAGGGATGGAGGGAGGAATGAAAGGGAAGGCTACTTTGGAGCCAGTTAAACCATGGGAAAAAAATTGATGTATCCCAACTTTTGTCCCACTTTATTTCCATCTTAGCGAAAGCCTTTGTGGCATGTCTCACCATGGCATCCTCAATCATGTCATCCCAGCGATGGCACACAAGTCTGGCGCTCCTGTACAGGTCTCGAGCCGGAAGGAGGCTGAGGACCTGCCTGAGCACCTCCTCCGGGAGGTCGTCAATACAACCCTGAGGTTGCAGAAGCTCCTTGCTGCTGCCTAGGAGACCGTAGGCGGCGTCGGGCAGGGCCTCCACCTCCGGCTCCTCGTACACCAACTTGTCAGAGCAGTCAAACTCCTCTTCAAACATGTCGGCCGTTATTCCCTCTAAGTAGTCGATGTCCTTGTTTTCAGGCTGTTCCTCGAGGTCTGAGGGCAACAAGACCTCATCGTCCTCATCCAAGCCAACCGCGTCTTCTGGTTCGCCGTTGAGTCCATTTGTGCATGTGGGGAAGCCGTTTTCAGCACTGGAGGTATCTGAGTCTGTCATGAAATTTTAAGAACACATTATTATTGTCTCCCATCACAACCCACGGCGCTGAACGCCATCACCAATCAACTGTCAAATGTAATTGAATGTAATCACCACATTTCTGTCTCTTGGTAGTCCTTGGGTTGAGACTGGAAGTGCTGCTCCGGCTTCTGCTTAAATTTTGGGGGTTGGTGAGGGCTTCGAGAGCCGCTTCACTTTTTTCTAGTTCGTCTGCATTTAAATGCCTCCTCTTTGCCCTCCCTTCGACAAATAAATGACGTCAATTCAAAAACACCACCATGACAACAAAATCCATTCGACTTGTGTTGGAGACTTACCTTTTACAGCTACTTCCATAGTCTTTTCTTTTGTTCAGCATGTACAGTACCTGGATTTGATCAACAACATTTAGTGCTGCTATTAACTATTGAAAATTGGGAGGTAAACGTTTGCAAGCGCCCATAACACAGATTATAATCGAGTCACCTCACGTAGTGAAAGTATTTTTACTAGAAATAAATGCGTGTTATGATCGTGCCGTCACTCTGTGTTAATTTCAAGTTAAGATAAAAAAAGAAGTCGAAGAGTTGTTTTGGCGGAAGTGATCTTGTCGGACACGCTTGGTAGCTTTCGTCTTTGCTTTAAGACGCTTACTGCCGTCGTGTGGAGAGAAGGTGTAATAGCATTCTATTTTTTTTCCGTTATATTTTTTTGAATTGACGTAATTCAAAGTTCGATTACATTTAATCTTATAATTGCTTGCCCAAGTCATAAAAATAAAGTGTAATTTTTTTTGTTAAAATGGTTAATGGGGCTAAAATAAGTATAATTTGCATTTTCATTAATTTCTAAAATAATGGTATATTGAGTAAACTAACACCATGAGTGGATTACAATTATACTACATTTCAACTATATATTCAAATTCAAAGATTTTTTTTAAATAAATGTTATCATTTAATTATTAAAATTACGCATTTGTAGACATAAGTAGGGGTTGGAGATAACATTGTCATCCTTTTTTGGAACATTTAGCTCTTACTAGCAAAGCATTTTTTAAATCTTTATTGACAATTGAACATGCCCTGTGATAATACAGTACTGTATTTTTTTTTTAAATAGAAGATTCACACATGATCATAGGTAGTAATACATTTATTAATTAGTCAGCAAATTCTAGTCCCTGGGCTAAGTACAGCATCAATGTAAGGATGATTGTTCCACAGTAACTTTTTGTACTTTGTATCTTAGAGTTGAAATTGAGAGACAATGAAACCTCAGCGACAATGGAAACGTTAATGGATGAAATGACAATCAACACAGCACCGAAGCAGCCATTAACATTTGGAAAAAGAAGCACAAATATCAAACCATCAAAAGGCCTTCACCAATGAGTTTTTTAACTGTCATATGTGTCATAGGCAAGCCCCCTCTCTGTTTATTTTCAAAACCCGTTTGAAGACACATTTTTATTTGTTAGCTTTCCACTCAACACAAGACTGTTCCCGGTATCTGTTGTAAATGTGTTTTAATTTGTGTTCTTATTACCTGCTAATTTATATTCCACCATATGGAAAGCGCTTTGTTACAGCTCCATCTGTTGTGAAATGTGCTTTAAAAATAAAATTGTATTGTATATGTGCACGTCCTACTAAGTTAGTAACAATATGTTAGTGCGTGTTCAGGAATGTATTACAGTCACAAAACGTAACTTGGCCCACTAATAGAATGTCGTAAAAACCTGAAACATGATCTCGACCATACTTCCTATGACTGTGACTATTACCTGAAATGAAATATGGCGTGAACATTCAGAAACATGACATATGGGAAACAAACAACTACAGTAATATTTGTCAGCTTTTTTTGGACTTAGAATTTCACTTTGGAGGTTTTGCACATCATAGAATTTAAAATGGTCTTAAGGCGTTGGCTCCTATGTAATAATACTATTTCTGCCGCTGTTGTTTCACTGCTTGAGCACAGGGAGCTCCCTCGGCTTGAAAAAGGCCTGCACCATCCCCATGGCGAAAATGTAAACCTTGGCATCCACAACGATTTCTTCTTTCTTCAACAGCTCTACAGAATGAAACACAGGTAAAGAATTATTAAATACTATTTAAGCGTCCGGGCACTCATGCCAATAGCGTCAATCTGTAAGTAATTGATGCCGCCGCCAAATAAGGTTTAAAATTGCCTATAAATGTGACAAGATGGCGCCAAAGCAATACTTTTATCTTACACATGGCTTTGGCCTGAGTGCAAAAACAGCATCATAATAATAATAATATCTCACCATCTATTTTCGTCTGGAATTCATCTAGAGGTAAAAGAATGACTTCCACGAATTCTGAAAAAAATAAAAAATTATCTACCTCATTCAATGGGAGGATTATTTTGGAAAATATAATAGACTCAACTTACCGCCATCACCTGAAGAGAAACACAAGAGAAAAATTAGGTCAAAAAATGGAATCTTACACTGTGCTTTGGAATTGGTCAGCTCTGATGTCATGTGCGCCGCATTATTGTCACATGCTGATATGTTGTTGAAGCGAGTGTAGGGCAAACAAGAAAACAAAACTTCTCAGTCTCCCTCACCCAGCTGTTGTGTCGGGTTAATATTCTCCATTTCATCTCCATTGATGTTGACCATGACAATCTGGGTGGTGCAGTTGGACAAGCCGGGGTCCAGACAAGTCACTGCATTGCGCAACAACAAAATGTGTTTCCAGAGCGCCGAATTTGTAGCTCACCAAATGCAATAACGTATGTGATCATTAAACAACACCTGGCGTCACGCCGACGACTTCGCCTTTGTAGCCCGTTTCTTCCTTCAGCTCCCTCAGAGCGGCCGCCGCTGCGCTCTCACCTTCGTCGATCAAGCCTGAGCAGAGACAAACACTTTTAAAACTTCAACTTGGATTTAACGCTTCAACGTTTTTATAGAAATACCCTTTCAACGGTTTTCTCACCTGCAGGAAACTCCAGCGTGAAGCATCCCATCGGCGGACGAAACTGCTTCACCATCACCACGCAGTCTTTGTGCAGCGTCCTCTTCAGCAGCGCGATGATGCCGACACCTGCGGGCAAACCATGTTCAAGAGTGACTTCTATCCACTTGGTCTAAAAAAAAAAAAAAAGGTTTGAGAACCCCTCCCTGAACTACCATCTGCATCTGTGTTGGTTTGCCTAGTTGTCCTCCTCACAGTCTCCCAGATCCTGGTGGACGAACACATTAGGACACGACAGAAAAAATCTTGAGTGATACTTTATATCGTGGCAGAAAATCATCATCATGCCTGGTGTTTCCAGCAGGGTCCACATAGGTGGTCTTCTCCAGCTTCACCCATCTCCCTGATGCCAAGAGCTGGAACAAAAAGACACCATTTCATCCTCCTACATTTTCTGAGTGATCCAAAAGGCAACTGATGCGTTTACGTGCCATTGCACGGATGTGCAGATCTGACCCACTTATGCGACGTGACCGCGCATTCGCAATTCGTGTGGACTTGGAGTAACTGTAATACTTCGAAAAAGTCGCTAAAACATACCTCTTCTTTTACGACGTGTGGCGCTGTCGTCTCCTTGGAATCTTCAGTGTGGTTCATTGTATTTTCTGAAAAATGATCAATTCAAGCCACCATTATTCGATTAAGCCGTTGGATGTTTACGTTCAATTAAAATAACTTTGTTGCGTGGACCTATACCGGCGCAGCTAAACTTTACGCAGGCAATCAAGTTAACAGCGTGTCAATTTCGAACTTTAAACAGTCATGTGAATTGGGAAATATGTAAACTAGACTCACGTGAAACCACACTAACCAAGTCCGAGAAGACAATGACGTAGACGAGCGCTCATGCTGTTATTACTTCCGGGTACCGTGAACACCACCCGAAGTATCTCGTCCTGTAAAATAATTTGATTCACAATTCTAATGTTGAAATAATAATTATCTCCTTGTTGTCAGACCAAAAAAATAAATTGGGATTGATTTTAATTTTGTTTCCTGAAGTTGAGTCATGATACCGGAGACATTCTACAAAAAGATTATTCTCGTACGTGTTACAAAAGCAAAAACTAAATTATTAACTATGCACTTTCTAT
Source organism: Idiotropiscis lumnitzeri (assembly GCF_059441095.1). NCBI lineage: Eukaryota > Metazoa > Chordata > Actinopteri > Syngnathiformes > Syngnathidae > Idiotropiscis > Idiotropiscis lumnitzeri. The sequence continues at coordinate 5,346,773 of NC_142392.1, forward strand.
TGGTGTACTAATTGTCCACGTCAGTAACAAGTATTTAATTTAATCGTTGTTATTTTACTGCAAATCACTCCACCGTGAAGGTAGGATGATGATTTAGACTTAATGTGACGCTTTAACTTTTTTCTCATCTTAATCGTGGAACATTTCTGAAGATGAGTGTAACATAAAAATCCTTCCCCGGTAACGTTCCACTGTTGTTATTGCAATGTACTAGTCGTTTGTATGGTACCAGAAATATTTAAACACAAATATTGCATAAAATAAAGCAATGGGGGGGTTTATGATTGTCATAATATGAAATTAGTCTTCATTAATTTTAATAACGGAATTGGGGAAAAGGAATTCTAGACGTGCGCGGAAGATAATTATTAACGGACACTATTCCGCTACAGGAAGTTGCAGCATGAAGAAGGAGCAAGTTGCTCACTGTCAATTTTCTATCTGGTATCCAATATTTAAGCAACATACAATTAAAAGGTAACAACCTCATTATTTTTGTACATATGGCTTTGTTTCCGGCATCTTTTTTCTTGTCCATAACCAACTGTAGTTTCCATACATTATAACCTTATCATCATGTTTAGTGTTACTGTGCCATATGGCGTCCACTTTTATCTGTCATGCCCTCTTAATTCTGTTAATTAAGTTCCTAACCGTGTATTTATTCTTCTTATTTGTTTTTTTTGCAGTCTGATTCTTCCACTGCCTCAAAATGTAATAGATTATTTACTGGACGATGGGACACTGGTAGTCTCTGGGAGGTATGAAGCCCCACACAAAGACCTTAAGCACAAAATTATTCTTTTATTCCAAAATAACTGCTTCTTGCAATTGTTTTGCCTTCACAAGTGACCACATTGCACAGCAGACGCAAATCAACAACCATTCGGATTCTGAAGAAGACGTTCAGGTGATGGAAACTGTATTTGAAAAAATATTCAAGCCGATATAGCCATTTGGTCGCTCTTTTTATTGACTTTTGTCACTCCAGTGTCTTGCGTCTGTGGATTTGTGATGTGTTCATCGTGAATCTTTGTAACATTTCATTTCCTCTACGCCCCTGTAGTGGTCAGATGATGAAACAACCACCACAGTCACAGTAAGCAATTGAAACTTTCTATTTACGCGCACTTTTATGATGAACTTGATCCCTGTGTTTGTGTGTGTCGCCTCCAGGCTCCCGAGTTCCCAGAATTCACAGCCAAAGTACTGGAGGCAGTAAATGTTCTGGGTGGTCGTGTTTTTCCCAAACTCAACTGGAGTGCTCCAAAGGTAAAAACAAAATAACATTTAATTTTTATATATTGCTATAAGAATTGCAACCAAGTGTAATATTGTGTGTTCATTTTAGGACGCCAACTGGATTGCACTGAACAGCTCCCTCCAGTGTCAGAGTCTCAGCGAAATATTTCTCCTCTTCAAAAGCTCCGACTTCATCACCCACGACCTCACGCAGCCGTAAGCTGTTTACACGCCAACTGTAGCTTTTTGGACAGACCTATAAAGATGTACCTAATGTGTCATACCTCCTATTGTAATGAGACTAAAAACTGGATATTTTTTCTTTATCCTTCCTATTTGTGTGCAGATTCCTTCAATGCAATGACCAGGATTCCCCTGATCCTGTCATCAATTATGAGGTATTAAAATAGTACGAAATAAAGCCGTGTGCATTTGTTGTTAAATGTGCACTGCATTTTCTTCTCTCCTCAGCTGGTTCTGAGAAAGTGGAGCGAGCTGATCCCCGGCGGAGAGTTCCGCTGCTTTGTTAAGGAAAATAAACTGATTGGTAAGACCTATTAGCATACATGCAAATGTCATCATACATACTATAACTTTAGTTTTATTTTGTATTATACACCCAATTTCTCCCCCATTAATCTCATGTGCCGTCACAAAAAATGAATTTATAAAGTGCGTTTTAATAAGATCTAAATGGACAAGAAAATCAATTGCTAAAAGTTGGTTTAAAAATGCTTGAATAGAACATGCCAGATCAGTAGGTGGCGCCATAACACCTCAAATAAAATCCATACAGTTTCCACTCGGATTTGTTATATTTTTAATTGTGGGTGAACAACCCGATCATATATTACAGTATTTATTTCAGAAAAAAAAGTTAGCCCATTTCTGCTTGATGTGTCTATGTATACATCATTTAGTTTTTTTCTTCTTTTCTTTTTCTTCTTTCTTTTTCATTGTGTTGCCAGCAATCAGCCAAAGAGACTACACTCAGTATTATCCGCACATCTTAAAGCAGGAGGAGTCCATTATTCATGCCATGCACCACTTTTTTAGCCAGCACATCCAGTATAACTTCTTGGATGAGGACTGTGAGTATATATTTTGTCGTCTCATCAACTTTTAATGCCAAATTTGAGGACCGTATTGACTTGTTTTGCAGTTGTGTTGGACGTCTACAGAGATAGCCAGGTACGCATAAGCACATTTTTGACAAGCTAAGACGAAAGGAGGCTCATGGTTTTTTTTTTTTATTCTCTTTTATTGTATGGCCAATGCAAGGGGAGGGTGTGGCTCATTGATGTAAACCCATTTGGTGAGGTCACCGACTCCCTTCTGTTCACCTGGGAGGAGCTGACATCCGGTGGGGAAATCGCCCAGCAACAGGTTAGCCAGGTGCGCTATAAGCGTGATCCTGATGGCCTATACAAACACGCTGAGGTGTGTTGCAGGATGGGCCGGCTTTTCGCTACACCACCAGCGAGGTGACGGTGCAGCCCAGTCCCCGCCTGAGCTACCGAATCCCACGTGACTTTGTGGACCTCTCCACTGGAGAGGACGCTTTCAAGCTCATCGACTTCCTCAAGCTGGTGAGTGGATTTATCGAATGAATGCAGTGTGGAAGAGCAGCACACTAAACAACATCCCATCACATCCGGCATTTGGAAGATTCTTTTCAGGATTGATAATTTAATAATGTGTAATCATTGAAACATGAAAAAAAAAATATTACATGCATACGTATACCTTTACATGCTTTTCATTGCATTTTAAGCACATTGTTAATTCATCCAAATGGACTAAAAAAATATAGAGAGAGAATACAAAAAAAGAAAAAAATACTCTTCAAAAAAGATTTCTGATATTGTGCACTCCAGCGCTATGTTTTATTATCCAAATGTGATCAACTGAAGTTAAATTTAGCTTTTTTTTTAAGAGGGAAGTTTTCATGTTTGACTTTTTTTTTTTTTTTTTTGTTCCCTCTGGGAAACATGTAGGCTCAATTGGCGCACCTTCGCACACCTGCACATGCTGTTTATAGCCAAGATATTTTTACCGTTTTTTTTTTTTATGGAGCAAATGCGTAATTTTAATCCTTTTTTTGGCATACAATTTAACTAAGCTAGTGGAGTTAAAAATGACTTTTTTAAGCGGAAAGTGTAATTAAAAACATAACCAGCGGGACATATTTAATGCTTGTATTTAAAACAAAAAAAAAACAACTAAATGACTGTTTCTAACCCAACAGCAGAAAAGCCAACAAGAGGACGAAGAGGACCAGGAACCTCCACAGTGACGTTGACATTTCCTGCATGGCGTTTATCATGTGACATAAGAGAGAATTATTATGGTTAAGGTAGATTAGGTGTCGTGTCTGATGTCTACTCTTTTTTTTTTTCCATCTTAAATCCTGTCTTGTTTTTCCGACTGCACGCCCCCAGCACGAGTGCACCAGTGTGTTTTCAGTCTTGAACAAACATCTTTTTTAACACTAAAGCACTTGATCACCCAGTCACCTTTAATGCTTCTTTGCCGCCGTCCTCCCGTTCGTCCCGGCCAATTTAGTCCGAGCACTTCTGACACATTCATTGCCTCGATCTTTCAGCCCCCCCACCCAAAAAAAACCACACACACACACACTTTAATTTTAGTTTTTATGTGTGCTGTTTTCCCATCATGCATCTCTGTAGACCGCGGCACTACGGAACCCCATTAAACTTCTTGTCATTTATCGACTGAGCTGTCACGTCTGGTGCATGCCGCCAAACTAGCACATTAGGAATTGATTGTGCTTTTACGTAACGGCTCCAATTACGCCACGAGCGAAATGAGCTCCAAGCGGCCCTCTTCAATTTGTGTTGTGTATTGTGCGCTCGAGTGTGTAGTAGCCAGCGCCCCACCCCCTACACAACCTCGCTTCCGCCCCCTCGGTCTGGATTGAAATAGCAATTACAGGAGTGTAGAAAAAGCTGGCGAGGTGGGAGTTATAGTTAAAGAGCCAGAGTGTGGAAAATGCTGCAGGTTTATCATCGTTATGGGCTGCAGGCAGCCATACGGCCGCAGCGTCCTGCTTTGACCTGCGTCATGCTTGGTTCAATTCAATACTTTTGAATTGCGTAGGAAAGCTAATACGAGCATACCAATCGTAGAAATCACCGATTTCATGACTTGAAGAAGAAACAACGCTATCTTATATCTTGTTTGGAAAGTGCAAAAATCAAAGTGAAGATTTCCGTTAACAGCCCAGGTTAAATCACCTCCTCCTTGGTAAGATCTTCTCTCAGTCTAGATGTTCCACTTCAACACAGACAATCGCCATGGAAACACTTCCAGTCAGTCTCGTCAAGGGTGAGTAACTTTATTTTAGTTTTAATCTCCACTGGTTAGCATCTCTGTATCAGTTAAGAATGTTAAAAATGTGACTTAAAAAGCATTGTGTCGATAACTAGAGAATGCAACTTCCGGGGAACTTTCGTCTGAAAGCTGAGAGGCTCAATTAAAAAATGTGGAATGATCAAATGAGCAAACCCCCCAAAAGAAATCTCATAATCAAGCTAATGGTGTAGAATCATAAGTGTGACGACATCAACATCCCGACAATAAAGGTTTACAATTCCAACAGGGCACAATTTGCTGACTCAGTCCAAAGGGGGGGATCAGGAGGGGAGGGGGTGAGGAGCCAGAGGTGTTTTCCTTGGCTACAGCTGAGAAAGGGCTGCAGTGCTTTGCAGTCGGAATACTCATGAGCAACCGGCACTGCACCTCACCCCCCTCCACCTTCTTCACCGCCTCCGTCCACGCAAGTATTAAGGCCACTGTGGTGTTGTTGTCGTTCTACAGCCTGAGATGACCTCTACAGCTGTCCGATTGTGAGGATCAGAGCTCCCCCCCCCCACCTCCCAGTGTGCCAACATCAATGTAGTAATCTACGTGGGACTATGCCGAGCCAAATGACGGGGAGGGGGAGTATTGTTTGCTGTTTTATTGTGCTGCATTGCTAAAACTGGAAAGGCGCTGACAGCTTTTCAATTAATCTCCAGGTGACAGAATTTCTTGCATCAAGTTTGGCAGAGGCACTGAGGTAAATACAGGAAGTTGCAGGGATTTGTCGACAAAAGTAAGAGCCACAGGCGAAAAATGGCTTTTTACTGTCTGTGCAAGCTGACATTTTTTTGCTCAAAAGTGCATTTAATTTTTAAAACTGATGGCTCTGGTCATTTGGAGATGAGGAAAAAAGTGTCATAATGTAAAGAGCAGTTATATGTTATTGTCTGTAAACCACAATTTTAAATCCAATCCGGTTTGACACATTTTGACAGCTATAAAAATCCAATTCCTCTTGAAATGTAACGAACTTTCCTAAAGTAACCCAAAACACAACAAAACCAATGTATTAAAAACATTTTATTGTTCCACTGTCGCACGGAGTTCCTGTAAAGTGAGGCTGTTTGCATGTCATATTTGAGTCTGTGGAAGAAAACCAAATTTTAAAAAACGGCGATTTATTTCTTTATTTTTTAATCTTTCGCTTTTTTTCTGAAACATTAGCTAATATCAATTTCTTAATATCTGTGTACACGCAAAATGAACAGTAACTGTAAACCACTTTTCCCGTCGTTAAGACCAAACTCCAAAAATGCTCTTATTCTGTAAAGTCCGCGACAGGAAGTGGAAGTACATGCGTACAATTGACAGTCGGCGACGAGGAAGAGGAGGAGGGAGACTAGAGGAGCGGGGACACGGCAACCTGCTCGAGGACTCACATGGTCCTGCCGCAGCTGAGCTCTCACTACCGGGACAGCCCCTCGCGAAACTTGGAACCCTCGCCTTTTTTTGTTGTTGTTATTTACATTTCTTTGTGCCCCTCGCCCCTCCTAACCCTCACTCCTACTCCCCCTCCGGTATAAAGCAGCGCCATGGCTCGGGAGAACGGAGACACCAGCAGGGGGGAGACGTGGAAGAAGCAAGTCGACGACATCAAGAAGATGTTTGATTTGAAAGAAGTCCTCGGGACGTGAGTAGAAGCAACTTTGACCGTCCTTGACGTTCCGCGAGCATCCGTGCTAGCGTGCAAACAAAAGTGACTTTGCGGTGACATCATTTTAACAGACTTTAGCCCTGGACCGTCAAATATTCTTATTTGGGATGATGGACTTGCAGTTGCCGGGGCTTGACAGCTGTCATTAATTGCTGTCACATTCCTAAAACAATATAAATATGTTTTAAAAAAATTGAGCTCATTGCAATATTACGTTGTAATAACAAATATTGTTGTTATAGTCACGGGAAATAGAGGGGGTGTGACTGTAACTAGGATATTAATATTTCCGTTTTTTGTTATTCATTTTGTCAATGTATTATACCTTGAAGGATATGGACCATTATGCGTTTAGGTTGATATTTGTCTTAAAAAAATGTATTCCAAATATTATTTAGAATTTCCTATAGATGTATATGCAACAATAAATGCAATCTGCAGACTTGATGATGATAACATTATGTATCCTAATCCAGATTATTTCCAAAAGGAGTTTCTTTTAGCGAATCTTTAGCATTTAATTGTCAGTAAGTACATACATAGTACGGATTGTTTTTTAGACAGAATTAATTAATGCATCTGAGTTTTCCCAATGCCAAGACATATGGGACAGACATCTTCCTTTTGGGCCTTTTTAAATATGCACCATTACATGCCTCTTATTTAGCGTTTGTACATACGACCCACTGTTCACAAGTCATCTTTTTGCTACATTCCCTCACTATTCAGTGACGGAGGGATCCCTATTGATGACCGCATGGTTTTAACAGACTGAAGAAAGGCGCTCTCTCATCACCAGCGACAGTTTTGTTGTCGCATTTGCACCCCCCCCCACTTGAATTGACACTCTTGTGCCTTGAGAGGGATGTTTCTCTCCCACTCGTCCTCTACTTCCTTTTTCCTGCCTGCAGGCTCCCCGTAATCCTGACCGCCAGTCTTGCTGTTTTTTCCTGCAACTGGTTTGGACTGCAGCCTGGAGGAGCACAGGGGGGGGGGGGGGGCGGATGCAGATTGGGATTAACAGTGTCGGGATTTAGAGGGACTTCAACCTGAATACAAAACGGGAAGATTTGGCCAGGTTGTGTAATGAGGCTTGTTTGTTTGTGCTAGTTTTGATGCATCGGCAGAATCGAGGAACGTGGGTGGCAAACTTGTGGTCATGGAAGAGTGATTTTTGATGAGCAACAGAAATGAAATGTCCCTAAGGATGGCAAGAGATGACAAATAAGTATGACCGTGCCGCTCGTACATATGAGGGAGCGTTATTTGGTGAGCATTTCCTGTGACTCAAACCAGACAGGATGTGATGTCACCCATCCATCCCAACTCAGCCTTTTGGCTCCTTGCGAGTGGTTTCATTCTCTAATTGTGTGTTGTCTGAAAGTGCACCGGCAACTGTCGTGCTCTTTTTTTTTTTTTTCTTTCTCCCACTTAACTGAAGCGGCGGCTTATCTGTAGCTGTCGGCTACGTTGGCGCTACATTATCTTCTTTGTATCACGTCTTTTGCATGAGACTCTTTTTGAGTGTCACCTTACCCTCGTGGGTGTGTACGCCGCTGGTGTTCACTTTTTAATAATGCAATAGTTGGCTTCTTGTTTGTTTTTTTTTTTCTATCTTGCCTGCATCTCTCAGCAGGAGGCGTGAGAGAAGGATAGGTCTAATAAAGTAAATTAAACAAATTGAATAAAAGAACAACATGTACGTTGTCTGTGTTTCCCAACAACTTTTTTTTTTAATGTAACAAGTGCAGTCGAGCGTAAGGGAAGTAAAGACGCCCCCCCCCGTGCGGCGTGCGATTAGATAGCGCTGATGGTGATGCATTGTGGGAATGTTGCCGTGCCGCCCTGGGCATGCTGCCCTTAATTGATGCTCTAATTCCCTGCTGTTGGCTCTTTTTCTGGGACTGCCGAGCACCCACCCACACCCTCTTGCACACTTCCTTTATGTCTCTGCCTATAGCGCCGTTCTTCGCTACGCCTCCCTAACCGCTCTAGATTTGACCGAGCCGTGGTGATGCATTCAAGGTCCTTTCATTTATCTGCTGGGTGAAGAATTAATGTTTAATATATGTTGTTCGTCTTTCCCCTGGGCTGATATTTTTATTTTTTCTCGTATGAAGTTTTTATTACGAAGTGCTAGACGGTGGTAGAAAAATTCAAGACAAGCATAATAAATTTAAAAAAAGAGGCCTAATGCTTTCTTGAAGTGGTTTATTGCCTCTCCCAGTAGAAGTTAACTGTAAAGCAATAAACGGAGAATTACGCGTGTGTTGAACCAGATTACGTAACCTCTAAAAGTTTAATGCGAACATATAATGCAAAATGCCCTTGACAAGCGAACAAGATCATTTAATGTTGTCGTAGTTAACCCTTGAAACAACATTTATTCGAGCACAGAGCAGCAACAAAGGCAATCCAACAATATGGATGTGTTCTTTATCCACTGCGACAAATTGACAAATCGATTTGATAGACACTAAATATGTTTGGCTTCAACTTGCAACTTTCATGTTCTGTGCTTTGACTGTTATTCACCGCAGAAACTAGCCTTAACTCTGTGAAAATTGCGTCATCACAAATATTAAAAACACTTTAATACCCGCACTGATGGATTGTATTGTGACTAAACATTTAAGTCGCTCACAGATGTCACCACATTTAAAAAGCAAACGCTTTACATTGACCAGCTGTCGAGAGCTCACTCAGAACGAAATGTGTTGAAGGCAAGATTACTATTTTGCATGCGGAGAGGTCGTGCTTCCGAGGGTCTCGCTTCACAGATTGACACGTACGTCCAGCGCATTAATGACCAGAAACCATCGTCCATTTTCGGGCGGCTGCACTATTTTTAAGCCGCTGAGCAATCGTATCCAGCTCGTTAATGGCCTTGAAGCTAAAAGCTCCCTGACGACTGTGTGTATAGTGGCGTGGGGAGAGGTTGTTTAAGAACACTTTAGCTTCAGCTTGGGACTGAAGTTTTTAAACAAACTAAATATGTTCTTAAGGAGACAAGCCACACCCCCATTTCAGCGCTGTTGCGGCAATCCTGCTCGTTCTCAAAACTCATCGCTTACTGATGAGTTCTTCCAGCTGATTTTTATTTTTCCTCCCCATCCTTTTTACAGTCGAAGTCGAAGGGCTGTAATTGTGTGGCTGCTATCAGTAAGTCAGCATGCAGGTACCGGCCTGTTTTTGCCTCTTGTGAGATAAAAAGTGCATCGTCGGCAGTTGTTTACTTGGCAGAAAACCATCTTGTAGATGCAGTGCGAATATGAATGCAATATTTCCCCCTGAAGCGCCGCACGAGTCCTAGAACAGTCAAATGAAAACAAAGCGGCTACGTTTGCCTTGATTTTTTTTATTTATTTATTATTTATCTTTTTATTTTCTCTCTTTGGCTGGGAATCACGTTTGAAGCTTTCGAAATAGTTTCAATAAAAAAAAAAAAAAATATATATATATATATATATATATACATATGCATATACATATATATATATATATATTATATATATATATATATATATATAAATATAAATTCTGCAATTCAACTCCATAACAATTCCTTCCATTTAATTTCACTTCACCTCTACTTGCTAAATATCTTGGATACCAGCGCTGAGATAAGATTACACTAGATGTCCAAATATTTAGTCATGGAGGTTGCTGTGGTAACAGTCTTTATGAACGGTGGTGGCTTTTAATTTAAGCTGTGTATTTTCACGGCTGGCCAGCACACACTTTGTCTTACGGACAGGCAATTTAAAGCGCACGCCACGGATACATTTAAAAAAATTTAGGAGCACTTCACATACACTTACTGTAAATATTGGCGCATACTCTGCGATGTTTGAGATCAATTCCTGACCGCATGACACCATTGTGACGTTAGCGGTGATGAAATGACTATTATGTTTGATTGAGCTATCACACTCGCACTAACACGTCTCTGAGTGTGAAATGGTGGAGTGATGTGGATTTAATGACACCGGTTGGGAAGTGGAGGCAAAAGCAAGTATGAGCGTGCTGCTAAATTCCGCTGTAGGCAATCCTACTCGCTTTCATCTTATAGCTGGATTGCAACTATTTAGCGGTTAGCGTGATCACATTTGATCGCAGCGCTTTCTTGTCCCATATATGCCCAATATTCAAGAACCAAAACAGATTTAATCCTAAAATCCCTTAGCGCCATTTCGTGCAATTGAGATGAAATCACTTAAAAGATTGCGATTGTGTTGAGCAAGGTTTGCTTCAATTGTTTTGTGACTCCTGAAAACAATATTTCAATTAAACTCCACGCGCGGTGTGAATCGTGATTACTGTGCCGATGATTAAAGCGAGAGTTCCCCCTCACACGTCTCGCTACGCCCGCGACCTCTCTCGTCCAATTCTCAATCAATGCTTCCGAGCTGAAGATGCACGTTTTGATCTGCCGGTTTATTACCGCGGCAATATCCAGGCTGTCAACGGTGGAGATTTATGAGGTCAGGAAAGACGGTGTATTATTACTCCCGGGGAAGCCGGTGTGACCGACGTCAATTTTTGTATGATCTGTGCACGGAATGGCGGCGTCACCGGTGAGCTTGACTTTAGAAACGCTTTCGGTGGTGTCGTTATGATCGGGCCGCAATTGGTCATCACAGGAATCGCCCTTATACAACCACAGAATGTTTGGCCAATGTTTTTTTTCTCTTTTGGACGCCGCGGTGACTTGAACGTTCATGGAATAAGATTGCCGTCTTTTCTCTTCTCGTTTCTGACAGCTGCCCAACGCGATGATTCATCCGTTTCATTTATCCTGGACACACATTGGCCTGCCACCATTTCGCCACGCGTGCGCCATCCTTGTTTTCCTGTTAATGTTTGATTTTGTCCTACAGTGCTCCGCATGCATGTTCCATCTGCCGCGGCATTTGCCGGTACGAGTCGAGCCCGTTCCGACCGCCCCATATGGGCGATGGCTCGAATTACGCACTTTGTGAGCAGCTCCCTGCCAATTGTGCACATTTGCTTCATGATTACACGCAAGAGCGTGCAGGCGTTTTCTTTGGTCGCGTTCTGTCGTCTTCATCCCCAGACATTGGAGCCGCGGTGAGCATACAGACTATAATTGGCTCTTAATTGCTGCCGTGGCAACAGTGCTATTTAAGCCTATGAGCTGTGTGAATGTGCCTATAGTGCACAAAAAAAGGAGGGAAATGCACACACGGGGGCTGTTAACTCTCTTCCCCTCATTTCACTCTACATGTTCATGTTTTTACTAATGGAGCGCATATATCTGTGTGTGTGTTGGTGTTGTCTTCTTTTTATGCCCCATTGCAGCTGTAATAGAATCTGCACCCATCACGCCGAACCTCCTGTTGCCATAGTGATTCAGCAAAGCGTTTTTTTTTTTTTTTTTTTCCTCCCTACCACATGTGGGTGAGAACCCCACAACAAATTCTTGAAGAGAAGAGTTGCAAGATGAAGAAAACATTTTTTTTGTTCCCGCTGTCCATTTTTGATGCGACCCTCGTAAGGTTCGCGCGTCAGCTCGGAGTGAAGGGAAGGCCTGAGCCAAGATTCAAATTCGGAACAGCTCAGCTGTGAGGCAGACAACCCGATATTCTGAAAGCAAAATTAATGTTATGCTCCTAAAACCAAAAACTATGCTTAGTTTCTTTACTTGGCCTTGATTTCAAATGAATTGCGGTCAATCAATACAAACTAATGCGAAGGTTTGTCGCGTCCTTGTTTTGACGGCATCGCTACGCATCCCGTCTTGGATCTCTTCTATCATCCTTTCAGTGAGTGTAACGTAACGTAACGGGACGTAAGTTGCCGAATGGAACAAAAGCCTTTATTTGACTCGGGTAAAATGATCATTGAAAAAAAAAACAACAACCAATGTCATCGTGGGCGCACAAAGCCTCGTTTCACTGTTCTTCTCTCTTCTCATCTCTCTCTTCCTCATTCGTCCACTCCATTTTTTTGCGCGCGCTTCAATGGCATCAAGCCAATGAGACGCAGTTAAAGCAGTTTGCGTTGTATTCGCATGAAATCAAAGGAGCATGTGTGCGCATGCCTGTGACGTCAGTCCCGTGTTATCTCCGGCTGTGCCCTGTCATTATCGGGCCTTCTGCATGTGCGTGTGTGTGTGTCCATTCGGAAGCAACTGCCACCCGTTTGATTAATTCCACTCCTAATTATTTATATGGCAGGAGCAGATTTACGGCTGAACCGACAAAATTGCACCGGTTCATACATGAGGGAATGTGAAGTCGTTTCGGGATCGTATGTGAAGTACACTGGGCAGTGGATGAGCTAGCTTTCCAGATGTGGCAATCAATCACCCCCCTACAAGGCCTTTTATTACATCAAAAGTAGGAGTTGGGGTGAGGTTATTTTATAGATCTCTGAATTTTCCTGCTCTTGTGGTCATAACAGTGCTGCGTTTATGAGTTTGTGTTTTATGGCTGTGCACCATTTTCGTCTCTCTCTCTCTCTCTTGTGACCTTTTTCCTCATTTCACTGAACTTGACATTTTATTCAGTGAGCGTTTGCATCAGTTGAGGACAAATTATCTTCATGAGCATTTCTACGGAAGGTGACATCAGCTTTTGTCCTTATGATGATTACAGACATGCAGATGTGCAGTGCTGTTTTTGGAGACTCACCTTCTCCGTGTGCCGGTATTATTTGTACATTGCAAACGTATACTTTGCGCTAAAAAATAATAATAAATCTATGCCAGCGGGTACAGGCAATGAGCTTTTTTTAAAAAAAATTATTTTTTATTTTTTAGGGTACTTATAAACAGGGCACAAATTGATCAGCTCTTTGTATAGTTAAGATGCCTCTTCGGCGAGCAGAGGGGGGAGGGTTGAGCAGTTCCGCACAGAGGCTGAGGAGGGAGGGAGCAAAACGAAAGAGACGCTGCAAACATGGAGGCCTTTTCACTCCGATCATTGTGCATCGTCAAAAAAAAAAAAAAAAATCCCCAAGGAGTAACCCATGAGTCTGTACTAAAAATAGCTCACAAGGGATGGGACACTGTCGATTAAAGAATGTTAACATTTAATTATGTATCTAAATATTGTACATTTCGTTTCATATTTTGTGTGGCAGCAAAGGGAGCGACGGTGTCTTAAATACACAAAGTGTAATTATCTTTGTGTGCACATTGCACTGTATAAGTCCCTTTGAGTCTTTACAATGGATGCTCATTTATGCGTGGGCTCGTTTCTTGAGTGTACAAAAAGCCTCAAGTGTGCATTTACAGCACAAACATCACATCCCACGCACTTGTTTTGTCTGGTTTTGACGTCACCGACAACCACAACAACCATTATCGGTGCAGGCAGTCGCCCGTGTGTGTGCGTACACTTGACGGACAGTCCCAGTCCTGGGCCCATTACCAGGGGCAACCGGCAGCATGATCACCTGTCACGGTAGCAAACGTGGTGAGCGTGAGCTGCGAGGCAAAGAAGGAAGGTAACGAGGGTGAGGTGACATGAGAGCGAGGTAGCGGCTGAGAGGCGTGAGAAAAAAACACCAAGAGGCAAGCCGTGCGGAAAACCTTCTGTTTGCCGTCGGTTTGTGTACGTGTGTGTACTTCTGGGAGGGAACACGGTTGTTGCACAGAAAAGAGGTGCAACAAAGCAGAAAGGAGGCTTGTCTAATGAATGAATGAATGAATGAAATTTCACAGAATACAACACAAGTAATCAGTGTTCACAAAAGCCATTTCGTTGCAGTCAGGCAGAGTCGGAGTTAACTTCTTTGTCTCCAATCAATAATCCTGCTCTATATTTTTATTTGTGCTATTTTGTGTGCTACAGAGATGCAATAGCTGCATGTTATTTCTCTTTATTGTATGTTTAAAATCGAATATTTTTTAAAATCGCTTCGTCAATGATTATCCCATTGATTTATGCACTTTGCATATTTAAAAAAAAAAAGAACGAACAAACAGAACTTATACTGTTAAAAGGTGGGGCCTGGCCTGGTGAGTGCCGTGGTTGTCGGAAGTGAGCTCAGGTGAGTGGCTGGATGCTAACTGGCTAAACCTTTAGCCAGTTGTGGCCGGGCAGCTTGTGCATGAATATGCTTTTGTTTTTATTATGTTCTTGTTTTTGCTAACGAAAGCGACCGGCGGCTGCGTTAATCCTTAATTACTTCAATTAAGATCGTTTAAGATCTCTTTTCCTCATGCCAAGTCATTTCTACACAACGTGGTGCGATGGCCTGAAGTAACATTTGTACAAATAATGTTATTCTATTAATCAAGCAGTTTTGGATTTTTATCCACACGATACAAATAATTTGTTTCTGGTGTGGACAGGAAGTGACACTGAAGGATGTGTTAGGTTGAATCTCAAAGTATGGAAAGAGGTTTGGCATAGCGGCAAATTGGTGACGCTGAAGGCAAATGATCTCGCGATGGGCTCATCTTCATTCATCACACTGCTTGTTTTCCCTGAACCAGCTCCCACTTCCCAGAACACGCATGAAGACATGGCTGACTTTGAATTTCAGCTCATTTGCCTTTAATATTTGTGTCATGGATATTTCAACTTTGCGTCGGTGGAAGAATGCCTCCAGTGAATCCGTAATTAAAATGCTAATTTCTCTCCGTTAGAAGCGGTTCCGCTCACTTTGTTCCTCCGGCCCAGTTGACAAAGTTTTGAGAGCAGGCTCTCAATCACAGCGGTAACCACGGCGACACTTTGTGTAGACTCAAGCAACAAAGCAAGTTTCCCTCAGCCACAAAATTAGATACACTTGCACGAATAATGAACCTTATCATCACTTGTGTCTCTGTTATCAATTTTACACCATCCGCATTATTGTGTTGTCCAACTCTACATCAGAAAATCTGAATTCATATCTGTGTCTTTGCAGAGGCGCCTTTTCCGAGGTGGTCCTGGCCCAGGAGAAGCTGACGGGTCGGATGTTTGCGGTGAAGTGCATCCCCAAAAAGGCTCTTAAGGGGAAAGAGAGCAGCATCGAGAACGAGATTGCCGTGCTGAGGAAGTGAGTGGAGCGCCACACACACACACACGCATACACGCTTTACCTACCAACCGAGGACTATCAGACTGGACTGACTGAGAGGGAGCCCTTATTTCTAGTCATTTTAATGAAACAAAATTTTACCATAAAAATTTCTTTTAAGGTTTCTAACCAAAATGTTATTTAAAATGTGACTTTTTTTTAAAATAAATTGCCAAGAGGGGGCCTGGATCCTTGCACTCATTCACAATGCTGATGAGTGCTTGTTTTATCTCAATGTTTCTTTCAAGAAAGGCTGATTTAACCTTAATGTGATTATTATTTAATAAATTATCCACGTGTCAAATATTTTTAAATGAATTTAGAATATTATATAATTAGATTTTATTTTTATAATAAATTTCAAAACGATGGCAAATACTGGGAGATGATCACTTCGATATGTAGCTCTTCTGTTTGCCGCCATCATCTCTTAAAAACACAGCCGTCAAACCCGCACGCTTTGGTGTGCTCTCATCCACTACAAATGAGTCACATCACGGCACTCGGCCTGATCGCCGCTTACGCACTCGTAACGACTCTTCTGCACTCACCTACTGGGAATGCCTTTGAGTGGGATGACTAAACCTGTGGGGATTTACCGCTGCTCCCAAAGCAAGCGACGATTAACCCACATGCCCGCACTAAATCATTTGTCTTCAAGGTATTAGGATAATGCATGCGCACGCTTATGTGTAAGCGAGACCTCTCCCCCTGTCACAGACTTGAGTTCAAGAGTTAAATGGCGGGTGAAAAAAAAAAAAAACCACAATGTCAATAACACATTTACATCCTTGGTTTGTCTTTGCAGGATTAAGCATGAAAATATCGTGGCGCTGGAGGACATCTACGAGAGTCCGGATCACCTCTATCTCATTATGCAACTGTGAGTTGAAATCGTCAAGTTATAACTCATTAAGAGATTGGTCTGGCACTTGTTCTGGAAACAGTCGTGGCGGAGGATTACACAACGGCGGCGTTATTTGTAGCTCCATGTCAAGAGATTAGCGCTCATGTTTGGGGCGTCTTCATTCCGATGATTGAAATCCGTTGAGCGAATTCACATTTTGTCACACAGATTTTAACCACCAAGGCTTGCCAGAGAAAAAAAAAAAAGTTATTACTTCATCTGGAATAGTTTTTGAGCATTCCATTGTCCACGGTTCCTATTGTAATTTAGCCTTTTGACTGCAAAAATACGGTGAAATGCTCTCAGATGAGCTGAGACGTTCCTTTGGAAAGACCCGACCGCCGCGTCTTTGTCCACTTGCACCTCTATCAGCATTTCTCATTTCTCACCTTTATGGCGCTGGCCTGCCTCTGCCTCCTTTTGTCCTTCCGCTCTTTCTCTTTCCCTTCACACTTCATTTCCTTCACCATCACCTCTTGCCCTCCACCTGCTCACATGGAATTCAGTTTTCTTTTTTTTTTGTTTTTTCCCTTTTTCTCCCCACCCTTCCTCCCTACAGCAAGACCGTTCATGGGTCAATGTGCATCACGGACCATGTTTGCAAGGTCAAAGGTAACATCAGAACTGTAACTGCTGCGGCTTTGAGAAAATATTTTATTTATTTTATAAACGTTACGGGTTAATGTTATTAAGACATACTTCCCGTTAGAGATGCTTGCATCTCTCAGTGCGGCAAAAAGCTGCAAACAGAATAAAATCGAGTTTGTCCAAATCCCGTTTGTTCTGGCCTTTGGTGCCGCGGGCTGCACTCGGCTGTCGCACCGCCACGACCCAGCATAAAGCATTTGTGTCATACTTTCAGACCAACAGGAAACTCTCTGATTCAAGCCTGTGTACGGTGAAGAGCGCGTTTTAGTTTGTCAATTTTGAGGACAGACCCGCATGGTTGTGCATTCTCCGAAAATGTTGTTTTTCATTTGTGTGTACTTATTTAGGCAAGATTTACTTTAGTAAAAGTATCCCCCCCCCCCCCCCCCAAAAATGTAACTTGTTGTAGTGTGCTTATTCATGTTGATCACTATACAATAAGTGTGGTTGAAGTTATTTCACCTCACTCACCTAATTTGTTTGAAGTTCAGTCAGGAACAAGGAGTCGTCTTATGTTTTTACATCCAGTCGTAGCGTGGCCGATCAATGCAGCGCGACAGCGTTTGCTTTGTTCCCCACTCGTCTTATGCAAGCGGCGACGCCGCGGGTAAGGCAATCAGTCTATGCCGCCATAAAAATCGATGAGATCGAGCGTAGTGAATCTATTGATGTTCCTGGTGAGACAAATAGTTTGCAAAGTAATCAAGTGAGTTGTTGCGACACAGAGGCTGCGCAAAGATGAAGCTCAAGCACATGTAGCGAGATGGCAACAGCGTCAAAGCACTTCCTTATTATTGTTTTTGTGTCAAACTGCCCCGTAAAGTTCAGAGAGCTTTTCCATATATTGTGATTGCCTTATTCAAGTACACGAGAGGGCACGTTCAAAGCATCGCTAAGACTCTGAATAAAAGAAGCCGTTACAATATGTTAAGATTGACTGAAACGAGCTGTGCCGGGGTCGCTGTTTGCGAGCTCTGCCGTCCCTTTTGAAATGACTTCCCATCCTGCTCCTGCCTAAAATTGAGAAATATTCTTTCAAAAGGGAGCGGAATCTCTGATCACAGTCGGCATTGTGTGCTCGGCCGTTCTTATTTTCCCCCTGACAAGAAAACTCCATCAGTAAAAGCAATTTCCCTTCTTTGTTGCAGCACAGCGAGAAAAAGACAATAGAGGAAGACTGCCCTGATGAAACTTTGAGACTTCTTTGGAAATCACACATTTCTTTGTACCGTATTTATTTTAACTCTGTGCCAATTTTGCAATGTTGGCTGTTGACTGTTAGAATTATTTAGTAATTAAGGCAGTAGATTAAGCTTGTAATAAAATTAATTCATACCTAGCATTTTCCCATCCAAAATAAAAAAAAAAAAAACACACACATTTCACACAGTCAGGTGATTGTTCAAGCTCAGATGTGAAAAGAAAAAATCCTAGTTAGGGTTTAACAAACTGTAATCTCATCTGTTTCCGTGACAACAACCTGCATATATTTCATGCCCTTGTGCATGTTTGCCCTTGCTGTGCCAGTGGTGTGTTTTTTTTTTTGCACATGCGTGTTGTGGCATGTGCTGAGATTTTTCACTTTATGATATGGAGTTGTCCAGCAGGGGGCGCTACGTGCCTGCACACCCGATATAGACTCATCCAGTGTGAAATCTGGGCCAGTTTATTCTCTCCGGTGGAGTTGTCCAGTTATGTCGTTAATGCACACTTTTTTTGCAGGGTGTCCGGCGGTGAACTCTTCGACAGAATCGTGGAAAAAGGCTTCTACACCGAGAAAGATGCGAGTACTCTCATCCGACAAGTCCTGGATGCTGTCAACTATCTGCACAACATGGGCATCGTGCACCGCGACCTGAAGGTAGCGAGCGTCTAAACGCGCTCCATCCCTCACGCTCGCCTCTGAAATGCCTTTTGCTCTCGCACTTAACTGCGAGAGATTTAGTGTTGCGGTAATAATGCCAGTGGGTCTTCGCAGTTCACGGTGAGGTCAGTGTGGTGCGTGCCGCCTTATTAGTTGTCACACCAAGCTCAATCTGAACAGATGCGTCTCTAATTCCCATTACTTATCAATTTGTGTTTTTTTTTTATTGCAGTTGGTCAATCAATATTTTTGTTTGTATTTCTCCCATAGCCAGAGAACCTGCTGTATTTTAATCCCCATGATGGTTCGAAGATCATGATCAGCGACTTCGGTCTTTCCAAGATGGAGGGCAGCGGCAATGTCATGTCCACTGCCTGCGGTACGCCAGGATATGTCGGTAGGTTTCAGCGGCCGTACGTTTGAGCGAGCTGCATTACACGCAGAGTATGTATAGGTTCTATCTTTGGATGTCCGTTCCTCTTCGGCAGACATGAATGATTCAATGAGCGCATGTTGTTTCCGTCTGACACCGGGCAGCTTTATGCGGGCTGGGTCATCGATGTTTATTCAGCGTGTGTGTGTCGGTGCATGCAGGCTCACTCACTTAGAGTATTAATCAGCCACTGACAGACGCGTCCTCCCCGCTCCCTCATTCAGTCGATATCAAGTGTGTGAATGTGTGTGTGTTTGTGCCTTTGCATCTGTTGTGACAAGAGACAGATGTTCAACTCTCTCGTCCACATCAACACAAGCAACCGATTGCTCAACTTGCTGACAATGCAATGTCAAGTCTCTTGCGTAAACAATTTGTTTTCAGAGAAAGTGGCGTTCTTGCATTTAGAAATGGTTTCCATCGCACATTCTAATCAAGCCTCTTTTGCCTTCCTGCAGAGATTTACATCATCAAATGCTTCTAACTATACCCCAAAAGTCAATAAACCGTAAACCGGCCAGGCGAGATCTTAATGATGAAGAGCAAAGTGCAAAATATTTGCGCCATTGCTAAGCGAATGTTTCGACGATCCCGTTTCTTCCAGTCGACACAATCGCAGCTCATTACTTTGCAAACGAGTTCCTTAATGCTTAATTTAGAATGCCCTTAAGCATCGAGAATGGTGCGCTTCGATTGTTCTTCACTTGGTAACGCCACAAGGCGCCGTACTCGGTCCCATTGTTTCACAACGTTCGGTATTATTAGAGCATGGAGGAGGATTTGAATGGAGCAAATTTGTGTACAGTACTTAACAATCCCCACGCTAATCTTACTTTGGAAAATAGAGAGAACCAGACGTCATGACCTCACATGTCTAACATCTAACACAATCCTTACCCACTTCAGAACTCTTATGGAGCCTGCAGCCTTTTAAAACAGCTGCGGTTGCACATAAAAAAAAAAAAAAAACCCTCTTACTTTAACATCACCCTCAAGCGCTGGCTTTAATGGTGCATCAACAACCATAAAGCTCCTGTAAAATGGTTTTTATCAGTAATTAAGAAACTTTAAGTGCCAAAAGCTTACTCACTCTATCTGTGTGTCTTAGCGCCAGAAGTTCTTGCCCAGAAGCCGTACAGCAAGGCAGTGGACTGCTGGTCCATTGGAGTCATCGCCTACATTCTGTAAGTCATACGGACGTCATCGTACGTAAGCTGCGACCAAATCTTTATTCGATACAGACCCTCATGTTGAGTCAAACAGGTGTTCTCCGCAACCGTCATTAACATAATGAACCGGTTTATTCGCAAGCACCGTGCTGTTGCTCATTAGTGTGCCGTGAGCCATCAGGTGTGCTGCGGGACACTATCCAATTTCCCCGAAGCGGTCTGAAAACTTTTATTTAGCGACGACAAATAATGTATCTTTGTCAGCGTCATATAGCGAAAGGCTGATCAATTAACGGCGCCACTGGATGGCAGAAAGTGATTAACCAAAAGGTTGCTTTTCATTTACGATAGCCTTGTGTTCGAAATCATTACTCTGATGACTGGCTCCCCCTTTTTTTTTTGGACCAATCCGCTTAAATTATGAAGGCTTATGTTAGCTTGAAAATGTCATTAATTGCCGCTCTGCCCAATCACTCGCGTTTATTAGTTGACGTGGGTGCCGCAATGATGATGATGATGTTGTTGTTGCTAGGCGCCATCATCAGAACCAGATGCGGCTCTGCACGATGCCCTTATATGGCAACGGAGGCAGACGTATTGTTGTGATTGTTTTGTCTTCTGCTCACACCCTTCCCGCGCCGACTCACCTCGGACCGCGACCGCTTCGTGCACGCACACACGCAGGTGTTTGTGTATGTTACCGAATAGAAACGTGAATTTAAAATCTCCTGTGGTTCCTTTGTTTGCACTCTACTCAGGTTTTGGCTCCAAATCCAAATCGCACACTTGACAGATTTCGCTGTAATTTTTTTTAAAGTGTGTGTTTATGTCCACATGCGGACCACGTTGTTATGCATTTCCTCCACCCGATGAGAGTTCGGAGGTCACAAGGTCGAGCTCACCCGCCGGTTAATAGGACGAAGAGTGCGATGGCCTAAAAAAGATCACACACAGGTTGGTGTGCGCACTTGAGCGCACGTCACAGCGCTCAAAAAGAATGAGCGGCTCCCCGCTGGCCTTTGGCACAATTAGTCTGGCGATTTAGACCTTGTTAGCTTTTTAGCTGCTGCTCAGGTGGAAAGATCACATCAGGTAATCAGCCATGTTAATCACCTGGGATTTTTTGCCGCCGCGTCGTCTCGGGGTGGGGAGGTGAACGACGGTCAACCGTTACGTGAGGGCAGAGTAGCGAACGAGATGCCGCGACCAATCGTTGTCGCTTCTCCATTTTGGAAGTTTTCGGTCAGTTTGACGTCACCTTAAGAGAAAGCAAAAACACAAACGACAATTTTTTTTTCTTCCTCGCAGCAGGCAGCACCTTCATACTATTATTTTGCGCGTGTCTGCGTGTGTGTATTGATGGGGAACGGCGTTTTAATGAGTCTTTAGGAAAATCTCGGTGCATCCAGAACTTTAGTAATGAGGTGCAGATGATGTTTTGTTGGCTCGGCATTAATTACAATGGGAGATTGAGGCAATTTGTCTTCAACACTCCACGTCTCATGTCAGCTTGATGGCAAGGGTGCAAGGACTGTGAAATCACTCCAAAAGGAGCACTGGAAAAATGATGAGAGAAAGTTAATTTTGCAATTAAATGAGTGATCTCTATTAAATAGGGCTGTGCAATTGTGGAAAAGAATTAAATTTTTTTTTTCATCTCTCCCCCTCAGTTTTGTCATTGCAATTTAATGTGTGATTTTTTTTTTTTTTTATCTCTCTCATGCATTACAATAAATAATATCAGCTTTATTATACATCGATGTTTTGGTCTTATGGGTTCCACCAATGCCCAAAATGGAAGGAAATGTGCCATAAATGAAATCATCATCGCTTTGACTTGCAGTTTTTACAAAATTGTACCAAAAAAATTAGGTCTTCTTCTTAAGCACTGAACTTATCTTGACAGTATTTGAATAAATAATTAAATAAATAGAATATACTGTATATATATTTATATATTTAAAAAAAAAAGCCTACAGATCGAGCAACATTTTTAATTTTTAATTTTTAATTTGCATTCTCCAACATTTTGATGCCGGTTTGAATTTGATGAATTGCTCATCCCGAGCATTAAAAATAAAATGCATACTGGATGACCAATGAAACGGCACAATCTGGTGGCCCATCATTTATATAACAACGTTCTGAATATTTTCTACCCTGGTGATTATCTAATTAACCGAATGGACGTACTTAACTTGAATGATGTCAGATTCCAGTGTAATTTCATTTACCAGTTGATGAATCATAAATGAACGAGCGAGTGAATGACGAAGCTTCCCGTCCACAGCTTGTGCGGATATCCTCCCTTTTACGACGAGAACGACTCCAAGCTGTTTGAGCAAATCCTCAAAGCCGACTATGAGTTTGACGCGCCGTACTGGGACGACATATCTGACTCGGGTGAGCCTTCCTCCGCCGTCTTTTTCCTCCACCGTTTCCACATACGGACCCCACACCGCTTCCCTGCCGTGAATCAATATGGGAATGTGCAGTCAGGTGTAAGCGCCTGCTTTCCAACAGATGGTGTTCATGACAAGCCCAAATCAGCCAAAGCAATTTTGTGCTGTGGGTGAATTTTGAAAATGAAATGAAAATGTGTCATGTAACTGGATTCTACTACCGGCAATGCCATGACATAATTGTGACAAAAGTAGAATGTTTGCAATATTTACTGTCTCCAGACTCATCCAAATAGGTAAAAAAATTTGCAATAGACAGCCCATATCATTTTTATTCATTTATTTTTCAATAGTTTTACCCCTCCTCGGCTTTAACTGCAAACCGAACTTAAATAAAATAAAATAAATAAAATATATAAGTTAAACCTGTAAGTACACACTATAAAGTATTCCTTAACACCTGTTCTCAATTGCACCATTCTTCAAAATAGAAGCCCGGTGTGCTTGCTTCAAGCTGTTCGTCACTTGTAGTTCGTTCACTGTAAAAACTTAAACCTAAAATTAAAATTGAAAACAATGTTTAACCAAACTACATAACGTCGTCTAATGAAGGTTTTGCCAGCTTATAATGTGAAACTAACAAACAAATGCAAACAAAAATGAAGTTCTTATTCGAATTAAAATGATATCAATGTAATAATATTTTCCAGCCAAGGATTTCATCAGCAACCTAATGGAAAAAGATCCAGCCAAGCGCTTCACTTGTGAACAGGCGCTCCGACATCCCTGGTGAGCTACACACACACACCCACAGACACGCACACACACGCGTGCACTTAGAGTGACACAACAAAGGCAGGCTGACATAAAGACGTCAATTCAATGGAGATATTGATTCTGTCATGAGTGCCAACAAACTATGCACTTGCGTGCCAGGATCGCTGGGGATACGGCGCTCTGCAAGAACATCCACGAGTCCGTCAGCCGGCAAATTAGGAAAAACTTTGCCAAGAGCAAATGGAGGGTAAACTCGTTTCCTGCAGTCACTTACCATTATTTAGCGCGACTCCTCCGGTGATTGTTTGCGCCTGCGGAGATGGATCACTCGCTGTTCCTCTGCCCTCTCCAGCAAGCGTTCAATGCCACGGTGGTGGTTCGCCACATGAGGCGGCTGCAGCTCGGCAGCAGCATGGGGAGCAGCGTGGACGCTTCCAACCCCCCCGCCAGGCCGAGCCAGAAGCCGGCGCAAAGTCCGAGCCAGGTGGACCGGAACAGGCCGGCTGCCGCCCAGAACGCCGGCTCGGTCGCCAGCCAGACTTCATCTTTTGATAACACGGCAGCGCCACGCAAGGAATGTGAGTAGTAAACAGCAACGTGTGTCGTGCATGAAACATTACCACCTCAAGAGGAATGTGTTATTCGCTGGGAAATTATGGAAAGATTAGTAAACGTTAATGTGAAAAACTCCAAAAATAATTTCCTACTGTCGAAAATGGTCTTCTGCAGAAATAAAGAAAATCCTAAAGGGGAAAAAAATCTAACATAAAATAGAAGCAACTTATTTTTAATAATGTCATTGTTATTTTACATTTTACAAAAAAAAAAAAAAATTATAATCAGAAATATGTTATGTAAAATGATTTTAATGCTTCATCATACTTTCATACAAGACAATTAAAACAAAAAAAAGTAAAAACACTTTTTTATTCCTAGAATATTGCACTTTTTCCCCATTTTTTTTTTTTATTTCTCTTTTTTTTTTCTTACCCACATTTGTGCTGCATTAATCCTTGGTGTTGACTTTCAGTTTGGCTATTCAATTTTATAAAATGTGTAAATCAGAATACTCTGACTCTTTTTAAATCCGGAATTCACCGTTATTCATTTATTTTTAAACGATTAATTCTTTCATACTTTGTATCAATCGCTGCGAGAAAACCAAATTGAAATTTGGCGGGAAACCTTTGGAAGCTCCATCCCCCTGCCCCGCCCCCCTCCCTCGCTGTTGCAAAGGATGACAAATTCTGCCCGTTGGTGTGACTTGGCTCCTCCTCCAGGTGCTCCCACGCCAGCCACCCCCTGCAGCCTGGCCTCCGCGGCCGCTTCCCCCGCAGCGAGCGCCGAGCTGAGCCGACCGCACCCCTCGGCGGTGCCCGCCCCCGTGCTCACGGAGACCAAGTGACGCCAGGGGTCGCGGGGGACCAGCTGGGAGGCCACGGCGCTGTGAGGTGGAGGGCTGCAAAGAGACGCGGGAAGGTCTGCCTCTTTCACCCTTTTTGTCTCCTCACTGAACTTCTACTTGTATACGGAAGTGTGCCCCCACACCCCCCCCCCCCCGCCACCTCCCACCAACCATGTCCTCGTCCCCCTCAGCTGATTCCTCGCCCTACTCCGAGGAGAGCAGAGGACCTTCATTTATAATCACACAGGGCCGCGTATGTGCCCCCGCACCCCCCATTGGGCACCGGCCGCACGACATCACAAACTCTAGCTGAGCATGTTTGTGAGCTGCCTGGCGCTGAATCACATGAATCAATGTCAACTTCCCTCCTGAATCTCATCTCGCCTCCACCAATCTAATTAACTAGCCATGTTTTTTTTTCTTTATTTTCTTCAATTTGGGATTGACTGTTGGCAACTGGAATGTTTTCATTTTTCGATCTTCATTTAAAGGTGGTATGTGTGCTTTTTCCCCAACGGCCATCCATGTCCGAAACACAAGACCATTATCAAGACCATCGGTCGCCACTACCTCATGCAAATTAGCAGCTTTCCCGTCGAAAAGCTTCTCCCTAAATGGAGCCCGGGTGGTTTCCCATAATCCACTGCTGGCTTTGTGTGCGGACAGTATTTCATTCATATTTTAAAACGCCGCACAAAGCACCTTGAAAATCTTTTTTCTTTAGGGCTTGGCCGTGCTGTGTTTTTTTTTTTTTGTGCTTTAAAAGAACCTTATGACTTTTGCGCGAGAGGAAAATATGAGTTAGTGCTTTATCTATTGTGCACTGCCAGATAACCGGCGCAGTGAACAGCACCCACCGACGTTTATCAGACAGGAAGACGGGATTGTATTGAATATTGTACTTCTTTATTTTATTTATTTTGCTTTTCAAATGATTTTGTGAATGTTGCCCTTCGATGGACTTGGACAGAAACACTGCATGGACAAAAGTGTTGAGACACCTTGAAAATGAAACAATTTTTAAAAGTAAAAGTCCAAACCCTGCTGTGGATGAAAACATTTTTTCTTCCATTTCACTTCCCAGAGGATGTCCCAAAACTTTTTTTGTCCACGTGGTCATGTTTGCGATAACGTCATTTTTTTTTTTTTTTGTTTGCCTTGAGCTCGCCCAAATTTGCAAATGGCCTGCCGTTGTTCCTCGCCGCTCTCTATCGAAGCCATGATGTCGTCGCGCCGCCGTCGGAGCTGCACCCAGTTCAGTTGTGCTCAGGGAAAACTGCAGCTGCGCTGTGCGCCGGCGACCCGCCGCTCGAGTTTCACGTTCACTCCCGAGCCATGTTTGCAAGTAGCAGCCATCGTGTTACTCTTACCAGTCGGATTACATTTTTACATGAGCTGTTTGATGAAGGTGTGATGCTGCATTCAAGAGCACTGGGAAATCCGAAATACTGACTTTCCATTTTCTAGAATGCGGCATTTAAAAAAAAAAAAAAAAAATGTTACTGATTGTGTCCGTAGTGATAATGGCCTTTGTTTTTTGGCAAGAGCAGCGCATTGTCAGCGCACATATCAGATTGTCATTCGATGCTATCCCTTTATCGTGAATATGTAGCCAAAGAACTCACACACGAGGCTCGGCAGAACTGGACGAGAAAGTGATGATACTTTGATAGATTTTGTATGATTTGATATGATCGTTATTGTGAGTTGCCATCTTTTTTGGGGGGGGGGGCGTATTTATCTCCTCTCCCGAGAGTGCTGCTGCCGAATATCTAAATATGACCATCCATCCATTTTTAAATGGACTACGATCCTTCAGGAGATTTGTGACGTTGTGATGTTTTGTTTGCTTTTTTTTTTTTTTTTTTTCCTGCTTTTTGGATGGCGGTGACATGCTTTGTGAGCTCTTCTACGTATTTCAAGTCACTGCATGGAGGACAACCTGTATATTTCCAGAACTTTCAAACCGAACTGACTTTGTCCTGTGCACACCCCCTTGGTTATTTTAGCGTGTCTTTAGATGCATGTTGTCTTAGTGGACTGTCTTACAAAGTCTGTTATTTATTTATTTTTCAAAAAATGAGTGTGTCAAATCTATTGAATCTCCACATTTCATGATCCTCCCCCAAAAAATGAGTTTTTAGAATTCCATGTTTTTCTCAGAGGAAAATAAGTGTCATTCACAAAAAAAAAAACGTTTATATGTAAGGGCTTAATCTGATTATTCATGATGACCCTGTATGCTGTACATAGTGAGATGGATTGCTATGCATTTTTTTTGGGGGGGGCACGAAAAAAAAAAAAAAAAGTGTATCAATTGGAATGTTGTACCTGGAATTGATGTACGCTTTTTTTTTTTTCTATTTGAACGAAACTCCTCTCAATTATTGTTGACAATTTGAGTGACGTGATTGAGGAATGTGCTGTACTGCGGGCAGATGCTTCGTGATCATACTTCCTCTGGGCTTTCTGTGTCTTTTCTTTTGAATGAAATGCTTAAAAGGCTTGTGTACATAGAATGTGAATCGAAATGATCATTTTCAAAGTATTTACAAAAGTTTTGCTCTTCTGGCTCGAGGGAGAGGATGAGCGGAGTGTGTGTGTGTGAGTGTGTGTGCTTCCGAGTGTTGATTGTATAGTCTTTGGAATGTTCCGATAGGGGCGGGAAAAAAAAAATCCTCTTTTAGAGTTTTGTGCAGTCGAATGTTTCAGTGTTCCAGTACCACTTCAGTGTCAGTGAACAACGTTTAATGATCTCAGGCTTATGTTTTTTTTTTTTTGGGTGGGGCATTTTAAAGGAAGAAATCCAAAGCTGTGACAACTCTGAAACACTGTTATGGAATTGGAGTGGCTCTCATTGACTGCAGTATCATGTTAGTGTTGTGTAAAATCCGAACCGATTCTGGCACTTTTTGTCACCGAATGGAGTTTCAGTTCTGCAAACAAATTTTAGTTAGTTGTGACTTTTTTTTATTTATTTTTTTTTATGTGCATCAATAAAAT
Organism: Idiotropiscis lumnitzeri; assembly: GCF_059441095.1. NCBI lineage: Eukaryota > Metazoa > Chordata > Actinopteri > Syngnathiformes > Syngnathidae > Idiotropiscis > Idiotropiscis lumnitzeri. The sequence goes on from NC_142392.1 coordinate 5,374,697, forward strand.
ACGATGACCTTTGTCGTCATATGTTTTCGTGTTGTACATCTCTGATACAACAATTCGATATTTATCTGGATATAATTTAATAGTGTTGAATGTGAATGATTCATCTCAAATTATTTTTTAGTTTTTGAATTTAATTTTGAATTTTTTAATTATTTTTTTTGTGATCAAAAAGTGCGTTTAATCAGCTAAAAATAATGCGACAACTTTCCTTAATTACCAAAACAAATATAAAAATGTTTAAGGTCTGACTTAGATCTTCAGCTATTGTTTGTCAGAACTGAAACTCTTAACACGGTGCTTGTGATCGTATCTCGCCGTCCCCCCCCGCGTTGGTCTCCGTCCATCTGATGCGCCACCGTCACGCCCGACGACACCCTCGCGTCTGCCGCTCTGATGCTTATGACTTTGTGTGTCCATGGGGCTTGTATATCGGATGCCTTCGACAATCATGTGCACATATCAGTTACCATGACGACACGGGCTGGATTGTCTTTTGTGATTATTTTTTTTTTTTCTCCTGGAATAAATCCCGAATGATCACTAAAAACATCTTTTCCTTTCTTTTTTTCCAAATTTTACGATGCATGCATATTCACTCTTAATTATAATTGTGCTTTTTTTTTTCTCCCCCCACCAGCAGGCTTCGGGCTCCATTCATGTCGCAATATGGCCGAGTTTACCATCACTATGCTGGATAGAGCGTCGAAGGTATTTGGTGTGAAACAGATGTTGAGCAGATGCCGCAAACTCTCAAGGCAATTGTTACCTTTATTGGCTCCAGTTGGAATTTTGCATTTGAAAGCCGCGAATGCAGACGGTGCTTCCTCTGACTAAAATCTTGACTAATACTCCGCTGTTTAGACGTGTCGCTATTACACTCCCCAAAAATATTTGTAGGCGTGTTTATCTGCTGCTTCATTTCCATTTAGTTTTCATTTGAAATGTTTGATGTATAATTTGGACTGCAGGTTATGAGGAGCAAGTGACTGACGACGATAAAAATAAATAAATAAACAAAAAATCAGGTTTTAGCTCAAATTTGTATCATATTTGCGCCCTCTATTTAATTTCCAATGTGACTGAAAACTTCCCCGTCAAAATATTTGAACTCCCCTCCATATGTTTTCTCATCCTCAATTGTTACGGTACTTCTTGTGACTTGATATGTCTGAATGATTTACAAATGCTTGTAAATTTTCCAGATTATTTTTTTTTTTTGCTTGCAGGTTAAACTCGGACAAAAAAAAAAAAAAAATGAAAGAAGATCCTCTTTCCTCTCCAGGGTATTCGTGGGAAGTCAAGATGCGGAGGTGATGTATTTTCCCTGCATTACATCTCCAAATGTCCTCGGCTGGCGTTTCAGCATGTGTCCAATTTTTCAACGTTTACTCCATAATGCATGATTAGTTCCACTTTTCGCTTTCCGAAATGTCATTTTTACACAAAGCGGCACGAATACTGAAAGCTACCATACATAAAATGCATCTGAGACGCCGTAATCACCCTCAGTCCCCATCCAGGCCGAATTAGAGGAATATCTCGCCGACGTCCTGCTGTTCTTGCCCCCTCACAAACACATTCCATTCACTTGATGAACCAGACATGCACACCATTCCTCTCCCTGAATACTCCACACATTTGAGCGTATCCTCTGACCTACAATTCTCCAAACATATGCGGCCCGCGTAATAATGTCGGGCAGAGCGATTCAATTCAAATCTATGCGGTGCGCTGAGCAGGTTGAATTAATACAAAAAAAAAAGTGCTGGATCTAAATATTTTTAAACCTGTACATACTTCACTCATTTTGGTCCAAATGCAATTTTATCGTACAAAAAAAAAAATATTCACATTCCATCTAGTTCATTGTGCACTTGAAAACATCAACATGATACTTTGCAGCCCATTAGATGACTTTGTAAAGTGACGTAAGATTTGATTCTAGTGACACTGGATATAAAGAAGGTCAAAAATTCTATGAGCAGAGTTGATTCAATTCTTGACATCAAACGTAAGAAGCATTTTGGATAAATGTCAGCAAAGCCCACAGTGACACAATCCTCGTTTTCGAGTGCCGTCGAATTAAATGCGACTCCAATCGTCTCACCGCTGCGCTTGTTTACGCAGAGTTTAACGACGCTGAACGTCAATGGCATTCCAAGCCGACCCACTCGGCCGTCTGTGATTGGACGAAAGATGAGCGAGGAAGACCTCAACGCTATCGGAAAGAGGCAAGTGCGACCGCTTTGATTCTCTTTCAGGAGGTCTGCTTTTGTGATTTTGTCCCGGAAAACTTGGGTGGAGGCCAAATTTGTGTTCTAGTCATCCGGTCGACCTACAACAACCTACGTTTTTGTTCCATGGAATTGTATTTATCTCATCCCAACACTTTATCATCTTCATTTCCTCGCGTTTCTTCTGCGCTGCTTCCAGTGGATGAATGTTTGATTTATTTATTTTTTTTAGATTTTTTTGGTCCAATCTGAATCGTGCTGCCATGTTGCTTGTTCTTTTGAGAAAATGTGGGTCGAAAAAAATATATTATAATTCACTGCCAGCCATTTTAAAGAATTTTCTGGACCCGCAGCGTGTTGTGTTGAATGTCTATGTCGCCCAATTTGGTTTAATTTTGACCAAATTGCATAATCGTGGTGGCATAAAAAGTCCCCACTGAAGGCCCACGCACCAACTACCTCAATGAGGGTTTTTGCCCAGAAAGACCGCCCAGCAGTCCCTGACAGTCCACTTTGACAAGCAGCTTTCACGTGATCCATCACAGTTGCATTCTCTGTCGAAGGGCGGGGCTGCCGTATCGCCCCGGCGGAGGTTCTTCCTGCGTGATGGTGTTGAAGCGATGTCCTGACTGGCGCTCGGCCGCCTTGAGCCTCACCAGCAGGTCCTTCGCCTCCTGCTCGGCCTTGCGCGCGGCCTTCCGGGCGTTCCTCAGGGAGCGCTTGACCTTGCGTACACGCCCCTTCAGCTGCTTGTTCCTGCGCTCGGCAGCGGCCAGGCGGTCCTGCAGCTCGCGGCCTCGCTCCTCCTCGTCAAATAGCGCCGCCTGCATGGAGGAGCACAGCAGCTGCGGGGGGGTGGGGGGGGGGGGTGAGCGCAGGGTTAGCCGACGGTCTGCTTGTTTGTTTGCCTCACAAACTGGAGGACTTACCTCTCAGCGGCTGGTTGTGTAAGTCATGTGAATTACCCAGCATGCACTTGGAGTAAATTACTCTTCTTCTTTCATCACTATGCACCACAAATACGATCTTCTTACTGTCTGATGTTTTTTTTTTGTTCACTAAGGCTGAAGGATCAACAATGCTACCTCAAAAAGGACACAATGATTGTAAATTGAACGCAAACAAAATTCAACTTTTGTTTTCTTACACTGGCCAGTCTTTCTCATAGGGTCCCAAGAAGGATCTCTGTGGGACACCCAAAACACACACACGCACACACACGCAGCATCTGTCAAAACATCCGTGTACTACCTGCCAGCTGTTCAAGCATCATCTGCACAAACGCTGTTTAAGGCACGCAGGCAAGTGCAACATTTGAGGAATCAGTACACCAAAGAAGCTGCGACGTGCGGTTTTCCGAACCGCGACGGCGTAGAAACCCAATCGGACTCGTCTTTAAATCTCCATCGATCGGATCTCCAGGCAGTCGTTGTTGTACCAAAGTAATGACTTTTAATATAGTTGCTTGAGGTGCACCGGGAAGGATTGAAACGTTCCCTCGTCTACTATTTTGGGGATTGACAACCTCTCAAGCCTCTGAAAAGCCACATCAAATATTTACGAGGGCCATAAAAGATTTTTGGGAGCTTGAGCAATCCCCGCAAAGTCCCTAATCAGTGCACGTTAAATGTTAATGTGCTGATTAAGGACTTTGTTCCAAACTAGCTCCGACTTCTCCATTATTGCATTACGCTGCATAACAAACGATGTGCCTTCAAGGGGTCCGGGGGGGAATAGTGGCTTATCTTTCAGTCGAAAGATTACATGGTGTCCTCGAACAAAAGCTTAATGAAGGGTCTTGAATGTAGAGGAAGTCTCGTGTGTGTCCTTCAGGGGGTGTCTGGTTCCCACAATGGTAGAACAACAACACCCCCCCCCCGCACTCAACTTTAGGGGTTCAATGATGAAAACGCTTTCTACATTTTGTAAACTGTCAGGTGACGAAAATTCTAGGTCTCTTCAAAAAGGGGCTTCGTGAATTCCTGAACACCTGGTTGGCAACCTGCCTCGCCCTGACACTCGCTTTTTTGACTTTTGACGCACCCAGTTGGAGTTTTCCCATGGGGACTAAAATTTTAACCTCACTTCCAATGTAGATTTGAAAGCAATTTATTCCATTGTTTGTGTACACCAGTAGTGTGCTACAGATTTCAAATTTCAACTAATCAAGGAAGAAGCACGGGTTGCTATAGCAACAAGCTACAGAAAATGGTCAACTTGTGTGCAGGAGCGCAGTTGGTGGTGGGAATGGGAGGGGAATCTCCACCCCGGACTTTTACAGCCAATAAAACAATTCAATTCCCTTTTTAGCGTGTTGTGACTTGTTTTCCCGAGCTGCCCGTGAGCAGTTTGCAGAAGACCAAAAAAAATGCACTAATGAGCCTGCAAGAGGCGAAATGTTAACCGTTTTGTTACCTAGAGCATGTTAGCTTGATTAGTTTCTTCTGAGCAATTTTTTTCCACGCCAGTGACATTGAATCTAACGCCTTACCCTGCTGTCTTCCACAGTGTCCCACTCGGGGCTGAAAGTGTGGAACGGCTGGCTCCCCTGGGTGCAGTTGGAGAACTGGAAGAGGCTGGAGAAGGTGCGGCGGTTCTCTGCCGTGTCGGGGAAAATGGCGTCCTGGAAGTTGACGCCGTGGGGCAGGATGTTGTAGTTCTCGTCCATCCTGGTGGGGAAATTGCCAACGTTGGGAAAGGATGTCACGCGTCTGGTGGGATACGTTGTTGCCATTTATGACTTCTTCCCAATCACTTACTCCCCTTTTATGTTGAATATTTGACACCGTTAGTTTGTAAGTTGTTTTTTTCTAGAGCAACCAAATCACCTAATTTACAATCACACCAACTTGTTAGTGGAAACAGTTCAAATCATCTAGCGGAAACGAAAAAAAAATATTGAATTTAATTCAAACTATTGCAGAATTGCTCTGCCCTAAAAAAAAAAAAACAGTTCATGCAAACACTACCTGCCTACCTGAGGAAGAAGAAATAAGAGTAGTTCTCCATCACTGTGTGAGACTGACACGAGAGGTAGCCCAGGCCGGTGAAATTAAGTCGGGACCCCGCCGGGACCTCCAGCATGCTCCCCCAGGCTTGATCGCACAGCAGCTCCACCTCAGCCGAGTACAGAAGCCCTTCCTCCGCGCCCTCGTAGCCGTAACCGAAGCCGACGGGCAGCGAGTTGTACAGGCTGTCCACCCCAGCGCCCAGACGCTCCCGGTGGATGGCCAGAACCCGCGCGTACACGATGATCTCGGCCAGCTCCGCGCGGCATCCTTCGCTCAGTGGCCGCCACTCGGACGGCAGCTGGCAGCCGTGCGTCAAAACGCCAAGCAGCGCGAGGAAAAGAACAGTGAAAGTCATCACGACCCTTGACTGCGTTCCAACTTGCAAATGCAATTACAATCGGACGATAAGAAACATCAAAAGTGGCAATCTTAAATTGCTCTGCTCCATGAATTGGAAAAGTTGCATTTAAAGAACGTGCAATGAACCTGCTCCTTTAGTGCAAAACTTTGACGGTCAACTCCAAAGTGTCCATCTCACACGCCTCCTCCTCCAAGAGAAGCGCCGGTGCTGCATTCACAGACTCGTGGAAAAGTGGGTCAAGTGAACTGTTGAGGGAGATTGTTGCGTTCAAGGACAACTAGGTAGTAACTCGTTAAACTAAATGTTATATACGTATTTGAATTTTAGGATACAAAATAAGCCAAAAGTATTAATGTAATTTAAAAACAAATAATTATATTGGATATACTCTGAATGTCCTCCTTTAACATTATGACGTTTGCAGGACACACAACACGAACTTATTCCCATATGCGTCATTATATATAAAAGCTGCCCAGATGAACCTTTTTTTTAAATGATAGTAGTGTCGTCCAAGGGTCCGGGTTCCAAAATGTGTTGAGGGGCACGTGTTAGGGTTTCTTGGGCGGTTTAGGGATTCAAAGTAAGGTTTCAAAACAGAGAAGGGTTTAAATAAGGTTTCTGGTCAATGTTCCTTCTGCCTTCCTTCATACCGTCGGCCTTTATTTATTCTCGCCTTAAATAAGTTTATTGGAGGAAAAAAAACACTGTACCTACTTTTTATCCACCCGCGCATTACGTTTCCCGTTTTTTTTGCATCACTGCCATCTAGTGGATTTTAAACGGATTATCAACGTCGTTGAATAATAAATAAAATAAAAAATTAAATAATTTTAAATGCGTTGTCTATCGCTAACCTATGGTAACGCATTAGTAAAGCCATAAAAACTGTAAATATGCAACATATTTGCGAGGATTAGTTGGTGGCGCGACGTTAGGGATTGTCGTAAACCGGGGATCCACTGTCTCGTAGATGCAGCGGACATCCTATTTTTACGTCACTTCAAGGAAATGGATTTCACCAAGTGCGCGTAGCTTGTAACAGGAAAAGGGGACAAAGCTGTCTTCAGAATAAAATATTTCTGCGGTCTCACTCCCTCGTCGAATGGCGGTGGATGGCTACATTTATCTTATTTTGAAGTCCCAAACCAGAAGTTGTTTTTAATTCAACGTTACACTTGACGTTAACCCAAAACCCAGAGCAGACGTTTCAGGGTTCATCAACAAAACAAGTCTTCTCCAAAATTCAGGTGTTGTTTACTTGCGTTCGAAACAAACGTCAAAAATTGCCTTTGGATCCCACTGGAGGTCAGTTTGAAACTCATTTAATGTTTCCCTGTGACGCAGTTTTGCTGAAATTTGTACGTTTCAAAGCGGTGTGAGCTGGTAAGCCTGAAACAGAAAGTAGATGACTTGCTTCGTCCAAAATCGAAATTCACTCTTCTTTTCGTCTGTACTGGACTTCTGTGGAATCTCCACTACGAAAATAACACAACACATTGAATGGGGTAGCAGCGGGGTAAAGGTTCACGATAACGAACTACAAAACTAAAGCTACATTTACACACGCATCCAAACATCTCAGTAAACAAGAAATTAATTTCAAAGAAACCTAAAACTGACACTTGACTGAGATATTTCTAGTTTACAATAGATTCTGAAGGAGAGGAGACAAACACTGTAGTCAGCCTTATTTTTTTTTTAAACATTATTTCAAGGTAGCAATTGAGTTGATGTGTTATGACGACCTCGGGGACCTGACTACGATGTCATGTGACTTTCTCAATCGATGAGATGTTTCTTCCTTGTTGCCGCCGCATGCTCAAGTCCTGAGTCACTTTTCTGACTTTGTAATTACAATTCATTGAGATAAGTCAATTAACCACATGGGAAATATAAAACCGCAAAATACTAGACAAAACAATGCCGTGTCAAACCAGTGTCACTGATACATCTATGACATTGTCACTTGAAACTTGGCTTGCAAGATGACGGAACTTTTCAAAGTTTGCGAGTCAGATGACTTCCCATCCATTCGCTTCCCTAACAATGTGATCACAATTTTATTTCTCGTCTTAGCATCATGGCTTCTGGAGTCCCCATAGTGAACGGGGACATCTCTCTCTCCCCCAGCTTGGTGGGAACGCCGGAAGAGGCCTTGTTCCAGATGAACATTCTTATCCAGGAAAACTGCAACCTGAAAGGTGAGAGAAGCTTGTGGACTCTTCATCTTCATTAGTTGTTGTTGTGAAAGTGTCCACTTAACCTGCTCCCCACCTCCCCCTCTATCCTAGAGGCACTGCATCAGATCAACCTGACGATGAAAGAGCGTTTCCAGGAGCTGTCCATGTGGCTCGAGAAGCAGCGGGAGGAGCGGGTCTTCCTGGAGAAGAAGCTTGGGGAGGCCCGGGTTCAGATGGATGCCCTGGTTGTTGAAAATGAGGAGCTGAGAAAGTCAGCTGGTGCTTTAGATGTCTCACAAGTGAGTGCACATGTCATACAGTAGGCATGTAGATAAAAAAAAAAAAAAGAGACAGTGTAATCCTGATTTTCACGAGGAGCATTCAACACGTCATTTCCAGGTAGCAGCTTCTCGTCACAGCGCCGTAGTGGACGCCTTGCATGCGCAGGTCAACCGACTCCAGGCGGAGAAGAACGACCTGGTGGCTCTGAACTCTGAACTGCATCTGAAGATCGACCAGAACCCCCATGAGGATTCCTTCATCGAGGTCATCACTGTGTCGGTAAGGAGAAGAAAAAAAGATTGTACCTTGAAGCAGAGTTCAGTTTATCATGTCTTAACTTGCAAATTTTAGTTCGACCTTGTCCTTTTTAAAGTTCAACCGTGTCTTTTCAGGACGACGGCGACGTGAGCATGAAGGGCGCCGGAAAGTGCGGCAATCATCCCAACGCGAGCATGACGGCGTCCCGTCTGGACAGCGAGGAAGTGACCGTCAGCCACCTGCTGCAGTCCCTCAGGAACGAGACCCAGCGAGCCGAGCGGCTGCAGGCCGAGCTGCAGTCTACCGTTGACTTGTAAAGTGCACGCCGTGTAGTTCAAACACTCCCAACATATTTCCAGGGGAAAAAAATGTTGAAACATTTGTGTAATATTGATGTTATTTAATAGGGGAAAATGCTTAATAAATCATAAGATAATAAAATATACTAATAATTGATATTTTTTAAAGAAGAATCATGTGGCAATTTTTCATTTAACTTATTCCATGGAAAAACAAAATTTATATTTGAGAATAAAACGAGAGATACAAACGAACCCCTCTTTCAGCGCTGCTGCAGTACCATGAAATTGCCACAAGATGATGCCAAAGCACAACATGAAGCTCCTCAATTAACACCAACATGGTGTCAAATTAATGTTTGTATTGCTTTGAGCTCAATAAAGTGTTGCATTTTTATTTTTGGTTAGAAACAAATCAAAAGATTTTAACCCCCTGATGGAGGCCACTTTTTTCAGATCATGCATCAATGCTTTTTTACGTTCTTGCACAGGATAAGAACGATGGAGGAAAAGAGGAGCAATCATGTTGCCGTAATGACGCAGACCAACATGACAGAGGGGACCGGAGACAATTCGAAGAAGGACGAGGTAGTTATTACACGTTTTTTGTTTTGGTGTGAGACGGTAAATTCACTTTTATTTTCCAGCTGGTGCAGTGTTGTCATGACAACCTGTCAAAAGCAGAACTTCAAAATATAAGTTTTCTAAATAACATTTTTCATCTCCTGTGGCACACCTGATGGATTCTCACAACACAGTGGTTGGCAATCACATGATCTAAATGTTTGTCTTGCGTTCCAGGTGGCATCCGAGTTCCTCAAATCGCAGATGATGTTGCTGTGTAAAGAGCTACAGCAGGCCCGGAGCAAGCTGGATGAAGCGGACGGCATGAAGAAGAACCTGCAGGACCGGTTTGTTCACATTTATCTTGAAGGAAAGCTCCACTTAAAGGATGGCACAACCAACGCTTCCTCTCGGCTCTCCTAGCTGTCGCGGGGTGGAGAACGACGTGGCCTGTCTGAAGGCGCAGCTGGCCGACACGCAGGCGGTCAAAACGGAGAACGAGCAGCTCAAGCTGAAACTCGACAGCTTTCAGGCGCAGAATTTGTTTGTGCAGAAGAAGGTTGCGGAGGAGAGGTCCGTGAGCACGTGTTCTCATTCGGGATTGAAGGTACATGTCTTTAAAATCCGAGGCTTGACAGACTTCATGCTGGGTTCATCGCAGGACCAACATGGCCCAGCTGAAGGACGCCTACACCAAATTGTTTGAAGATTACAATGAGCTCCAGGAAGAGAGGAACAGGAGAGAGGTGATGTTTGTATGTGAAGACACCCCAGCACCCGTCTTTCCAAAAAGTATAAGCATTCCCAGACATACAGGCGTCTCGTAAGCACACATTGAATCGAATTTCAATGTCAAATCCAGATGGAGGTTGAAAATGATCGATTCTGGTCCTGCATATGCGGCGGAATTTCCATTTCTCCATCCATTTTCTATACCGCTTGTCCTCATTAGGATCCCATCTGTCTTTGAGACATCGTGGACTGGCCACCAGCCAATCACAGGGCTCATATTCACGCTGACACCTTCTGAGAATTTAGTCTTCAATTTAAACGAAACAAAACGAGTGGTGCAAGAGACACGAGTGGCGTTATTAATCGGTCAAATTATGGCGGCGCTGCAGGCTGAGCTGGTGGGCAGGGAGGTGGTGGACAATCTTCAAGGTCAGCTGAGCGCCGCAGAGGAGGCCCTGGCGACCAAGCAGGAGCACATCGACAGTTTGAAGCAGGAAATTTTCAAGAAGGAGAAGGAGCTGGAGACCATCTCTGTCTTGGAGGCGCAGGTGAGCACACTTTGCATTTTTTCTCGTCCTGTAGAACTCGGAGTTGTAAAATGGATTTTGTGTGTTTGAATTGCGGCGTTTACCCCCCGTCGTCTCCGCAGGCCGAGGTCTACTCCTCCGATTTCTACGCCGAGCGGGCGGCAAGGGAGAAACTGCACGAGGAGAGGGATCGTCTTGCTGTTCAGCTGGAGTACGTGAAGAAGCAGAACAACCACCTGCAAGAGGAGATGAGCCGGTATGCTAAAAGTTGGGGCGGGGGGGATGCACTGGAACTTTTAGTAGCAGCCGATGCAAAGCGACTACAGGCAGGAAATGAAATGAGATCTCAAATTTTTGTCAGGTGACTTATGATAGGAACCAAGCACGAAGACTGCCACAGCTTACCTCTAGTGTCCCATATGCCCAAAATAAAAATTGCTTGTATAGGTAACCTCAATATTTCCTCACTTGTGGAATTTCCCGTGTGTGTCCACAGGCAGAGGTTAGGCGACATGCAAAGGAGACATGTGACAAATCCAAACGCACGAGGGTCACCTTTAGTTTCAAGAGGTATGTCTGGGTGATGCTTCCGAGCAACCGCGTGGGAGGAAATACTGTCCACTCAGGATTTCCCGTGTCTTGCAGGCACTGACTGGCAGCATCAGGGCAGCATTCCTGAACACGTTTGTCCAAAGTGCAACGAAATCCTGCCAGATCTGGACTCCCTGCAGATCCACATCATGGACTGCATCAACTAGCCCCTCGTCATTCGGTGTTCATAATATTTTTGCACTTTAATCTCAGTCTTCCTCTGGTTGTACCTACTCTCTCCTGTGACGAGACTCAAGTCGTGGCTCGTTTGTCCGAAAAGTTGATATCCTTTTAGCATTTGATGTCATTTTGCAGTTTGTTTGCGTGAGTCAAAGCCAGCCGGGGGTGAAAAATTGAACCCGTTACTCTGGGCTTTTGTATTATCAGATATTTTTTTTTTCCCTTTGTGCCATCCGGCGCATGTATTCTATTACAAGCAGATGTCTTTGATTCGAGAAGCTCATCCCTCGACAATTTATCCGGCGCACTACTCCTGCAAAATCTAAATGGACAGCATTGTTCTGTAAATTTAAATAAACAAAATGTAATCAGGTCAGAGAGTTTGATTGTGAAGCAAGAGGACGTCAGTGCATTTCAAAATTATTTAATCTCATCTCATACTGTGAGTCTGGCAACATGTGAGGTCAAACAAAAACAACATTTCGGACACAATGGTGCTACGAAAACACATTCTCTACATTGCCGTCGATATTTTTCCTGAACTTGTGTAGGTTTACTTCAACATAAAGAGATCCAATCCGTCACTGACAAAAAAAAAAAAAAAAAAAGTTTTATTCTTGCAGAGTCAAGTAGGTGTGCAATTGGTTGTCCACTCTCGCCATCTTTGCTGGTGACAAAGCGAACGCGTCCGTGCTTTCCTCCTGATGCGTTGGCGTATGTCTCAGTTCTGCCAAGTTTGCAACAAACTGGTCGTGGAGGGCCTTGATGGCCGCCTTAAGCTCGCTCAGTGGGACTGCGTCGGCGCAATTAATGGACGACGCCCACATGGCGTTGAGTTCCTCGTGTAGCTCCGTTCTCGCTTTCCAGACGGCTTCATCTACGTAGCTTGTCACCTGTGGGGCGATAAATGCATCAAGTGGATTCACACGCAAAATTCGGATCGTTTAACTTACGTGGTGGGATTGATGAGAATCTTCAAAGAGGCCGTTTGATCCTTCAAGTAACAGGAGGGTTGTCATGATGTCATCAGTTTTCGGCTGACTCACAACTTGCCGTTTCACTTTGGCTTTATAGACGTGATTGGCTATGTCCTTTAGTGTGGGATAATACGCCCGATGCTGCTCATCCGGCGCCACGACGTCAGACATTTTGGTTTGAACGTTGTGCCTGAGGACCGCCTGCACGTCCCGGGTGGCGGTGATGCCCTCGCTGACGAGCTGCTCGATCCACTGGATGATCTGCGGATGGAGCGGCTGGGCTTCAGTTTGGCTGATCGACGAATGTTCTGTGTGCGCTCGCCGGAGAGGGAAACTGATATAGAACCGGCTCTCCATCATCACTTCCTTCCCTTCCTCCAAGTCCCGCAGCAGCCTCTCTTTGGCTTTGGTTTGCCAAATTGTCACGCTCTTCTTTGCCGTGACGATGTACTCTGGCAACCTGCAGATTTGCCAAACTGAGATTTTGGCTTGGCATCCTTTCTTTTTGGTGACTCCAGTGGAAAGTCTCTTTTGGGGCGTCTTCTCTAGTCCACAGGGTGCCGTGTTTTCGTGATTGCTTCTCATGTCCACATCAGAATGTGACGTTTGTATATCACTCTTTCTTCTATGCTCCCTTTTAGGTCCATACTGGCACTCCAGTATCTTCATGCCACCATATGTGAAGGGAACGCCATCATCGGTAATGCGTGGGCTGATGGTCCTGCAGAAAACGAAAGAGCGAGTGCAGAACTTCTTATTCTTGCATTTGAGCGGATCCACCTGCAGGGATGAGGAGCGGCGGGTGCAGAATGTTGTTTTAGTTGCTCTTCGGTACAGTTCCAGGACATTGTCTACGCTTGACTCAGAAGTCACAAAGCCGTGGATGTAGTCCCCATCTTTACTGTAGTCCTGAAGGAAATCCTGCCACTTGATAGCACTAAGAACCGCGTCGTCGTCACCTTCCTCCATCCTTTAAAAACAAAATACAGAATTGCATCCTCGGGTTAATTCTCAATCGTTGACGTTACGTGCCTCTCATTATTTCAAGTGAAAATTAATATGCAGGTAGGTATTTCCGTTGAAAATATCAATTTCCAGTTATTCCATCTAAGTCGATTCTTACCTGTCTGTTCCCTCATGAACACCCCCTTATAGGAAAATAAATTTAATTACGATGTTTATCGAAGTTTTATAGCACAATATGAGCGCAAAAGTTGACGCTTTTTCTACTTTTCAAGACCTCTGTACGAGGACACGCCTACTTTGTTGTCGGAAAATTTGCCGTTGTGTTGCAGAAGAAATACAAAGTTTACCGGTAAAAATGCATTTTCTCCTCACCCAGTCAATGTTTGTGTTTAATTTATAAAATTTAAAATCATAATAATTTTAGCGTTGAACCATAAGTAATATCCAAAGTTGAGATAGGTTTTATCGTCAGGCACATTTGAGTCACCTAACAAAGACTACGACAACACAGTGGGGTCCTCCGCTGACCGCCAGTTTGGATTTTCTCCCTCGCTTTGGGAAGAACAGCATCTAAAAGATGCTCTGTTAAACGTATAAATACGTGTATATTTACGACTTAGTGACCAAATAATCATAAAACAGTTCAACTAAATACACTTGGCTTCCGTTTAAATAATATAGAAGACACAAAGGCTGTCAATTTGGCCCATTATTGGTAAGTTAGTCGTCTACAGTGCAGCCAGTGTGCAGCCATGTTGAATTTAGTGTCGTGACTTTATTGTAACTCTTCCTATCATAGTCCTTTTCTTAATTGTGCTTTTTTTTCTAAACATGTAATGTATAAAGTACCTTGAATGTTAACTGCCACTTACACTGAGTGTTATTCTCCAGCTTGGCAGCTGTATGCAGGTGGACTGTCCTATCATGGATTGTAAGTATTTTATTTTTGCACACGCCCCCAAGCTTCGTTCAGTACAGTATAATGCTTTAACAGTGGGTTGAACACGAATGTATTCACTCTCTGTCCAGGTGGAGAAGATTTGGACATTTTTACAGCCCTAATGGCGGAGAATGAAGACAGTGGAGCGGAGCTGCAGTTTACAGATGCCTTGGATGACCTGTTTGACTTTGACGACGTGGGGGACGAGTATGAGGAAGGACGAGATGTGCAGGATATTGAAAAAGAAGAGCAAGGATCTGGAGAAAACAAAAGCAAAGCCTGTGAGATTGTCAACAGGTCCCAGCTACAAGGTTTTTTTTTATCGGCGCTGTTTTTCATGGGACACACTTGAACTTAATGTTTTATTAATTTATTTTTTTCCCTTCCATCCTGTTCAGAGGAGTTGATGCAGATGCAGGAGAAAATACAGGCATTGCAGAGGCAGCTGGAGGCAAGCCAGAGTGCTTCCTGCTCCTCTTCAGCGAGCTCACCCACTCTGAAACCGTCACATCCCAGCCAGGCCACCTCCAAGCGTCTCCCTTCAAAACCAGCTGATGTGAAACAGAAGATAAAGAATCAGTCAGACTTTATCTCGGCGCTGAGCAACGCTGACTCTTTTAAACGCAAACCCAGAGTAGCCCACCAAAGCGAACCCAGCACTTCATCAGGTAAACCCATCATCACATGAATGAATATACCATTTGAGTGTGTCATTTATTTATTTATTTATATATATATATATATATATATATCTCAGAAGCGAGTGTACCATTGGAGATTAGGATGGGGAGCTCCTTCCTGCCTGTGGAAAGCACGAGCAAGGCGGCCACTCCTCAGCGCCAGTCTACAACCTTCCATAGCAGACCCTGCTCAACTACTTCAGCGGGACCGCCTAAACTGGACTCCCTTCCTAAAGACGTGGCAATGGAGAAATACTCCGGATTGCGACTCAGGTCAGGACTTTTTAGGAAATCTTTAATGAGGCAACTCAAATCTATGTGTTTGAAAAAAAATCAGGTAAGTGTCAGCTTCAGAATCTTATATTTTGTGTATTTTATCTTTTCAGGAAGCCACTCGTTTCATCCAGCGATATGAACCGCAAGATGGCTGACCGCCGCCTGATCCGTTTGTCACAGGTGCCGGATCGACTGCAACGCGAGAAGCTGGAGGACAGCGACTGGGTAACGTTTGGCGTGCTGGTTAGCAAAGCAACGCCGCAAAGCAGCAACAGTGTAAGTATCTGGCATCGCCTCCCTGAGATTGGATCTGATGATGCGCTGAGTATTTACTTTATATTATAACATCTCCGTCTATGAAGGGTAAAACATTTAGCATCTGGAAGTTGAACGACCTCCACAACCTGGATGTGTTTGTGTCGCTTTTGCTGTTCGGCGACGTCCACAAGGAGCACTGGAAGACTGAAACGGGCACCGTCATCGGAATACTCAACCCCAACCCCATGAAACAAAAAGACGGGTATGACGGGGTGAGCACAAACTATAGAAAACAAACATCCTTTTTTATTTTCATTACTGTCAATTTTCATTTATTTCTTGTCACCTCTGTTCGGCATGTCGTTGATGTTTTACATTATTGGGAATCGTCATTTTGGAATTTAAAAAGTTTGCATATGATGACATGCAGGTCAGCTTGACAGTGGATCACCCACAGAAAGTGTTGCTGATGGGTGAAGCTCAAGATTACGGCACGTGCAAAGCCATGAAGAAAAACGGAGACCCGTGCTCTCAGCTGGTTAACATGGTAATGTTGTCGAATTTAATTTGTAAAATAAGCACTTCTACAATGTTATAATTATCTCCCAAGTTAAATTGTTCATTTTACAAAAGTGAACTCTAAATAATCCATGTCAATTATTTCCTTCTTGAAATAATCATATATACATTTAAGAATGTTTCATCCGTGTAATTAAATTATTGGTAATTTGTTTCTAATTAAATTAATTGTGAATATTTTAGTATTGAAATACACTATTTTAAATTAAAAAACAAATTACCAGTATAAATAATGACAATGAAAATAAGACAATGAATTGAAAAGAAAATGTAATTTTAATTTATTTCATTTTATTATATTTCTATTTTGATTGTATGTATCTTGTTTGATTTTTTTATTTTACATACAGCACTTGTTTACATCTGAGGTGGTTGTGCTCTATAAATCATGATTATTTCAGTTGTCAAATAAACTATTTTACATCAATATTCAATTAATTTTTTTATTAAATCGTTTGTGATTAATTTATAATGACATAAAATATACATTTTACAATAAAATTAGAGTGAGTTATTTTATTTTGTTTGATTGACTTTGACCTCCAAATTCTTTGAGCTAATTTATTTATTTAAATTATATATAAATTATTATATATAAATTATTTATTTACTTCCAGTACGAGTGCCAGTACTGCCAATATCACGTCCAGGCCGAGTACAAAAAGATGAGCTCCAAGCGCTCCGAGCTGCAGTCGTCGTTTTCCGGAAAGGTGCCCAAAAAGGTGAAGGGCCTCCGGGAGCGCATCTGTCAGAGCGGCTTCCACTACGGCGGCGTCTCGTCCGCCGCCTGCGCAGCATCGCTGTGAGTCTTGACCATGGCTTCTGCGCCTATGTGACGTTTAAAGACATTTTAATTAACGACGTCCATATGTGTTGCAGAACTGCGTCCAAACGGAAAAATACGGGACAGACAACTCTGGACAAGCTCTTTGTGAAAGGTTCCGCTCGTCACATCCTTCAGGCGAAAATGCCTGGTGAGGCCGGCTCGAGCTTTGAAAATGCATTAAATCCTTTGTACACGGATTGTGTGAACATTCGCAAACTAACGTTGACAAGTTGTTTCTTTCCTGTAGCCTTGAAGTCTGGTGAAGTTTCAAATTGTTCAAACGAATTCAAAAGCTTGATGTCAGTGCCGTCGCCCGGAGCTCTGCAGCTTAAGAAGCACCTGGCCCAGGGACACGCATCAGGTACGCAACTCAGATAAATGCGTTTGAACCCGTGTGCTCAAACCACTCAATTTTTTCTTCGTCAGTCTCCAAAGACCAACAAGGAGCTCCTGTTCAGTCCGTCTCCGCGTCAGACCTTCTAAAGCAACAGAAACAGAAGCAGAGGGAGTTCCTGCTGAACCGCCAACGTAGGGCGGCGGGCACCCCGGTGGCTGAGGTGCCAAAGTCAACCACGCCCTCTTTGCTGACATCCCCCGAAGCAGCTCCCGGAGTCCCCAAAAGCGCCCAAGGCCACGCCACGCCGCACACCCCCACACTTGGCCGAGGCTTCTCAAAGGGCGAGGACGTCCTCTTCTTCGACGCCAGCCCGCCTCCCGCACCGGCCGCCGCCACCCTGAGCCTCTCGGCAGCCAAGCTGGCGGCTTTGACAAAGCTGAGAGCGAAGGGGGCGGCGCTGGAGAAGGAAGACCCCAACACGGTTAAGAGGAAGAGGACGAGCAGCAGGGAGATTAACGCCCGGGTGGAGAAGAGTCTCACCTCACCTGACGGTACCCACGCTGCAATGTTACAAATTACACCTCGGTGCTGTCGCATCACATTGTATTGTGTTTAAAATCACCCGCATTCTCGTGCAGCTGCGTGCGAGGATGCCGATGCGGAGCCGGCCGAGAAGAAGAAACGAGACGAACTCCGCTACATTCAGTCGGACGCCTTTCAAAAGATCCTCAACGCCAAATCCCTCCATGGAGCCGTCCTGCAGGCGGTACGACACTCAAAACCGCTTGTGTTTCTCCAGCTATTTTCTCTTTTGTCACCCATGTTTCTTTTCTCAGGCTGAGTATCAGCTGCAAGAGCAATATTTCGACCCGCTGGTGAAGAAGGAGCAGATGGAGGAGAAAATGAAAGGCATCCGGGAGATGAAGTGCCGTGCCGTTTCCTGTAAAAAGGTCATTTCCATGAGGGAAGTAGAGCGCCCGCATAAATGCTGTGCTTTACGAGTTTTCTTGCATCCTTGCCTTCTAGTGTAACTACACCTATTTCAAGGCGGCGGATCGCTGCGTGGGCGAGAATCACCCTCTGCACTGGCACGACGCCATCAAACGTTTCTTCAGGTGTCCGTGCGGGCAGAGGGCCATCGCCCTTGACAGACTGCCGCACAAACACTGCAGGTAGGACGCCACGTTTTTCGTTTGAATTGTGCTGAGCCGTCTCGCGGCTCTTTTTCCAAGATAATTATACAGTTTGAATTGTCTGTGAACGGTGCAAGTTCATGTTAGGGCGAGTAAAAAGCACAAAGCCATTTTGTATGTCGTCATTTGATTTTTGTATTTGTGTTGGCGAGGGAAAAAAATCTAATTGGAATTTTGTCGCAAGATTTTTTTTTTCTTTTTTTTTTAATTGCTGAGGCCAACTCGACCATCAGGAATGTCCTCATGCTTATTGTGTATGAATTACAAACACTTGTGCCGTATTGACATTTTAACTTACCTTTTGTCTGATCTTTCCAGTAATTGTGGACTATTTAAATGGCAGCGTGATGGAATGCTGAAGGTAAAAAAGTTCTTCCTGGTTCATTTTCAACACCTCATTATCCAAAAGGCATCCAGTACAAATTTGCAGCTTTATGGTCATGCTCAACATCAGCAAGATCATTTAACGTAGTTATCTCTTTTTTGGGGATGCTTTTTGATTTTTACTTTCTGTATCTTCCGCCTGCATTTGGGAGAAAGCGGGAATCAAATCGCTTCTTGTCATCTCTCACAGGAGAAAACGGGCCCAAAGATCGGTGGCGAGCTTCTGAAGCCGCGAGGGGAAGAGCACGGAAGGTTCCTCAACAGTTTAAAGTAGAACCAATTTTTATTCTTATTTATTTTTTTATTTGCTGTTCAGTAACTGATCACGGAGACGAAATTATCGTGATTTACACGTTTATGACGCATTTCCGCTGGAGAAGAATTCTTCACGTTTCCCCTCCACAACCCTGTGAAATGTAATTCTCGTCTTCTATGCGAAGACAAAAAAAAAAAAATCCCTTCTGTAATCTTCTCCAGGTGTCGGCGCTCATGCCAGCTGCGAGTCTCAGGTGGTATCTCAGGATTTTATTTTATTTTTTTAATAGAACAACATCATCTTAGAACAATTACCGAAAGATTCTTTGGCATTTCTCCTTCTACTTTTCCGATCTGGAAATTATTTCAGCCTGATGACTTGCGCAGCTCCCCTCCTCTTCGCTTTTATTCCATACCACCCTGCCTTCTGATTTGAATACTCTAAATTCCTGACCGTCCTGTCGTGTGTTAAATACATCAGCGGTGCAAACTATTCAGGAAACTCATCGTTGTCGCGCTGCCAGTACATAAAAGTCGATTGAAGCCGCCGCTGTTTTCCCCTCTCCGAAAATCAATTGAAGGCAAACGTTTAACTAGTTGTTACAAATGCCTCTGGGGACTTTTTATGAAGCTAGGAAAAAGCCGTTAAAACAAGCGTGCGTTACGTAGTGTTTTCTTTATTTATTGAGCGCGTACAATGTGTAAAAAAAAAACAAACACACAAAGCAGATAATTGGCTTGTTATCCTTTCGATTTTTTTTCCTTTTTCGGCCATTTTAAGCTATATCAACATATATGGTTGACATTTAGTGAAACCAGTGATATCGAGGGTAACGCCCGTCATAGTTGTACTCTCGAACTTGCTCTTGTTTCTCCCTCGTTCTTTCCCGTTGCTCTGTGCGTTTAAAAAGAGGGAAGGGAAGTTCACGTTAGTCAAACATGCGTCAAAAATGTTTTTTGAAAAAAGGATAACGCCATAGCGATTTAACATGCGATTATTATTTTTTTTCCACCCCCAAGGTCCTCGTCCCTTGTATTTTTTATTTTTTAACAATCACAATCAATCTCACAATTCTTTGGTTCCAAATTGTGACGCCTGAATTTGAGCCTCTCAAACCATGACCATGCCACGCGACGTGAGAGCGTTTACCGGTACGATCCTCTTCGGCGTAGTTCTCGTACTCATTGCGTTGCTCCTCGTTGTGCTCCCTGCGCCGCTCCGAGTTTGCCCGATGCACCCTCTGCTCGGCTGCAAACACATGTATGTCACTGGCATTATGAGAAGGCCGCTGCTCCGCTCTATCCCGTGACTCCTTCTGCAGGCTCGTGATGAATATTCAAGGGGGCTTCGGTTGCATGACACAATACTTGATTGACTTAGCAGCCATCCCTGCTGTTTTTGTCGATTATATCCTCATGTCGTCCTCGCCGGAATCCACGCACTCGTTTTCTACTGGCTTCCAAAATGACCAAACCTAAAATCGCATTTATCGCCAGTGTACGACTCACCTAGCCGCTCGTAGTATCTCACAGAGCGGCGACTGCGGCGTTTGAAGAAAGTAGCAGCGTCTGCCTCGGGCATGAACACAGGTCGCGAGGCTTCTGGGGGTTCGGGGTCAAAGTTCAACATGTGAAAGTTAGCCACAGTTGCAGGCAAATTATCATGTCAGGTATTAAGCGAGTATCACCTTTGACATCTGCTGGTTTGGGGTTGTCCGCACTTTGAGCGACACTGGAAACTAAGGAAAAAAATATTTACTTGCTATCAGTGATTTATTTTTGTTCAGCTTTCTACGCTGTGACCTTTACATGCTTTCGTATGTGAAATGTTTACCTTGGCTCAGCAAAGATGGTTAAACGCTGTACTTTGGTTCCGTGTTTGAGGTTTTATTTGTATTATTAAATTGGAAATCAACCAGACTCTGTCTTTGGATTTGGTGAAGCAGCATGTGGTTCAAGGCTCCAGTGATTATAGCTGGAAACGTTTTTTTTTTCCCCCTTTCGTGAGTTTAAACACGGCAGTGCCAAAATGTGTTTTCAATTATCAGGAAGACTTAAATGAAAAGGAATAAATTGAACTTTTTATATACTGTTATCATCAATTCTTATCAGTACTCAAGCCTGAAACGTCTGAGAAGGTAAGAACTGTTTTTTTCCTCCCAAATATTTTTTAGTCCGCTGCTTTGAATTCCCAACTGACTTCTATTGCCCCCCCCCACGCAAACAGACAACCCGTCCTCGAAGGTTACTCACAAGTGAGGATGACGAGGGTGGTGAGGCAAGACAGAGCGAAGACCCGACTTCGGGACATCTTGGAGAGCGGGAACGGACGTGGCGACAAAAGTTCACAGCGCTTCGTTTAACTCTGATGAGAGATGTGCGGCGGAGAAAAGTAAGAAGGGCGGCTGAGGGGAGGGAGGAAGAGAGTGGGAGGGCGGAAACTAAGTGAGGTGGGGCTGAAAGTGTCGAAAATGAACTGGATACAGTTTTATTTCTGGATGCATATCAGGAATTCTTATTCCGAATGAGATTTTTTCCTTAAACAATGCAGATGACGATTCAAGCAGCAATTCCAGAGTTTATTATTAAAACATTGAAATTATTTATCGTAAAAAGAGCTAGTATACATTCATCATGTCCAGGGTGTCCCTTAAATCCAGTTGGAAGGCAGTTTGATCACAAGGATTGATTTCAAGTACAGTCCTCCACTTTGTTTTTTCCACTTGCACGTGTTCACTATTTTTTATTTATTTATTTATTTATTTCACCAGAAGCAACTTGCCACGGACCATTTTTTTTTGTCACGCCTGTCGGTCTTTGTTAGACTTAAATGCAAAAATTAGTGCTTAGTGCTAAGGCACGCCTAATTTGAAAGTGCACTCTTCACAATTTTCCTCCGTCGCGTTTGTCAACTCGTCTTAAAGTCCGCGTCTCTCCCCCTTCACCAGGCGGCCTCGGAAAGCCCAAGCGTCCTGCGGGGGGGGGTGACAAATCAGTCATTAATAAAACGCCTTGTACTATTAAGATAAATATATAACTTTCAAGTGGTGCCCCTGAAATACTAAAATTACCTGGAAGCTGATCCCCCCCGCCTCGGGGTACTTCCTGGACGTGAGCTCGATCACCTCATTCTCAATATTTTCCTGCGTGGTTCCCTTCACGTCGATGTAATAGCAGTCGGAGCTGGCGTAGTGGCAGGAGATAGCCTGAAAATGAGCAAAGTTGTGATGGCGTGCTTTCGACCTGAGAGGAAAATGCAGTGTGGGTAGTGTCGTACCTTCCGGAATCCTTGCGTCTGATTCACTCCCGAACCGTGGATCAGCAACGGGTGGAAGAAGACCGTGTCCCCCTTCTCCATCTCCAGGTGCACTCTGGGGTGTTGTGGGTCGTAGTCGCGCACGCCGTGATACATCTTGTTCACGCCGCCCTGTGGAGTGTCGAGTTGAGAGTTGACATGAGGGTGACTTCTTTCCCCACCTTCCTATCTCCCCTCGGCCTCCTTACCTCCCACTCTGGGTAGTCGTGCGCTTTGAGCGTGCCCGTGTGCGTTCCCGGCAGGACCACAAGGCATCCGTTCTGCCGGTTCACCCGCTCCAACGCCGTCCAGGAGCAGACGATGCGGTCAGCCGGTCGGAAGGGGAAGTAATGCAGATCCTGATGCATCGGGTGGCGGGATGTTTTCTTGCCTGCACACGCGGACGCCCGGGTGAGCGTTTTGAAGACTGCGCCTTTGTGGGTGTGAATTCAGGAGCATCGCGATACCTGCATCGGGAGGCTTGTTGATGAGCATGGTGTGCATAGCCATGATATTCGGTCCAGTGAAGCAGCCCACATACTTCAGGATCTGACAAGGAGATCAGCTTTTAGTTCTTGGTTATTATTATAATTATTGTGAGAGGTACAGTGTTGAAGAATGTGTTTCGTACCTGTGGTAAAGTGCAGTAGCGGAAAAGTTCGGGATCCTCCTGGAAGTCTTGCAGTTTGGTGACGGCCTTCTGATCCGGAACATATTCAGACTTAGCGATGGCGATGTCTCTCATTACCACCAGACCGGGAACGTTGACTTTCCGTTGACAAATGCGCTCAAACTCTTTCCTAGAGACATTTCAGAAGCGCGCTAACTAACTCCATTTCAAGTTTCGGACATTGACGCTTCAGTCTGTCACCTGAACAAGTCGATGTCCTCATCGGCCACAAGACTCCTGACGACGATGAATCCATTTTGCTCGTAGAAGAGACGCTCTTCTGGCTTCAGCAGGTCGTTATCAAGCGTGTATCTGGGGGAAAAAAAGTCAAGACGATGAGAATAGATTTACTGATTTTTGAGTACACTCAACTTGCAGTGGTCACAAGGTATGGGGAGGTGGAAGTCAGCCATTAAGTCATCACATTTGAACTGTGTCAAAGGTGTAATAAACACTTATCATAGAACAGCATAAAATGGACTCCCTGCTCAAGCCAAAAGGTGTGTCCTTACCTCAGTTCGTGATGGTGACGTGCAGAGGTTTGAGCCGACGTTGGTGTTGCCTGAAGCAGCTCAAATTAAGGATGATTGCATCGTTTCAGATTCTTTATTTTAATGTTCAATCACATCAGGAGAAAGCTGTTATTAACGTTTCCTTGCAAACCCTAAAAGTCAGATAGTTGTCATTTTCCCCAAATGCATTTTGACATGATCACTGTTGCAGAGACACTAGTCTGGTTGCAAACTTTTTCAAGGCAACGCAGAGCAATAAAAAGTTACCGTATTGCAACGGGTGTTTTTCTAAAATTTCAATACACAATAACAATCTATTTAAACATAAACTCGTACGTAAATATTACAGTCGTCGGTGGCATTGATGTTAAATTATACCGTAATAATATCGTAATGCGCAACCGTGAAACGTTCAACCCGGAGGCCTTGTTGTCTCCGGTGTTGCCTGCGCAGTCCGCGGGTCGATGCATAGCGCTCGGCTACATAAGATGATCCAACGAATCAAGTAGGATACGAACACAGCGAGTGGGCGTTCGAGATGTCCGCTCATCAATCTGAGCCTTTCTGCAGCCCGCGACATTGTTCAGGAGTTCTTGTTCCGTCACTTGAGAAGCAATCACCATATCAATACATGATCTGTGACCCATGCGCAATGTGAGTCGCGCATGCGCAGAACACCCGTCACGTTGGATCGTGAACTACGGCAACCTCACTAGAACGAATGCATACACACTGATTGTGCAAAGGCATTACTGTATCTTTTGTCATAATGTATTTGCCGTAGCGAGCGCTCAAAAATGGCCGACCTGCTGCGCATGCATGACGAACTGCGTTGGTCACGGCGTTATGTGGGTCAAAGAGCACACCAGCAACACACGTCACGTTTTTAGGTGTGCACTATTTTTTGTAGTTGAACAACGCGCAATTAAATGCAGCTATATTAATATTGTATTCATGCATCCCTCTGCATTAACCTGATGAATTTTACAGGTTCTAACAGGCTGCTAAACTGTAGCAGTGTTTCCATTTTTCCAGCAGAGGGCGCCCTAACACCATGAACCGCGGATGCTCGGTTTTCACTTATGAATTTGACGATTTGGTCATTAATCTGATGGAGTAGAGCTAAAGAGTGCGTGCTATAGATCACCAAGTGTGTCAAAATTCTACAATTTTACTCAACTGGAAATTGTGAAAAATTGTAATATATTTCCCACAAGTTGCCTGTGATGTGAATTAAAGGATTTTCTTCAAATATTGTAAACAGGCCCTTTCACACGTTTGTGATAAATAGTGGCAATTCTTTTAGTATTCTGTATTTTTTTAATGCTTTTATAAGGTTTTCTTGTATTTTCTCTCGTTACAAAAACATTTTAAAAATAAATAAATGCAGATGTTTCACAGTGAAGATGGCGATAAAGAACGCACTTCTCTTCTGTCCCGCTAACCGGATGCTGTTTTGCTTTTATTTTTGTCCCAAACAGGAAGTTGCTTTTTATCCCGCACAGCTTGATGTCACCTAGCTTGACTGCACCCCTCCCGTCCCCCTCCGTCGTTTGTGGAACTGGTGAGAGCCTTCTCCAGACTCTTTAATCTGCTCACGCAGCCACAAAAACGACCTTTTTGTTGGGGTTCGCTCCGTCACCCTTTGCCTCGTCCCTCTTTTTTAGTTTCTAAGGACATTGTTTGATGTGTTGACCAGAATACTTAGAACCGGAACCGAGCGCGAGCTGTGTTTTTCGGTCTACTTCTGTGGGCGGATACAGCGGAGGAGGGCATCCGGGCCTGGCAGCTCCGGAGGGTCCGCTCGAAACCACGGAATTCACCATTTACAGGTAACATTCGCTCACAGAAACACTTCTGGAAGCCTTCGGTTCTGTCCGATAATGGACTTTGTGACGTTTCCGTCAATTCGGCTCCGAAGACAAGTGGTTTGTGGTTAGCAAAATGTCAGCACAAGCGTAAATTGAGATGCCTCCTTGAATGTAGTGTTTTGACATTTGACAAATGCCTTCCGTTCTGCTGCCAGAATACGCAACTCGTTGTGTGCTGTGCAAATATTTAAGTTTTTTTTTTTTTTTACACAATGTGTGCATTATGGATGCCATTATGCTACCGCTCAGTTACTGCGCGTGTATCAACAATGTTTAAATCCCACTTTTAAGTTTGCTATTAACCTATAACAACTAACATTGAATTGACTCTACTTTTTTTTTTACAAGCACTTTAACAAACGTTGTATTTCGAAAAACAGTGACTTATATCTATCACCAAAGCTTTATTCCTGCTCATATATTTCAAATCAATGATACAGCTTCTATCATTTTTTTTGCATTCCTATTATGTTGTTGTTGTTTTACGTAAGTTGCACCTGCTCCCATTTCATCTCCAAAATTGATGCATGCATAACTCAGCAGTGCTGTTTGACGCCAATTTGCTTTCACTGTCCTTCAATGGTAACCTTTTAATTCGTCTACACGTGTGTGTTCTGACCCACATCCACATGTAGGCTGCTGCTGCACACCCCCAGAGGACAAAGTCATTACCATGACCCCCCCCCCCCCCCATTGTTAGGCCATATAGAGTGCTTGTATTGATCTGCATTTTGTTGCACATGGTACAATACTGCAGAATGTAGCTCGGACATGCGCAAACAAACACATATGTCATTTATGGAACCGATGGATGACAGTCAAAAGTCTCACAACAATTGCGCTTTTATTGCAGGCTTGAAAATGTAAACTGCCATGTGACTCAACCCCATCGGGTGTTTTGACCTCGTTGGGTACTATTTGTACAGATGGTTGATTGCAACCTTCAGCCAT
Source organism: Idiotropiscis lumnitzeri (assembly GCF_059441095.1). Classification (NCBI taxonomy): domain Eukaryota; kingdom Metazoa; phylum Chordata; class Actinopteri; order Syngnathiformes; family Syngnathidae; genus Idiotropiscis; species Idiotropiscis lumnitzeri. The sequence continues at coordinate 5,400,889 of NC_142392.1, forward strand.
GTATTTAAAGGGGCAAATTACAATCCACAAAAGTTTCACCTCGGAGCGGGCCTACTTGTCATGAACATGCTTACCAGCCCACAGCACAGATCATAATCTGATTTTATCTTTTCCTAGGACTAGGTTCCCGACCCCTGATCTAACTCGCTAACAAATGTCGGCTTTTTAATAATAAAAAAAAATCTTATTTAGTTATTATTGATATTAGAAACTCCTCACAGTAAGATGCAATGCTGCTTAGCCTGTCTGACTTCTGGCGAGAGGCAGCATACACCCTAGACTGGTCGCCAGCCAATCGTAGGGCAAATGTAAACAAACCTTCATATTCTCAATCTAGAATCTTCATTTAAGATAATTTGCATGTTTTTGGTAAGTGGGAGGAAGGTGCAGTGCAATTCTAATCAGCAGCAATTATCATCATTAAGAAATGCACCTCAGCTATCATCCTGAGTTGCGTAAGGCGTCAAAATTGCCCACAATTCTTTGCTGCGGCGCACACTGTGCTTGCTTTATGATCAGCCTCTAAAACACTGTTGCTATTGACAACCGTTCTGGCTCTCTCCCTTCTCCCTGCTTGTTCTTCCTCGTTTACATAACGGTCAAATAATTCCTTTTTGTGTGCACTTGTCAAAATGCTTACTGCTTTTTGAGTATTATTTATTTTATTTTTTTTGACCGTTTCAGAATGAAACCAATCCATTTTGGGTGACGCATGAATCACGCTAGAAAAATGATGTTAACTACGCAAGGAATGTTTGGTGGCATGAGTTGATTCTTTTGGTCTTCCTGTTTGTGTATGTGTGCGAAAATCTTGGCCGTACCGCATCAGACTGATGGCGCACAGGCATCTAATGATAGACTGCGTGCGCTTGTCATCTTCCATGAGTGCGTTTGGATGTCAGAAGGGATGTTGGCGCGCGCGTGTGTGCGTGTTCACTCGTCTCGCAGACATTCCACTGGAACACTTGTGCGTCTCAAGTCGCATCGTCTGCATTGTCATGCTGCTCTTCCAGATGCGTGTGCGTCGCCGGTGGAGTCGGTCGGGGAGAGGGAGATTGGCTCATAATCTGGGGGATTAAAGAGTGGCATTTGTTGGAGCGCCATCAGACGGGGATTTCGCACACATGCTCGGGTCACATCAGTGTATAAACAAGCCGTTGCTCATTCATGATGAAATAACGTCAGATGGAATGAAAGCGGGCCGCCATTTGCACATGAAAGCAGGGCAGGTGTTGAGTTGCAGGCTTCCATACGGGAAAGAGCTGCACGCCGTTTGACAAATTGGCACAAACGACGTCTCTTGACTGCTCGTGGGGGAGGTACAATTGAAATAAAGTGTTGAGCATTCAACCGTATGAGAATCCCGGAGAGACCAGGCACGATTTTTGCGCTTACTTACCCTCTCATTCTGCTCCGTACGTAAAAGTGGCCTTCCTTTTTTTTTTTTTTAAATTTCCATCAGTTATATCTAATTTTCTCTTATTTCTTGCCTGTTGGCAATGTCAACGGCAAAGGCACAAACAAAGAATGTGTATAAATGTATATTTTCATACTTCACTGTAGGGGAGGTGTTCTTATGTTGATGTTTTTTGCCAAACATACTTTTTGGAATTCCGGACATAAAGTTCTACCTTGCTTTCATTGGACCATACCAAAATGCCCCTCAATAGATGTGCGCAACTTGTTTCGGTTCACCGCATCCTTGTTCTAAAGAGGGTGTGCACACTTGGGCGACCACATCATTTCAGTTATTTATTTTCACTTCCCCTCTTGAAAAGTTAAAAAAAAAAAAATCTGTTGAGTGGTCCAAGTCATAAGCCACATGAATGGTGAGAGATTTATTTTGGTCTCATTTTGTTACATCACAAAAAGCTTGGGCTTTAAACACGGGTGTGTAGACTATTTATATCCGCTGTCGAATTCTTGAAAAGCAAAGTGAGGCTCGCGTATATTTACACGTACTGTGCGCTCATTTTCTGGCTATGTGCTTGTTGCCGCTGCCGACTTATCAATAAGAACAGAATTAAAGCGCACCCAGGAAGCCAGCTCCAATGCGGTTTTGCCTGCGGGACATACTGTGGCAAGCGTCAAAGAACGCAATCGAGTAAAACCTGTCACCCTCTGCGAACGCGGCAGGCTTCCAATACGTTGCGCAAAAAAAAATTCCACATTCCCTCACTCGGTGTTGCATTTGCAAATTTTTTTTCGGGAGTGCAATTTTGAACTCATCATTTATTTATTTATTTTTTTTAAAACATCAGCATTGCAGAACTCACGGAAAGATGCCGCAATAAGTACAGTCGGCTCTTCCCAAGCATTGGGCGCTTATGTCAACACCAGAACGCAAGCGAGGCTTTTACCGGACACCGATGGTCTTCCGGTTCGCTGCGCCAGCCACCGCAAAACGAGCGCACACATCACGCGGGAGCACGCGGAAAAACGCGGGCCTTCGATGCTAATGCGTCACCTCTGCACCCCGTATCATTTGTCCACTGCGTCAGCCCAGGCACAAATAATACTTAAAAAAAAAAAAGAAAAGGATATTTTTAGCTCCCATACTGTCCAGTGCGTCACGGTTGCCCAATTAACTCATTCACTACCAGCCGAGTTAAAAAAAAAAAGGGGGGGGGGATCTTGGACGTCTTTAGCCGTCAATGGCAGTGAATGAGTTAAGTGTTTGCATTGTGCACCGCGTGTGTGTTTTGGGATTGATAACCACACCGTCTCGATCCACTGAGTTGACGGATCATCCTTTGTAATTGGAGATTACCGAGTCCTGCCTTTGTCATGACCTCGAGACGTCACACACACACGCGTGTGTGCGCAAAGCTTTGAGAATTTGTCTCGTTTTGCGTCCACGAGGCTTTTGTGTTTCGTCATGTGGGGGGGCGATCACGGCTCACCATGTGCCGCGTTTCCGTCTGCATGCCGCAGGCCGACTTTGCAGGCTTTCATATTCTATAAATAACATGTTGCCTTCAAATCGCCCCTCCATCTTTTTATCTGCACTCCTCCCTTCCACATGATTAGTCGGCACTTTTCGTCACGCTTGTCCATGTGTTTCTTTGCTTTTGCGGCGAATTGCTCTCCCCATTACACGGAGGGACACTTCTTGACACGTACGTCCACTTCAACCTATTAATATTAACATTGCAGCCTTTTGTGCTCTTGCTCACAAGAACTCAGCGAAAGCCCCTGTGGGTCAGTCATGCTGAAGCTCCCTTTTTTTTTTTTTGGGACTTTTCTCGTCCCAACAAAAGGGTCTTTGAGCTGAGAGCACCCACCGCACCGGGCAGCAGTACTGATGCTGTTTGTGTGCGTCCTCATGGCTACACAAACACATGCCTGTGACTGCACTGTTGGCACCCAACGCCTTTTGAGACACTTGTGACGGACACAAAAGGAAATAGTCATCGTAAAAGCGGCCCTTTCTTTTTAAGGCGTCGGTGTTTCACGGAAATGAATCAAAGATGCTTGCGCGGTGGTGGGATACCTGGCGGAGGACTTTGGCGTCTTTTTAGTTGTTTAATATCGATGACCGATGATGATTCATTATGAAAGGGAAATTCCCGTGCTCCCCTCTGATCTTTTTTACCCCCCCCCCCCCCTCCTCCCTTCTGGGCCGAAAGACATTGTCATGATGTGGTGAAGTCAAAATGTCAGCACCTGTGTTAGGTCACATTTCACCCAGCAGCTTTATCAGCGACACTGTAGCTTTTTTTTTTTTTTTTTTTTTTTTTAATCTCAGATTGTAGCCAAAGACTCTGTTGTGTATTGATTTGACCTTGCCTTTTTTTTTTTTTTTGAATCGTACAAACCCCAAGAAAAAAAATCTATAAAAGCCGGCATTCGTTTGCGGTTCCAAGTTTAATTTATTCATTAATATCGGTTCAGGTTTTCTGCGGCTGACTCATTGCAACGAGCCTTTCTTGCGTCCTTCGGGTGCTTATTGTCCTCTTTCGGAAAGGCCAGATGTACCTGTCTGATGGGTTTCGTACTCCTTGAGGCTCCATTATGCTTTTTGGAGTCGCTAATGCGGCAGTTCTTTCCTTTTGAGTTGCGCACTTTGCAGTCCAAGTCGGGTGTTACTCACACGCACCGTCGTTGGCCGTTTGAGCCTCACGTCGCCATGCGTTATCTGCTTCCCGAGATTGCTCTGTCTCTTACATTTATTTCTGGCCATTGATTGATGCTAATTTGGCGCCTCCGAATGTTGAATTATGGGCTGCTTCACACTAAATTACATGGTCACAAGGAGCACTGCGGCTGCCTGTTATTTTCTTATGAAAAAAAAAAAAAGGGGAATGGAAGCTATACTTCAAGTCAAGTCTCGGTTTTCAATGTTGTATTCCGCCGTGCCCCCAAAATTGGACGTCTGTTTTGACGCCACGTCCCTTCCCCACTCTGCGTTCTCACCAAGCAGTACTGTACATGCCGGCAGTCACTCCAGCAATTTCATGGCCCTCGAGCAAACACAGAGACGCCATTATGACTCCTGTTCTTCCCTCCCTCTTCTACCAATTCCCTTTTCACACTCTCCTACTGACTTTGATGACACAGTCGGCTCCTTTCGATATCCTTAGAAACGAGGTGGGAGAAAGCGGCAATGCGAGTGGCTTTGATGATGGCGGCGTGTGTATAATTATTAGTCCTGTAATTAGGTCTCCAGTTCTTGATGGCTCTCCTACATTGACTTCCCGCAATGCCTTTGGGATGCTTCCTGGATTTTTTTTTTTCCTCCAGAATATGGGTCAGAATTTCAGGTTTGCAATCAAGGGGCTCGGTATTCCCTCTGTTTGTCGAAATTGAACGATTTTCATGCCAGATATATCATTCCCTTGCATACGTTGCCATCGCAGGCATCAAATGTTACAAACACACACGCACACACGTCACTAGTCTTTGTTTTGCAGCAGAGATAAAACCCAGCTCTGTTGCGCTCCTCGCTATGGGGGACAAAGACTACTTATCTGCCTGTGGGGGTGTGTGTGTGTGTGTGTGTGTGTGTGTGTGTGTGTGTTCCTGAATTCATTTTACATTTGCATGCTTGTTTTTGAACCCAATTTTGATCCTCATTATATTGGTTTCCCTTCAACACACTTCTATAGCCGTCTAAGTGTCCACTTGTGACTGTGTGTGTGTGTGTGTGTGTGCGGGGGGGGGTCACCAGATCTTCATGATGACAGAGCCACCAGGGTTGGCATGACACACTTCCTCTTCAAAAAAGTAGGCTAATCACACAAGCATCTACTGCATGCAGCAAACGCTCTCAATCGGGATGCTTTTTATTTCTTTATTTTATTTTTTTTAATAACACTTTAAGGACTTGAACTTAAACGTTAATCATTGCCTAAAATCCTTAACTGGAAGAGAAGAAATTGTAACGTCTCCGAAACCTAAATAAAAAATTAACCTGGTTACGGTTGCTCTGGCGCTGCGATTATTTCCACTCTCTTCTTTGATGAGCACAATGAATCGATTCCACTTTTGTAGCCTGCTTGTCTTTTTAAATCGGCCCGTGACGGCGTGGCCTTTTTGCGCAATGTGCGAAGGTCGCACATCATTGGATGACTGTGCGAACCCCAATGATTAATCACTCGCGCTGGATGACAAACGGCTGAAGAGATGTTTCATGAGTGGGAGCTGTCGGCGGGAAGGAGGAAGGAAGGTCGGCTTGATTGTCGCTGAGGGTCAGCCGGGACGGACGGGACATTTCTGCGTCTGTTTCCCCCCCCATACCCACCTTCTCTTGGCTTTACAGCGTGCACACTCGATGGGGCGTTGACACAGCCGCACAATGAGAAAGGAGCAGCTGGAGGGCGATTGAGCAAGGTGTTTCCTGCGGCCGTCGCTGCGTCGACGCTCGCCAGTCCCAACCGACGCTTGGCGACGTCCTCTTCTCCGCCTCCAATTAGTCTAACCCCCCCCCCCCTGGTTTCAAAGTGAAAATGGCCCCATTCAAATCTGTGATATTCATCTTTTATTCATGCTTTGTTCATGGTTTATGCATGCGCCGCTCGCGCATTTGTCGAGCGGATTAATATTGGATTAAAAGCAGCCTTACTTCATTCATGAGGCCGGTCAGAGCCGAGGCGGGGATTGTCTGGAATCCCGCCCGCTGCTGTCAAACACCAACGCTTGTGAAATTTGGCTTTCGGTGCGACGCCGGGATGAATGTTGACCGCGCTTGCGCATGTGTGTGTTTTGTGTCTCACAGGCCACGCACCGCCCCGCCATGGAGAAGATGAAGAGGATTAAGAAGCGTCTGTCGTTGACGCTGCGCTCAAGTCAGACCATCGACGAGTCGCTCTCGGAGCTGGCCGAGCAGATGACCATCGAGGACGGCGGCACCAAGGACAACGGTTGGTATTTGGTAATGGTGGGAACGGTGCACTCAAGTACATGTGTGCTTTTTGCTACTTGGCTCGTCATTTTATTTGAACTTCCAGCGATGAAAGACAACATGATGCCGTTGAGATTAGTTTCATTTTGATTTTATGAAGAGGCAAGAAATTTAGTCAGGGACCCCCTTTTTTTTTAAATTTTTTTTTAATTTTTATTTTTTTTTAAAAGATAACTATTTGATCTTGTGACCAGCTTCTGTTGGTTTAATTTTTTAAATTTTACTTAATTTTTTTTATTTAGTTTTTATCATCATAATGCTGACGTTAGTTCACAATGTTAGCAAAGCTAGGCGAGCATTTTTTTTTTATTTCATATTCAGAATTCTTTCTGTATTGTATATAGTTGACAGCTTCATATCATGCGTATTAATTCATTTTTTTTGGTAGCGATTTTACCATTTGTTACATTTACTTGAGTTGAGTACTTCTTCACCAGACTATAAATACACTGAGCGTTTTGATCATTGTTTCAAATAAAACAGTTGAGTTAAACACTCTTCAATCTCTTAGCCTGCCAAGGCCTCGAAGGGTAATTAAACCTCGATACGTCGTCCACGTCCATCTGTAAACATTTCATAACCGTCACGATAAAAGTGCTTTTAGCAACTTGCCTGCTCTCACGGGTCTTTAAATTATTAATCACTGACGATGATGCAGAGTGACTGAAAACATTTGTGTGTGTGTGTGTGACGGTAGCGATGGGGATGAAGAGCTCTTTATCGATGTTATGTAACAGGAGCAAGGACACACACACACACGTGCATTTGCATAAACGCACACTCAGCTCTTTAAGCGAGAAGGTCAGTCGGGAAGCTGTCAGCTTAGAGTAGTTAAGACTTAGTTTACAGTCTGATGCGCAACAGTGTCGAAAGCTTTGCATGTCAGGTTGCTTTTCATTTCCAGATTTACTCACAAATTGACTCTGTGTGAAAAGCAAGTTGTTCTGTTGCATGAATGGCAACCGGTCAAAAGATTCGATGCATATCGACGCTTCCCCTACCTTGCCCCGGTTACGTAACATTATGTTCGATTTGGCACCACAGCTGCGACACCAACCGGCTGCTGAATTGACACATGATTGGCAGGAGCGCACCGAAATAAAGTGACACGCTCGTCCGTCTTTTTTTTTTTTTTTTCCTTCCTGCAATCTCTGCTCCCTCAGTCTGTTGATTTGTGAAATGTCACACAAGCAAGCTGTGCGTTTCCCGTCGCCTTCTGACACTCCGCTAGAATCAAAGTAGTTCGCCCCTTGTCTTAAGTCTCGGTTCAATTTGTCACTTCGGTAAACCCGGTGTGCTTTCTTAATGAACTCCGCAAGCGTGACGCAACACTTGAAGGAGAACCTCTAACCGTCCTCGTTCGCTTTCAGAGCCCTTCATGAGGAATGGCCGCCCGCCCACCTCGCACAGCATGCACTCCTTCCTGCACCAATACACGGGCTCCTTCAAGAAGCCGCCTCTGCGCCGGCCGCACAGCGTCATCGGCGGCACCCTGGGATCCTTCATGTCCATACCGCGCAACGGCAGTCGCTTGGGTAACTAACACTTGTGCTACTCCAAACACAATAAATACAAAAAAAAAAAAAAGGGAAGTGAAAAGCTGGCGAACAGGTGGCATGCGGTGACAAACAGGAAACGCGTCCAAGTTGTGAGATTTCCGTCCTCCTCCCCTTGTGTCCACCTCGCACCTTTGCCCTCGCCCAAGTCGTTTTCACCCGGGTGACGATATTTCCTGTGAACTGATTCACATCTGATGTGTAGCATCATGTCCAATCCCGAGAGGTGGGAAGTGAGTGAGTGACTCATCGTGATGATCTCGCTTTGAGTGAGCAAGTCTTTGGTTGGTGATCAGGATCAACAAATTATTTGAGATTAAGGCTGAAAGAATGAATTCAATTAGTTGATTCAAAATAAAGGGTTGAAGCAAATTGTCATATCATTTACATTTAATTTTTAAAGTCAACCGGGAAAAAAAAATTATAAAAATATGATTTAAGCAGCAAAATCCGCCCATTTTTTGCCATAGGAAATAAAAATAAATAAATGAACATTTTTTTTTTTTTTAATGTATTTACATTTTTTAAATGAAAAGAGGGGGGGGGGAATGTCACCGCCCCAAATATTACAGCACTCTTCATTATGTAACTGCTCGTTGGACCATATTGAAGAACAGACTGAGCTAGATTTTGTCCACTCCATCTGAACTTTTCTTTAATTGCCAAGTCCTGTCCTCCTCTAAATGTATTTGACTCATCCTTTCTGCGTGTGTAGAAATCAAATTTCCAATTGCTTTGAAGCTCGAAAGGCAATATACCTAAATCTAAAATAAAAAAATAAATAAAATAAACAGTCTCTCTCCACCGATCCGTGTCAGAAGTCATTCACACCCGTTTGCAATCCCACAGGATTTGCTATCAGTGCTCTGACAAACATCACTCTTTAAATCTGTGCAACCAGGCGGGTTGATGCTATTATGTTTGTGTATGGTTGATAGACCTACTGGGCCTCGCGCTGGACCCTGGCCCAGATGGAGGAATGCGGATGCCACAACAGGCCAGTTATGTAGGACAAAGCGCTACTCGCATAATAACGACGCCAATATTATTTGCCGCGGTCTCGTTTGGCTGCGAAGGTAAAATATGTATGAATGATGTCACGAGCGGAGGTGATGGAGACATGCAAATGAGGATGCGAAAGTGGGGCATGTGGAGGAGATATTTGAGTGCTCTGGAGAGGATGTTAGAAAGTGAGAGAAAGAAGTCAAGTTTAGGCGAGAGATGTGGAAATAAGTGCTGCAGAATATTTGTCGTCAGCCACGTGAGTTTCATCCCAGCATTCACGATCTTATTGCGCCGCCGCTGAATTTGTCTTGCGGAATTTCCGGAATCCCTGCTTGCGTTTGCGTCATCTCCCGACGCATTTTTATTTCAATGCTGGACGAGCCCTTTAATTAAAAGCGCCAGTTGACGTTTTGCCGTGGATGACCCTGGCTTGTCTTTGACTTGCTCTTGGAAATCCAACTGGGCTGTCATTTAGAAGCTACTTCGCCCGCCAATTCATTTGCATATGCTAATTTGAGCTCGTGCCGCTTTGTGCAGCCGAGGGCATCATCCGGCGTTCTTCCTTTCCCCCTTTTATCTTTTACAGGGACTTTTTCCACCGCATTGCGTAACATCTGTCAAACAAAAGACGATGCACTATGACCGATGAGCCGCAGATCACCTGGAGAACAAACATCTCAACCAACCTATAATACCGTTTGAGCTGCTAAAAGTAGACCAGCAATTTGACAAGTCACTTGTTTTTAACTCCTTCAGGGCCAAAAGTCCAAGAACAATTGTGTCCTTCTCGAATTCTGTTTATATTATTTATTGGAATTAAGACAGTTGAAAGAAATCCCCTCTTGATGCTGGATAACAGATTGCAGCCTCTCACTGTGTGTGTGTGTGTGTGTGTGTGTTTGCTCAGGAGATTTTGAGGGAGGGGTGCGCATGTGCTTAGGGCATCATTGCCCTTGCTCACGCTGCGCTTTGCAAGCTGTGGTCGTTTTACAGCTTTGGAAGATGTGGTAAAGTGTTTATTTATACTCGGGCCTCGGGAGTTACAAGGGCCCGAGAGGAGACGGATGTATCGACATAAAAATGTTGTGTGGATTTCAAACATTCGGCCTTTGTCGGCCTCAACATCCGCTTAGTTTATACTTTACCTGCATAAGGAAAAAGTTATCCGATGTGTTCTGTTACAGACATTGTGCACGAGAACCTTAAGATGGGTTCCGACGGCGAGAGCGACCAAGCGTCGGGGACGTCGTCGGACGAGGTCCAGTCCCCAACGGGCGTCTGTCTGAGGAACCGAGTCCACCGGCGAATCTCCATGGAGGTGATTATCGTCCCGCGTGCACAAACGGCATCACTTTTCCTTCTCGTTACCGCCACTCCCCCGCGGCGGCGAGGGGTTACGAACTCTTAGCTTGACAATCGGCGTTTCAAACAGGCTCATGTGACAGAGAGCATGCCGGGATGCGCGGCGTCTCGATGGTTCATCCCTCGGGACGTTTATCAGGCTGCGTTGCCAAGTCTCAAACTGTGCAACGTCGTAATAATCATCTGATGTTAACAAAAAAAAAATGTTACTTTTTTTTTAAGTAAACAGCAATTATTTAAGAAAGCACATTTGAAAAAAGGTCAATTGTCAATGTAAAATTTAGTTTATTGTGACTCTAAACTTGCCACATTTCAGATACAAATGAAAAAAAAAAATCTGCAACCCCCCTCCCGGATAAATCATCTTAATACACCATAAATCATGGAAGTGTTTTTTTTTTATTGCTCCCAGAGGGAACCTGAGCACGAAAGCATTCTGCCCCCTGCTGGATAAAAAGGTTTAAAAAAAAAAATAAAAAAAAATAGAAGGGTTGATGTGAATTTAACAACGATGCTATTGCACTAAAACAGAGCGTATGTGACGCCGCAGCCATTACAAGTTGTCAGAATAATCTCTTAGCTGTTATTTTAAGGCGTCTTTGGTGCAGCGTCTTTAAATAATTCCATTTGAAAGGACCTTTTGTGTGGAAAACAAACAAGCAGAACAATTACGTAACACAATTAGCATCTTGCATGTTGTTGGGTAATAAAAAGAATTCAGACAGCTGCTCCAATCGGAGCTGCAATGACATAATAACTTCTTTCTATTTTTACTCACGTCACTCCTATTTAGTCACATCAGTCCGCATTTTGTCAAGATGAGAATTTATTTATTTTTTTGCTCCCAGGCCTATCCACGTCCATGTGCCGTATTCTCCGACACAATTGTACCCTGTAAGATGATGGACCTGATCTGTTTTGTCTCACTGGCATGGGAAGAGATGAGAGCGAGTTATTTTTTGCCTCCCCTCTCACCGAGAGCGTGGGTGGACTGCTTTTGTCTTGTGGATAACATTTTGTTCTCTCCCCGTGTCATTATTGCATATAATGGACAAGGGAGGATTAAATGTCACATTTAATCGGATTGCGAAGATATATTTGGCGGAGGGAAAATGCACTAACATCTGCGTGGGTTTGCGTTCCAGGACCTGAACAAACGCTTGTCGCTGCCCGCTGACATCCGAATTCCCGACGGCTACTTGGAGAAGCTGCAGCTCACCAGCCCGCCTTTCGACCAGCCGCTCAGCCGCCGCTCGCGCCGAGCCTCGCTGGTGCGTATCTGCGCGCGTGTGTGCCACTTTTACAGCCCCGCAGCGCTCGCGGCACTGGGAGCAGCCTGTGCCAGTTGCCATGACAACCGACCCAGCGGGAGTCCGAGATGTACCAATCTGGAGACACGAGCGCTTGCATTGTTTTTGAGTCGGGCGATTTTAATTGTTATCAGATGCCCGAGATGAAACGTAACGCATGAAGATGTTCATGCTCCTCTTTATGGTTTACATGCACGGAGTGGGCATTTTTATTTATTTTTTTTTAATCTCTGAGATATACTTTTTTTGTCTTTATTTGCAATAAATTAATTGACTAGTTTTTAAAATTATGCAATAAAAAATAAAATGATAAAAAATATAAATATAAAAAAAATTATACAATAAAATAATTATTCATCCATCCATCCATCATCTGTAGCGCTTCACGTGGTCACGGGAAATATGATTCACATCAGAAAATTATTAGTTTAATTATTTATATGTCCTCACTGTTTACATTAGACAAATTAATAAATACATTAAAAACATGAAAATGTACATCTTTCTCTAAAACTAATTACTATATATTTTTTAAATAGTTTCTAACAACAGCGTTTATGATTTCAAATGACAAAAAAAAATAATAAATACAACCCTTATTAAAACACTTTTAGGGGAAAATTGGACTAATGAATTGAACAAATATGACAGGATTATTGATAACTATCAAGAATATTTTCCATGTAACACATTGACTTCTTGACAACAGTTTTTTTTTTTTTTTAAACTTAAAAAAATACAATCACATGCCATGACTGTATCATTGTGATCTTTTCTCAGTCGGAGATTGGTTTTGGGAAATTGGAGACGTACATTAAGCTCGACAAACTGGGAGAGGTGAGCAAAGCTACAAATTCTAACATTTTTACCAATCAAAGTGAAGTGACTGTTGCAAATTTACGCTTAACTCCGTTTACAGGGAACGTATGCCACCGTTTTCAAAGGCCGCAGCAAGCTGACGGACAACCTGGTGGCCTTGAAGGAGATCCGCCTGGAGCATGAGGAGGGCGCGCCATGCACAGCCATTCGAGAAGGTTGGTCAACCCATCCTGGAATTTGAGCTTTGCGTCCATCTAAGACGCCCCGATTGAATGATTTTCATTTGTGCAGTATCGTTACTGAAGGACCTGAAACACGCCAACATTGTGACGCTACACGACATCGTCCACACCGACAAGAGCCTCACGCTCGTGTTTGAGTACCTGGTAAGTGTGAGCGTGAAAAAATTACGGTCGTAGAACGTAATGTCCGACTTTAGTTTTTGCTTTGTCATCTGCAGGATAAAGATCTGAAGCAGTACATGGATGACTGCGGAAACATAATGAGCATGCACAATGTCAAGGTTTGGATTTCTTTTCATCACCGTCGCTGCTCTTTTCTGAGATCACACGTTCATTTACTGATGGCGTGAAATCTTTTTTTCTTGTAGGTCTTCTTGTTCCAGATTTTGCGTGGGCTGTCGTATTGTCACAAGAGGAAAGTTCTCCACAGGGACCTGAAGCCGCAGAACCTCCTCATCAACGAGAAGGGGGAGCTCAAGTTGGCGGATTTTGGTGAGGGGGAGGGCCAAGATTTTTGCAGCCGGTACTTTTCATGATCCTGATGTCAGGAATTTGGTCGTCCGCCAGGTCTGGCAAGAGCCAAGTCAGTTCCAACTAAAACGTACTCCAATGAAGTGGTGACTCTTTGGTACCGACCTCCCGACGTGCTGCTGGGGTCCTCAGAGTATTCAACGCAGATCGACATGTGGTAAAAAAAAAAAAAAGATAATAATCAAAAATTCTAAATTTGCCTTCCCTTCCAAATCTCAACGGTTTTTCATTTGCAGGGGCGTCGGCTGTATATTTTACGAGATGGCCGCAGGTCGGCCGCTTTTCCCCGGCTCCACGGTGGAGGACGAACTCCACCTCATCTTCAGGTTACTCGGTGAGCCGTTGACCAAGTGGACCCGTTGCAACCGAGCACGCTCGCCTGTGCTTGACCGTCTGCAACCGTGTGATTTTGCAGGCACACCGACGGAGGACAACTGGTCGGGAATATCCTCCATCGAAGAGTTCAAATCTTACAACTTCCCCAAATACAAACCTCAGCCGTTCATCAACCACGCTCCCAGGTGTGTCTAGCAATTAATTTTCTTTTTCCCATTTTAACCTATTTAACCCCATTTGAAGTTGTACCCAAGAGCAAATACAGACTTTGACTAATAATGGGCTGTCTGTGCGCATGTGAATGTGTGCGCGTGTGTGTAGCAAGACAGGAAATCCTGTGGAACATTGTGAAGGCAGCTGTCCGCTTCCTTCCTCCAGCGAGTGTGCGCCTTCCCATCAGCCTTTGCTGCAGACGGCCATTAACCTGATGTTCTTTGTTTTCTTTCTGTCGCTCGCAGGCTGGATGGCGACGGGATCGAGCTGTTGCTGGCTTTCCTCAGAGTGAGCGTTCACTTGCCACACATGCCACAATATTTGCATTTCGAAATGCACACTAGCACTTTTAATGACAGTGCTTTAAAAAAAAAAAAAAAAAAAAGTGTCCTTGACTATTCAATGAGCGGCCTTGTTGAGCATGTTCGTCTGTTTTCCAGTACGAATCCAAGAAGAGGATCTCGGCTGAGGACGCGATGAAACATTCCTACTTCAGGCATCTTGGGATGAGAGTTCACACGTTGCATGAGAGTGAGCGAACACATACACACGTTTGAAGAACAGTGAATAATATTTTAAATATTTTAAACATTTAATAATAAAAAATAAACATTTAATAATGAATAATAAATAAATAATCCTTTTTAAAATATTTTAAACATTTAATAATAAAAAATAAACATTTAATAATGAATAATAAATAAATAATCCTTTTTAAAATATTTTAAACATTTAATAATAAAAAATAAACATTTAATAATAAATAAATAATCCTTTTTAAAATATTTTAAACATTTAATAATAAAAAATAAACATTTAATAATGAATAATAAATAAATAATCCTTTTTAAAATATTTTAAACATTTAATAATAAAAAATAAACATCTAATAATGAATAATAAATAAATAATCCTTTTAAAAATATTTTAAACATTTAATAATAAAAAATAAACATTTAATAATGAATAATAAATAAATAATCCTTTTTAAAATATTTTAAACATTTTATAATAAATAAATAAATAATACATATTATTTTAAAAACATTTTAAACAGTTCCTGCGGCTCCATTATAAGGCATTGAATACACAAAGCTAAAAATTAAGCCTTGATTGCCACTAAAATGTCTTTCAGTCTTAAAAAAAGTTAAAACATGATAAGTTGGATTTAATGAGTGTAAATACACTCAAATCCAAAAATATCTTCACATTCTTTTTACAAAAAAAAAAAAAATAATATATATATATATATATATATATATATATATATATATATATATATATATATATATATATATATATATATATATATATATATATATATATTTGTCGAACACCTCTCGAGGAAGCAGAACCACAAAACAGTGACCGATGTGCCTACGTGGCGGCCATCTTGGGAGGGACAACGTTCCCGTCAAAAGCAAAGCATTGATATTGAAATCTTATGAGGTTTACTTTTTTGTCCCTGCCTAACAATTCTTTTCTTTTTTTGGAGCCTGCGAGATTGTACGATGACGTGTGCAACCCTGTACAGCAGCGCAATGTTCTGGCATCCTTCCCCCGCGCCCTCCCCACGGTTTTCCTCCTATCCGCAAAAGTATTTTCTGCACACTGAGAGCCACTCTTTTTTCAGGTGTGTCCATATTCACATTGAAGGAGGTGCAGCTGCAGAGAGACCCGGGCTACAGGAACTCCTCGTACCCGGAGTCAGGTGACTCAATTTGCTTTGCTGATTCATCGGAGGAAATGTCTCTCACTCTGGCGTGCCATTTCACTCCTTTCCCTCGCTTTCAGGCAACGGCAAAATCAACCGGAGGCAGAGCATGCTCTTCTAGATTTCCGTCAAGAGGAAGGATACCTTCATCATCGCCCTCCCACCTGAGCAACCTCTCTCGCATGATACAGTGACCTCCCCACCCTCCGCTCCCTTTCCTGTTTGACCCAACACACACACATTCACATGCACACCCCTGTCTTGAGTTAGCTTGACTGTTCAGTTGGTGAGTTTTATTTATTTCCAGAGATGAGAGGTAGGGGTTGTTTGCTGCTAAAGTACTACTGTATGTATTTAACACACCCTGTTTGTGTGTGTGTGTGTGTGGGGGTGTGTGTGCGTGTGTGTGAAGTTGAGCCTCCGTGCGCAGTTGAGCAAGTCGGTGAAGATATCAGCTATCGAAATTGCACGGATGGCGTTCAAGCTGTGATTCAATTGGTTGGACACCACTTGCTTCGTTTGTTTTAAACTAAAAATGTTTATAGTTGCGGTTTCATGTTTTCTTCACTGAAACTACAAATTTCAAGGTCTTAATTTGGTGCAAGGACACTGAGATATATTTAAAAGCTTTTGTTCTTAGGTTGAATCAGATCAAATTTGAACATTTGGGAGCATTGAGGCCACACTGAATTGAAAAAATAAATCTGAAGATTAGTTGCAATGCGATCACTTTTGAAGATAAAAAAAAAGTTGAATAGGAATTTTCCGGCAGAAATATAAATCTGTTTGATATGAATGTCATATTTTTTGCAAAACCTCAATAACTTTTTTCTTCTTGCCTAACTCCAGCTCTGCTCACAATATTCCGACTATTATTTGAAGCGGACCATTTTTTTTTTCTCCGAACACTCTCAGAAATTCCAACTTTTTCTCCAATAATGCAACGTAATTTTTGTGGAACTCCAACTTTTATTCCCTTAATAATCTAAGATGATTCTCACTACATTATTCTAATTTTCCACCTTGAAAGCATTGAGCGACGTGACTTTTTTTTGTCATATTCCAACTTTTCTTTCCTCGTACGATATCCTTGAAAGATTTTTTTCCTCACTGACTCCATTCTGTTCAAACAAAAAATTTTCTGATATTACAAATTTTGTCTTCTAACAGTGCAAAAAAAAAAATTCCTCATTACAATTCTTGAAACATTCCATCATATTTCTGCATCCTATTTTTCATCAAAATAATGCAAAAAAAAAAAAAAAAGTATTTTTTCCCTCATATCATACAAACGTGTTTATTCTCAAACGTGCACGCTTTATTCTTGTCAAATTAATTTTATTTTCAGTGCGACCTCAACACCCCTTGGTCCAAGCACAATATTGACCATTCAACCTGCGCCTTTTTTTTTTTCTTCATATGTGGGCAGCCGTCGGCCGAGCAGTATTAAGATGTGTTCTCTGTCTGCGACCTTTGAACCTTTGCGTGAACCTCCAGTCTCCACATGGCTTAAATTAGACTCGGGACGCGGGGCAGCGGGGCTTCTCCGCGTCCCGACCCGATGTCACATTTTTGTCCAAATCTTACTTCTAACAAAAACCTCCTCAATTCTCTGCTTTGCATTCCTGCTCGTAGATCATCCAGCAAATATTTAATCTACAAGTGACCAAGTCGTGCACTCCCAGCAGCATAGTGTAAAAAATCGAACGACCCTGGCGAATGTATGGGGAAGATGTGAGTGTCTGTAAATGTTCTTCATACTGATCCGAGTACGTGAAAAGTGCAGTAACGACTACTACAACTTGTTGTTTGCAGCTAATGGTGTCCTAATCCCGTAAGCACACTGTATTTGTCTTTAACAGGTAGATGCAAATATATGACAGCTTGTTTGTCATGGTAAAGTGAACCTATTTTTTCTACAAATATGTTGTAAATCTGATGTTGTCTTATAGCCATGACGCAAATAAAATAAGTGTTATGTTCACTTTAAGGAAAAGGAAAAAAAAATGACATCACCATTCTCAAAAGAAAAAGAAGTAAGATTGTGTTACGATTAACTGATGGTGTCCGTATATTTTGACATGAATCGCAGTAACGTGCATGACAGGAGATTTCTACCGCAGCTTTATCATTGTACAACCCCCCCCCCCCAAAAAAAAGTGTGAATGCCCTGACTTTCATGTGAACACATTCGAGAGTGTGTGTGCGTGTGTGTGTGTGTGTGTGTGTGTGTGTGTGTATAACAACAATGTGCGCCTGCTGCATGCAAGGCCTGCTGTGTTTGTGAAACCACACTGAGCTGCCAGTGAACAGTTGGTGTGTGTGTGACTCTTTCTACTGGAATTATTTATTTCTCATAACCATCGCCAAGTAAATTGAATCTGTTTCATATAACAAGTCTGCGTTTTGTTCTCTCTGGATTCAAATCGTAACTGAGAGGTGTTCTTAATATTTTTGACAGATCTCTGTATGATAACTATGAAAAGACCTTAAAAAGGTAAAAAATATATGCCCTCATTGACCACTAGGGGTCATCAGAACTCAAATGATGACTAATTAAACGATTTAAGCACAAAAAAGTACTTGAGCGCAACTGTATGTTTATATAAAGATAAACACTTTATTTCCTATAAAATAATCATTTTAAAAAAGCATTTAATAAGCATTTGTACATCACGGCGAGTGAATAATATAAGGCACAACAGATGTAAAGCATTAGAAATGAAACTAAATTGATTATCATTGCGCAATAGCTTTTTTTCTTTGAGCACCCCAAAGTTAAACATGTTGTTTTTAAAAAAAAAAAAGGAATTAGTGCAAAAAAAATGTAAAGCCTGTACAACTGCTTTGTGGCAATGTCACTTGACTGGTTCATAAACCCAGTCGCGTCTCCCAAAAATCATTTTTTCACCATTTTAAACAATTGCTGGCCTTTCCAGTTTCCTCACTTTCTGCACGATATGTATAATGCATTTGATTGTCTTCCCCCTTTTTTCGATAAAAAATATAAAAGGACAGTTTCAGAGTTCTATATTAAAGGCCGGTTGGTCCAAGTCTTCTTTAACAAGACTTGTGGGAGGAGATCAGCAAAGGAGAAGAAATGTCCACATTGTGCCAAGGCAATGGAATGGCACCATTCAACAAGGTTGGGAACTGCATGGGGAGACAATAGCGCATCATTAAACATTTTGTTGATCCAAATCAAAAAAGTCTTGGTGTGCATGTTACCTGGAAGGTGCCGTGGCTCCGCAGCTGAGCGGGGCTTGGAGGTGCCACTGGACTTAAGTTGGACCAGAAGTGGACATTGGACAGAAGCGGGTTGGGGGTGAGCAGTAGACCAGATGGCGTCTACAAAGACCCACAAAAGCAAAGTCAGAGGGTAAATGTATCAAGATGGAAAACTTGTGTTTACTTTGGCATGAAGTACAGACAGCCTGTAACGGCTTGTACTACTCGGTGCGGCCAGCAGGGGGTGTCGTTAAATGGCGCATTGGCGTCTTTGAACCCAAAGGACATGCGAAGAAGACAAAGCAGGAAGTAAAACGGGACCCGCGCCAAGTTTGGTGAGTGCTAAATGTGGTTATCTACGATAAATACTATTTAACACAAAGACAACTCTGGGTACTTTTCTGTTATTGTTTACTTTCGGAACAAGTAATTAAACTGCAATTTTTGGCGTCGTTTCATCGTAAACGGACCACACTCACAAATAAAAAGAAAAGCTTTTTTTTTTTTATAAATCACCAAACTTAATATGGCTGCTCCTACCACACTTTGTGACGTCATGCCCTCACTGCATAGTTAAATCCAAAGTAAGTGTGGCTTTGTTGCCAGTAACCCTTCCCGAACATATGGCATCACTTAGAAACCTCCTCCCCTCTCCCATTTCCTCCCCGACTGAGAGTTTCCTACCAGCACTACTTCTCCCTGCATTGAGAAATATGTTCCACACCATTTTGTACCTGTGTAGTAAGGAAAGCTGGAGTCAACGACCCAGAGGGAAGGGCTGGACTTTTCAGAGCGATGGAGACGAGATCACTTCCTGTCACGACGAGGGAAGGGGATGAAATTTCCAGGTCTTTGGGTTTCCTGAATTTGGAACGCTCTCGTTCCCTCTGACCCGATGACAGGTTTAATGGCACATCGTCCTGTTCAGATTCATCAGTCAATGCGAGGATGGGACTCTGTGGCGAGGAAGAGCGAGCTGGGGAGGTTTCAGTCACAGAAGGGTGGGAGGAATGGCCACGGTTGTTGACGAACCGGATGACTGTGGAGCTGTCGTCATGGCGATCGTATCGTGACTCTGTCTTGATGGAGTGGGGCCTTTCAAGGGTGTGACGTAGGGAGCTGGCTTGGAGGTACCGGTGCCTCCCATCTTTGTCCTCAGCCTCCGACAGCACACTCCTGCAGTCTTCAGTCCTCCGGCCGGCCTCCACGGCTGCCGGGTCCATCTTCAGAATGTCGGGAAACAACACAAACTTGTACACAAACTTTTGACCAATCACCTTCTTGATAATATTCTGGAAAAGAAATAGCAACATTGGGTCAGTGGGTGACTGGACACCTGACTTGTCATGTCCTCAAACTCAAATTACTTTATCGTAGTAGTAGCGCAGGGCCCGGCTCAGCTTGTCGTAGTTCATGTTGCTCTTGTTCTTTCGCAGGCCCCACAGCTTGGCCACCTCCTCCGACTTGACCAGCTTGAACTCGCCGTCGTCTGACGTCCAGCAGATGAGATGTTTGTGGCTTTGGTCGAGCAGCAGCTGCAGGAGGAACTGCCACAGTGTGCTGGAGCTCTCCATGATGGCGGCGATCTGTGAGGACCAATCATTGGTAAAACCTTCTGCTAAATTTTCCCCCCGCCTTTCATGGAAAATGTATATTAAATGCTCAGTGGTTTTCTGCAGAATTTTTTTTTTGGGGGGGTTAAAAAAAATTAAGAAAATTGCATTTCAATGGGCATCAGATATGGGAGGTCCAATTGTATCTTAAAAGCCCAAATATAATGGTAAATAAAAATGAATAATAAATGAAAAAAATAATGAAAAATAAGTAGAAATGGTGTATGCTTTAAATCAAACTTTCCTGCTTTAAATATAATTCACTCAACCTTTGAATGCCACGGTACTCCATTATGTCATATTTAAGTACTTGGTAACTGAGCTTCAAGGACTCAAATTAAAAAACTATATATACTGTATATATTATTCTTCCACTTGAACATCTAGTCTGGGCGATAAAGTGAAAGTGCTGCCGGGCGTGTAAATGTAATAACGTGAAGTAGCGCATCCAAACTGATATTATGCAATTATTGACATAGATTAATATAATGATAAATTTAAAGTGGGGGGGGGGAAAAATCCAATAATTTCCTGTCGTGTTTACAAATAACATTTGCCTGCTACTTTCTGTAGAATGCAGATTCCAAAACCAGTTGGCGCACAGTAATTATAATAATGTAATACAAACTAGAATACATTCTTATACACAATGCTTGTTATTTACTCTTAAGTATGTGTGCTTGTCTCCATGGTGAGAAAGCCGGACTTGGCCGGTGTCCTTGTCGAACTGGCTAGTTTACCTGACTGTCTTTGTGTTTACTCACCTCGCAGCTCCTTAACTAGCCTCGATGACAAGAACCAGTCAAAACTAAAAAAACTAGCCTTCATCGCGCCATTACAACTACGTCCAATTTGCTGCCTCGACTTTCTAACAAATAGGACAAAAGCACGCACAACAACCGAAGAGGCCGCCATAAATCATAATTAATATGCCCTTCGTCCTGTGCTTTTTTTCCTGTTTGCGTTCTGTGTTAAGTGACGGAGGAACTGCTACTTTGTGTGTGGGCCTAAAACGAGCACTTCCTGTCATTCAGGGGCGTTTTCCCGGATTTAAAGCCGTGCCTTGGAGGAAGGTCTGACTTCCTGTCACCAGAAAACACACACACACACACAAATATGCGTATAATGCGTTTCTCTATTGATGCATGTCAGTTTGAGTTATTTCTTTTCAGAAATTGGTCCGATTCACCAGTTGAATGCCAAATTATGCTACACGCTTTTGAGTCACAGGAAGTTTACTAGGCCTCATGTGATGAGTAATTAAGATCCTCCGACACACACACACACCAAATAAAAAGCCTTAATTCTTCTATTGAGTCATTGCTGTTTTGGAATTATACTGTACATGCATTTTTGTTGCGACTCATTTGATTCGTCTGCAAGGTCCAGACGAACTAGAATCTACAAGTGACTTAAAAGAAAAAAAGAGACACTTTTTTTACCCTCCACAAAACGTTTGCCAAAATTCATTCTGAATACCTCAAAGACTGGACCGAAAATGTACTTTTGCGCGACTTTGACGCACGTTAAACGCATCACGCTCCTCCTTAACGTCATTTTTCACGTGATACATCATATTCGAACGAAACAAAAGCAACTTTTCCACAAGTATTTTTGCCATGACACAACAAAATAGCAAAGAACACGCGCCCACCCTTGTTTATGGCACGGCTGTTCCGCTTCTTTCGATCCGCCCGATATCCGGATGCGCGTCTTTGAAAGTCTTTTAAAGCAGGCTGCGTGTCTTGTTGTGTTGTGGCTCCATGCCGCTGTGCGCGAAAGCGGATCCGCGGCTCTGCTCTGTGCTTTGCTTACCACAGAGCAGGAAGTCGGGACGCGCAGACGGACATCGGGCGCACTTCCTCTGGCGCATTATTCCCGTCTGCGTAAACGCGCGCACGCACGCACACACTCAGGCGAAACGCGCGCGCGCACGGGACGCCACTCGGCGAACTGACGTCACACTTTTTGCTTCCTGCTCACCGGGATGGGTTCCTGTTACACACGCGCGACACACACACACAGTTCGCCTTCCTGTGACACGGAAAAAACAGCACCAGTTCACGTACACTAGAACTGGTCTTGTTTGTAATAAAAGCAAACCATGATAAATAGCACATCTCGTTAAACGAATTCAATTACCTTAACTTGACTTAGATCTACTAATTTTACAGTCCAATAGGCAAACGATGTGGGTATTTTTTCTTGATTTGGGCTTTGTCTCCCTCTTGTGGCTACAGGCAAAGCCTGCACGCACACTACTAGTGCGTGACGCATGACTACTAGCTCGTCCTAATAAGACTCTCAGTAGTGTAACACGGTAGTTTAAACTACGTTTTCCACGGTTTAATTTTATACTGGTAGATTAAAAGCGGCACAACTGGTAATACTAGTAAAACAGCTGTTCTACTAGTGCATAGAATAGTCTTATTATTGACAAAAAAGATGGATATCAAATATAAGGAGTTTCGTAGAAGTAGTAATGTAGTAGTAGTGCAGCATTGTGGTTTACTAGTAAGAGTAATTAATTGCAAATTAGTAGGTCAAAAGCGGAACTAGTAGTGGAAAATCTTTACTTGTAAGACTCGTTACAATAGTGCCCCCTCGAGATTATCAATAAAGACATAACTTTTATGTGTTGAGTACAGAAGGTATTGCAAAATTTTCTCCAAATTCATTACAGTCTTTATTATTTATAAACCATTTTGTATGTTGTCTTCCTGTTTCAACTTCTACTGCCGTTTTGGGCATTACTTTAGTCCGAATATTTGCTCCCTCTGCTGGTTATGAAGAACAATTCAATGAAAGTTCACTTCCGGTTTCAAGCGTGAGTTGCGTTCGACGGACCTCAGACATAAGATCGATTTTCGTTATTGCTTACACGTGCACATTTTCGCATATATTTGTTATATTATAACTTTGTTTTTACTTACACCTATATACTAAACTCAAAATGACGTTCTTGTCGGAAATAGGATCGAACATCATGCGATTTTTCTCCTTTTGTAATTGTAACGATTCCGACTTGTCACTGTGACGTGAACGCACCACTTTCCGACAGGCTAACATGGGACTGTCACCACTCAAGCGAGATGAAGACCTCGCAAAATCCAAAGAAAGCACCGTGTCTTTGCCGCAACACTCCTACTGGTTCGACATTTGGCTCTTCATCGCCTTTGACCTCGTCTTTTTTCTGATCATGTATTTCCTCGTACCCTAAAATGGTAAGTAGAGACTTTTGTGGTGTTCTAAATTAATGGGCGTCTACGGAAGAGGCTAAACCGCCTAGCATGTTTTGAGGCTAGAAACTCTCGATGATTGTAAAAGTAAAACTCACAATAATCATATGCGTATATTTAGCATTTACATTAGCATTAACTGAACCCTCTAGTGTTATTTATAGTGATTTATACGTAGGTGAACTTAAAAAGGGTGCAAACCCTTCACTTGAAACCTGTTGAGTATTTTGACATCTTGCTCCTTTTATTTCTCTTCATTGTCGTTTTTTGTATATTTGTTTGTTTGTTTTGTTTTGGTTTTGATTGCATGATTTGTTTCTTTTCAAGGCTGACCATAAGGAGACTATAAAGACTGCCCTGGTGTTGCTGAGCTTTCTCATCCTCATGGCAATGCAAACTCTGCTTTCAACTGAATTTCACACAAGATAAGACATCTGTGATTATTTCCCAAGTTTAAACACTGAAAATGTGTCTTTTTTAAACACTTGTCTTCATGACCATTGACACACAATGTCTCACTGAGTGTGACTCGGCGAACTGGACTTGTGGAGGACTTTTGCATGAATGATGGGTTCATATCTCATTTGTGACGATGAAAAGTGCCTTTCTGTTTCAACTCACATGATATTCCATTATGTATCAGTAACAGGCTATTTATTAAAATGTTACAGTCATAAATATTACAGGAGGGAAAGATCTCAGTGTTTAAGTGAAAGTGATGTTCAGTGGTGAAGTCTGTCTTGTGCGTTTCCATTTTGTCTTTATAACCCAGAATCAGAATCACATTTATTAGCCATGTACATAAGACACACAAGAAATTTGTCTTCAGACGTATGAGTGACACTTGTATTCCAGTAACAAGCAACTACGATAAAGAAATGACACAACCTGCTAAACAACCAAACAGAAAATAAAAAAATCTCTAGTCACATAAGTCAATGTACTTTAAGTATTAATCAATCATTTGTTGATCCAGTGCAGGGTGAGTGACAACGACAAGCTGCTTACACAATGTGATGTAATGTCGAGTAATTTAGACACATTGGAGAAATTTGCACATGTTGGAATAAATCACTTGTCTAAATCAATGTCTGCTTGTTTGGGGCTTGTTGTTATGCACACGTTGTTTATGGGTCGAACTGTTCCCCAAATAAAGTTAAGATTCCTTTTAATGTATTGAAGGGGCGAATAATAAGCATTAACTTTGTTGCTTCATAAAGTGCAGTCCATTGACCTATAGTGGTTTACAGGGCAGCATTGACACATGCAAAATGGCGGACTGGTTGACGTATCCCAGCAACGTACTCAAGTTATCTCCAATTTGGCTTCACCCAGAGAGAGGAAGCATGGCGACTCGACGCGTTGGAGTAAACGTTTGGAGCAAACGTTTGGAGCTAACACTCGCGTGAGTGTCCACGGCGACTTTTGGGTGACTATGCCAAACATTAACTCTTTGTATATGTTGTAACTCTTTGTGTGTGCCGTTAGTTAAACTACCTATGGCGTATTTTCGACATTTGTGCCTTTTAGTTTATCGTCGTGCTAGCAATGCTATTTAAGCTAGGAAGCTAGCTCGCTTAAAACGTTGGCTATGTTCCGAGGTTTTACATCAAGTACTGTCACAAAAATAACTTGGCTGTCCAATTACCACTACAGTGGTCGTGAAGTAGGCTTGATTATTAAATGTATTTTGAGAAAGAGGTTTTATTTCTAAAATGTTATTGTAGGCTACTGTGACATCATGTCCGGTTTGAGCGTAAACTACGGTTTAATATTGGGGAAAAAAACGGAACTCAAATTTTGATTCAATTCAAACGATTTGCACATAACATCTAAATAGAAATCCTACCTAAATAAATGTTTTACTTTAGATTAAATGCAAATATATTGAACTTAAAATGTAAATGCAACTCAACATGTACCACCAGAGGGAGCCCATGTAACGCTTGTACTCATACCACACTCTTTTGTTGTAATCAGACTGTATTTCTTTACAGAGTAGATGTTAGATGGCAGACATTACTTCCAAAAGAAGTTGTTGGCAAGTGTGATGCAAGGATGGACCATCAGGACTTGGGACAGAGACACTTGCAAAGTCAAAAGTTGAGTTAAACAATGATTTGACCCGGAGATGAAACCCAGCAGTGAGGAAGAAGACGTGCGAGATGAAATGACCAAACACTGGTTCAACGGCTTTCCCAGGAAGTGGATCTTGTTCCTCAACACCTCTGGAAGAACGCATTGGATCGAAGAAGGAGTCATCACAATTGCGGACTCGAGCATAGTAAGAGCAAACCCTCGGAAATGTGTACAGAAGTCAAACTCGTTTCCCACTTATTCCCTTTTGGTTGACTCAGTCAGTGTTTCCCAACCGGTATTAGGATAGGGTACATATTTATACCAAACAAAAATGTTTAAAAAAGTGCATGCACGTTTTAAATATCTACTTTTTGCCATTTAGTGGTAGTGCTTGTAATTGTCCTGCCTGTCAGATAGTTGACCTTTTTTTTTTTTTTTTTTTTAAATGAAGAGTTAGTCAGGAAGGCTTAAGCTTTCGCGGAATTTACTGCGACCAACATGTCTCCATCCAAATTGTATAGCCAGAAGTACAGAAAGGATTGGGAGTCGGTACCTGAATTTAAAGGGTGGCTGAAGCCAGTAATTGGGGATGCCCATCGGGCGTATTGCGCGTATTGCAAATCAGATATGCTTGCTAAAATGTACGACATCAAAAAACATTCTCTGACAGCCAAGCATTTAATTCGATCAAAACCATACGCCGCCGCCGACTGCGTGTCTTCCTTACCCCAGTTGGTTCAGAAAACGGTTGACTGCCAAAGCGCCGAGGCCACGATGGCGATGGCCTTTGCGGAGCATTATTCGCTACTAAGCTGCGACCATTTTGCATTGGCTTGCAAAGCTGCCTTTTCGGATTCTGCGGCAGCAACAAACTTCCAAATGCAGCGGGTCAAGTGCACAGAACTAATTTGCGGCGTCTTAGCTCCTTATTTTCAGAAAAGGCTCACATCAGATGTGGGGGATGAGAAGTTTAGTCTCCTTTTGGATGAGTCCACTGATCTCAGTGTCTGGAAATACTTAAGCGTGGTGATTCGGTACTTTAGCACCGGTAAAAGAACACTTGTGTCCACGTTTCTCGGTCTGATTGAATTGAAGGGAGGTGATGCCAAATCAATTGCAAAGGCGCTTATAGAATTCCTTGACAAGTGCGGTCTTAAAAAAGAGAATCTGCTCGGTATCGGCGCTGATAATGCATCAGTGATGACTGCGACGCACCAAATTTTAATGGAGGAATGTGCCTCGGCCGGTTTGGTTCTCATGCGCTGTGTTTGCCGTTCGTTACAGTTAGCCGTCAGCGCAGCATCCAAAGAGAACATCCCTGCGAGCGTCGAGTACTTAATCAGAGAAACCTACAATTGGTTTTCCATTTGCCCCAAACGGCGAGACGTGTACAAAGAGGTGTACGCAAACATTAATTGTGGCCAGAAACCGTTGCAGATCACCAAATTGTGTTCCGCGCTTTGGCTATCCATTGAGCCTGTCGTAAACCGAATATTGAGCCACTGGGAAGCACTGAAAGTCCATTTTGAGTTGACCAAAGCGAGTGAGCATTGCTACTCCGCGCACGTCCTCCACGCCGCCTATATGGACAAGAGCAACTACGCCTACCTGACATTCTTGAAATCCGTCCTGTCCGACGTTCAGGTTGTTGTGAAGTCTTTTGAGGGCGAGAAAGCGGATCCCGTCAAACTTTTGGACCACCTGGTCCACCTCTTAACGGCAATTTGCACTAAAGTCGTCAGCCCTGCGGCGACGATCGATGTCCTGAAGGACGCCATTGAAGAACATCTCAGCCCCTCGCCGTACCTCGGGTACCTTTTCGAGAGCACGCTGTGCCAACTCAGTCTGGCGCCAGATGACGAAAAAGACATTCGGAGGCAGTGCGTCAAGTTTGTCGTAGCTTTAAGCAAGGAGTTGCAGTCCAGGCTTCCAGACAACCTCGAAGCCTTGCGAAACATCACCTTGTTCAGTGTGGAGGAAACTCTACTCAAGCATCGTGAAGGCACCACGGAAATAATCCAAGTCGCTCAGCTACTTGGTTACAAGCCCGGAACAATTGAGCAAATAGTTTCACAATGGAGCAACATCCATCTGGCGAGGTGGAACTCAACTGAAACGACGGTCCAGTTTTGGAGTGAAGTGAGTAACTACACCGACTCTACCGGCACCAATCCATTTCAAGAGCTGTGCGACGCTGCGCTCGCCGTCCTGTCCCTGCCACACTCAAACGCGGAGGTAGCGCGGCTCTTCGACCGAATGGGCGTGGCCAAGTCAAAGACGAGAAATGGGATGTCACTGCGCACGCTCAACGCCATCCTCCTGGTGCGCTACGGGCTGAGGCTGGCCGGTGAAACTTGTTACCAGCATCGACTACCAAATGAAATCCTGCAGCAGTTTGGGCCGGCAGCCGCGTACGACGTCGCCCTGGCATCTTCGGCCGCGCAGTCGGAAAGTGACGAGCAAGATGATTTCCTTTCTCATCTCTGACTCATCAGAATGACATGCAAACTAGCTGAGTTTTGCTATGAAACAAGAAAATGTGTAAAACAAAAGTGATTATAGTGATGTTTTTCTTTTTATTTTTACAAACAAAAAGGTAATTGATGTCCAGTGAATTTGAGTAATAAGTGTGGGATGGGTTCAACTACTGGTACGCAGGCTCCCTTTAGTGGTATTTGAAGAATTTCAGATTTATTTTTTTTTAATCCATTGCAGTACATTTCTTGCTAATGTGCCGTGTGTCTCTTTAGTGCAATAAAGTTTATTTGACTAAAGTTTATTTTTCTATATTTTACTGCAGTGTTAATGTTGAAACTGCACAATATTACAGCGGCTTATAATACTTTATATACTTTTTGGGAATAAAGCCTCTGCCTCATTTTTATGCCTACTATATATTAATGTTGAGGCGCTACATAGCAAGCCCAATGTCTTAAGTTTTTTTTTAAAATTAATTTTGTGACAGTTAAAAACGACTCAGGCAATTGTGCCACAAGGCCATTAATTCAGGACATTTATTCACTAGAAATGTTATTAAATTTAATAAATTTTAATTTAAACATATGCTAACGTATTATAAATGCATTTATATTAACTGTGAAAGGGATACATAATGGTATATTTACACCATAGAGAGTGAACAGTTTATTCGATAAAAACAAATCCATGTACTAATAAACTTTGCAAAACCTCACCGTATTACGTCACCAATCCATAATTCAAATGAAAAAAAGGCACTGAAACACGTCGTGCAAATTACAGATGCTATCTTAATTATTTGAAAAAATATTGGTGACGTTTTCGACTGTAGAAAATTACCATATTTAGTCAATTTGCGGAGTCTTTTTTTAATTATTTTTTTTAAATAAACCTGCCAAGCTGTTGATGAACCGCATGATTCTCAGCCAGCCAATCAGCGAAGGGTAGGTCAAGTCATTGCGTATCTCCGGCATTGACCATTAAGGAGAAGGCCAAAAAAAAAATTAAGGAGAAGGCCGCACTTCCTGGGTTTTTTTCCGCCAGAGACAAATCGTACACGATTATTTTAAAGTAGAAAATGCCTTAAAGTTATTGAGATAATATATTCACCGTTTATCTGGCACAACACTACATTTAGTCACTTCCAAACATTTGTCCAATTTTCGAAAAATTTGAAAAAAACCACATGATTGGTACCAGCCAATCAGCGTGGGTTATTACGCGTCATTCGAGGATCAGCCAATCACAGAGTTCTGTAGCATGGCACTCTTCCGTGTTTTTCGAAAGCTGGAGAGGCAAACATTTTGCACGAGTTTCTTCACCATTTTCCGTTGTAACTTCTAAGATAATCATAGTAAGTTGACAAATCTCACATATTTTGCGCTTTAGAAGTTACACTAATCGATGGCGTGAGTGCTTTTGGCAATGGCGTCATTATAACGAGTGAAATTGTACAATGAAAAATGCACACGACCATACCGCGACAAATGTCCGCCCTGTTTATTGCGTCGCACTTTGGCTACAAACAAAACAAATAGAATTTGATATACAACTACATGCATCCGGAACTCTATTGTATGACTTTATAAACGTTTTTGTGCCTGTTCATTAAGTTTTATTGGTGAGACAATTCACAACTGCAAACTGTTCACCTGTCATCGTAGGCATTCGTTTAAAGATAAAGATAAAGATGTCCTTTATTAGTCCCACAATGGGGAAATTTGAGGTGTTACAGCAGCAAAGATATAGATCACACAGAGTCGGCGGCGTAATGTAGCCGTTAATGTATAACATTAGCAGCAGACATTCATAAAAAGCATGCAAAGATACACAGTATAAACGTATCTAAGTGTAAGGAAACACTCCTAATGCCTGTCCATTATACAGAGGGGGAAACGCTGTAATGATAAAAACTATTGAATGATTGAAAATACTGCAATGATAAAAATATTGCAATGATAAAAGTACTGTAATGCTAAGAGTACTGAAATGATAGAAAAGTACTGCATGATAAAATATACTGCAATGGTAAAAGTACTGTAATAGTAAAAGTACTGCAACGATAGAAAAATACTGCAATGATGAAAGTACTGTAATAGTAAAAGTACCGCAATGATGGGAAATACTGCAATGATAAAAGTACTGTAATAGTGAACGTCCTGCAATGGTAGAAATACTGCAGTGATAGAAGTACTGTTATAAGAATACTGTAATGGTAAACAAAATACATCATTGGTCAATATTTAAGTACACCCTTGGCTGAAAGTAAAGTAGTCGTGTATATTGCATCCTAGGACTGCACAATTGCACTAATGCCCTCCCGATTGTAGGCCTGACCCAATGTTCTTGTTAAAAAGTCTGACAGCAGTCGGCAGGAAGGAGCGGCAAAATCTCTCTTTGGTACAGCGAGGGTGTAACAGTTTAGCCTCATTCAATATTCATACTTTGCATTCGGTATGTCCGTATAAATACAAATACGTGTAGATAGATCTACACATTATTTATTATGGATAATTATTCACAACGAAGTTAATGCTAATCTAGTATGTAATATTTTTCTTTCTAGAAATTTGTGAGGCAAGAAGTCGACCGTGCCATCAGCAATGTTGACGAAGTGGAGGACGATGATGTGGCGGATCCAGACTTTGTCTACCCAACGACGACATTGCGACCGATGCAGCCTGCTGTAGACCCCTTCCAAGAGGGACCCCACAAACTCTTCCCTCCTCGAGTATAGGGTATAGCCTAACAAACTTGCATGCAGCTCTGTTATTGTGAAATCGTAACCTATTGTGACCATCCTCATCTTTGCCCAACAGTAGAATATTACCAGGATAGAATATTACCAATATTACCTAGTATCAATATTACCGTTAAATATTACCATTTAATATATGAAGTCATACAAGCATTCTGGCTGCTTTAAAATTTTACAAGTAGGGTCCACAGCCCTTCAATTTGTAGCCGTTAAGGAGCCATATTCATTTACAGTAGAAGGGGAAATATTGTTGACATTTTTGAATACTCACTCCAAAACATTATTTTTTTTTTCATAATTTTTTTAACATCCTTTTCAGATAAGCAACATACTAAACTTTTTTAAATCTTCGATAAAATTGTTTCAAATTCTAACAAAACATGCAGATGCCTTGCAGAATCTCTTTTACAATCAGTTAAACGAAAACTTCCACCGTAAATAAAGTTTTCCAAAATGTCAGCAAGACTTTTTATGTAAAAATAAATCAATACAGTTCGTGATGACTTTAAGTCGGTGTTATAGAATGACACGGTTGAATTTTGTGCCTCGATCAGTCAGGCCAGCATTTAGATGTAGTTGCTCAGAATAGCCACAAGAGGGCAGTATTGCAACGTATCTTGTTTCGTTTAAGTTCTTGGGCCACACTCACCCCAGTTTGTCCTCAAGTGGACTGGATGAGTGTATTCGTGGCCTACTGAGCTATAAATAACAAATAGGTGCAAATATTCAAAATTATCGAATATGTTGCGAATCCTGCTTCACATCATGACCAATCTGAAACCCCTTCAAAAGAATTCTGTCTCGTTTAAAAAAAAAAAATATTTTCACACGTTATTTACAAATCACTGTTGACGTTTGCTGCTTGCTACATTGATGAAATATTTTATGTTTTGTTCTTCAATGGGTGGCGAACGAACCAGACCACCTGCTGCAGACCAATCTGGCCTACTGGGATCGTCCTGCATGTCAGGTAAGCTTTTCAGGGCCGGGAGTGTTGGTGCTCATGTGATGCGCGCATGTAGCCGAGAGGGTTTAAAAAAGATGGCGTCCAATCTATGTATGCGGTAAGAAACTTTAGTGTAGCGCCCGTAAAATCGGTGCCAGTATGCATCGTATCATGTGTTGTTTGGGAATCAGTTCAGGAGCTAATGTGTTGTTAAAAAATGTGTTTGTGAAGTTATTTGCGCGTAGGGCTGGGCGATGGCAAAAATAATAATAATTCCAATGATTATTATATAAATATTAAATATTATAATATAAATATTCTAATTTATATTGAAGTCATAATTCATAAACACAATTAATTTCATTAATTTAAAAAAACATGAGTGTCTTTTGTGCTACCAAAACTCAACTTTAAATATCACAAAGAAATTAATTTGTAACTGTAAGCAAGTAAAATAATAAAATACTGTTAAAAATTATTAATACACCTAGGTTATTAGATTGAACAAAAACTATAAAATAACTAATAAAAAGGAAAATGCTTTAAAAAAAATAAAAAATAACTACAGCTTGCATTGATGAAACGAACTAAAACCTCCGTCTTTGTCTTTAAATATTGTTGTAGCATCGTTGGTACAGCTGCATTTTTGTCACTGCAATTTGTGACAGTCGGTGGAGCGGAATGAAAATCAAACTTGCTTTAAGAGTACAAATTAAACTAGTTTAAAATGAAGGCTGTTGTATTTTAAACTCGGTTTAAAGTTTTGTTGCAACAGAATTTAAATCGCAACTTCATCGAGTTTTAATGTGAAACCTTGTTGGTGCAATCCGGCCTTAGTGACCTTTTTTAAATTATTTATTGTCTTGCACTCCATAAAACAAAAACTAATAAATTGATGCAGTTAAGAAAAATAAAAACTAACTAATTTGCTCTAATAATAAATAAAAATAATGTATAGTAACTGAAGTCAAAATGTACTGTTAAGCTATTGTAAAATAAAACAAAATGCTGAACTATTTCCGCTACACGCAACAAATATGTGCGGTACTTTTATCGTTTGGCAAGATTGAAATTAAATTCCATTTATCGCCCAGCCCTATTTGTGACACGTTTATGAAAACGTTTTAGTGAGATAAACAAGCGAATTTGACGGATGCTAATAGTTGGAGGTGGACAGCTCATTGTTTCTGCAGACTCATGCTTACTTTACGGATTGTCTTTTTTTATAGCAGGCTACTTTTCTATTTGCAGCTAATTGAAGTTTATATTTTGCACTCACTCTGAATATGTAAGGCCAGCTAATATATTTTATGTCTTCATTTTTACACTTTGCCATTTCTGCATGTTTCGACTGTAAATTAGGGTTGCAACCAGCTGCATTGCTCATTGCATTTTTTTTAGAACAAGTGGGTGTTGTTGCGCTTTCTGTCCACTGGAGGGCACTCGGGCCACTCAAAATGGCCGCCAGCAACAACAGCAACTTGTACAGAAAACTTGCAACGTGATTGTGTTGTAAACAAAAGAAACGGTGCCAGATGTCGTCAGAGCAGTTTGCAGCTTTTATTTACAGTCTTGACAGAGAAAATAAATCTTATCTGCTAAGTCCACATAGTCACAGTGAGTGCAAAATTAGCTGCTGATATAATAGTCGCTTGCCATACAAAGCTGACATAGTTGAGCTTGTCTGTGAAAACAATTAGCTGTTCACCTGCAACTAGTAGCATGCATCAAATGAGCTTATTCATCTTACGAAAACATTTCCTCAAACATGCCTCCAGTAACTTCACAAACTGTTCTTTTACTGCACATTAGCACTTGAGATGACTTCACAAACAACATATGACATGATACATACAGGTGTTTGCTTTGCGGGTGTTACTTAGAGTTTCTCATTGCGTACATAGATTGGAAGCCATCTTTGTTCTTTCTCGGCTACGTGCATGCATCACACGAGTATCAACACTTCCGAGGGGGGGGGGGGGGTGGAGGGGGTCCGGGTCCCGGTCCCCCCAGCCTCCCCCACCCAGCCTCCGGGTCTAGAGGAGGCTGGGGGCTCCGGGTTAGACCCGGAGGGTGGGGGAGGCTGGGGGCTCCCCCACCCTCCGGGGCTAACCCGGAGCCCCCAGCCGCCTCCTCCATTGAGTCCACAGGGAAGGGTCCCGGATGATGAGAGGAACAGCCAATGGAGGGAGACATGTGGAGTTGTTTGAAGTATTTTATTCTATCTTTTCTTCCAATAAAAGAACCTTGTAAATCACATGCAGTCCACGGCAGTCTTTTCTTCAATGCCAGTTACTTGTCATTTACTTGCAGTCCACGGGCAGCTCCGCCTTCCTTCAAACATCTCGGTCACCCGTTGCAGTTGCGCCCGCACTTCACCGGGGTCTCCGTCCTGCTCCAGTCTGGCGATGATCTGCAAGGGGAACAAAGGACAGTGTGTGTGTGTGTGTCAATCGACACACACACACACACTTGCTTGCTGCTGCCACACCACTATCGGGTCATTCCATTCCAAATCACTCAGTGGTTTGAATTAACCAAGCGGATTTCAATTTGAATAAAACTCATCATACTTGTTGATATTGATGCCATAACACTAAATCTAAAATTTGAGGTCAATTGGTGGGAAGATTTGGAAGCTGCAAACCACCGGATTTTAATATGTTCGGCAACAAAGGGTCGTGGCCACCTTCCTTTGAAACCAATCTCAGCAGCTAACGAGTCAAACTTCACTGAAGGGAATTTAAATCTCTAACCAGTTAAGACATAGTTGCATATTTTACTAAATGGATCACATGGCCTTAACTTTGTTTCATGAAATGAAATCTCTAACATGTCAGATATGTCAATTTGTTTCGTCTTGCCCCAATTAGGAGTCAAAGAATCAATTCCTGCAAATAGAACATTTGAGGTACGTATACTTTGACTCCTCGCTGCGAAACAAAACAAATTGACATATTCTAAACTTTGTGTTCAAGAACATGTTAGAGATTTCATCTCATGAAAAAAGTTAAGATCACGTGATCTATTTAGTAAAATATGCAACAAAGTCTTAAATGATTGCAGGTTCGAATTCCCTTGCATGAAGATTAACCGAGTAGTTAGTGAGACGGGTTTCAAAGGAAGGTAGCCACGACTCTTTGTTGCCGAACATATTCAAATCCGGTGGGCCATGGCTCCCAAGTCCTTGCGCCAATTGACCTCAAATTTGAGACTTAGTGTTGTGCCATCACTATCAACAAGTATGGCAAGTTTCATTCAAATCAACATCCACTTGGTTAAAGCCACGGGGTGATTTGGAATGAAATGCCCCAATCACGTTTGAAAGCGGAAGTCACGTTGCACATTTTCTTTGCAATTAGATGTTCTATCGTGTTCGTGGTTGAAGAAACAGAAGAATGCAACCTATTTTCAGCCACCAGCAGGGGGCAGCACTGCCTCTTGAGATGGCTGACAACAGGTGGCATATTGCAAAATTCAACAGAATATACTGCTGCAAAGAAACTGTTTAACGTGACTTCCACTTTAAGATGACAAGTTTGACTTTTGCATTCGGCAGACGAAATAAATCCCATTCCTTTTTGTGTGACTCAGAAATGAACGATACAAGCTATGGAACAAAACAGTTAAAACAAAGACACACACAAAGGGCTCGGCCAGTGACCCGAACCAGAAGAAATGGCTTTATTTTGTCGGTCCAATGCAAAGGTTAAACTTGTCTTGTGATGGTGAAATAGTGTGGCAGCAACAAGCGACAGTAATGAGCATGCACTGACCTCTGCAAAGTATCTCCTGATGATCTTGTAGAGCTCCTTGAGGGCCGCTCCTTCGTTGAACTCGTTCTCATGCTTCTGAAAGCGACAAAAAAAACGCACACGCACGCGTGTGTGTTAAAACACTTGTTGTGATTTTATTATTTTTTTTTTTTTTGGTTCAAGGTCACCTTTGACTCCTCCTGCAAGAAGTTGTGGAATTCAGAGCGTGTGACAGGCGTCTGCTCTCGAATGTGCCGGTAGTAGGCTTTCACTTCCTGCTTGAACTTGGGAATGTCTTTGGCGTACAGCAGCTTGTTGGTGGGCGCGTGCTGCGGCAGAGAACCGTTCAGCACGCTTGGAAAGGTGCTCACGGTGGGCAAGCGCTTACCTTGCCGAGTTGCATTTCACTGAGGGAGAAGGAGTCCATGAAGGCCTGAGCTGTGACCGACAAGCAGCCGTCCAGGTGGGGACTTTTGTCCACGTCGAAGACAAACTGAGGGTTCTTGAGGATGTTCACCCAGAAGCGCAGAGGTAAACTGCAAATCCAATTTCATTTCAATTATGATGGTAATTTTCTTTTTTTTTTTTTTTTAAATGCATTACTATACATAGTCGTTTAAGTGAGAATTTATTTTAAGGTGAAAAAAACGAACATGTATAGTAAGGACAAAAAAAACGCCTTACTATACATGGTCGTTTTTTTCCCACAAAAAACGCCTTACTATACATGGTCGTTTTTTTTCACAAAAAAACGCCTTACTATACATGGTCGTTTTTTTTTCACAAAAAAACGCCTTACTATACATGGTCGTTTTTTTCCCACAAAAAACGCCTTACTATACATGGTCGTTTTTTTTCACAAAAAAACGCCTTACTATACATGGTCGTTTTTTTTTCACAAAAAAACGCCTTACTATACATGGTCGTTTTTTTCCCACAAAAAACGCCTTACTATACATGGTCGTTTTTTTTCACAAAAAAACGCCTTACTATACATGGTCGTTTTTTTTTCACAAAAAAACGCCTTACTATACATGGTCGTTTTTTTTAGGCAAAAAACACCTTACTATACATGGTCGTTTTTTTCCCACAAAAAACGCCTTACTATACATGGCCGTTTTTTTTTAGGCAAAAAACGCCTTACTATACATGGTCGTTTTTTTCACAAAAAAACTGCTTTATACATGGTCGTTTTTTTTCACAAAAAAACGCCTTACTATACATGGCCGTTTTTTTTAAGGCAAAAAACGCCTTACTATACATGGTCGTTTTTTTCACAAAAAAACTGCTTACTATACATGGTCGTTTTTTTTCACAAAAAAGCGCCTTACTATACATGGTTGTTTTTTTTTAGGCAAAAAACGCCTTACTATACATGGTCGTTTTTTTTAGGCAAAAAACGCCTTACTATACATGGTCGTTTTCTTCACAAAAAACGCCTTACTATACCTGGTCGTTTTTTTCTAAATTAAAAAACGCCTTACTATACATGGTCGTTTTTTTTTGGGCAAAAAACGCCTTACTATACATGGTGTTTTTTTTTAGGCAAAAAACGCCTAACTATACATGGTCGGTTTTTTTCACAAAAAAACGCCTTACTATACATGGTCGTTTTTTTCCCACAAAAAACGCCTTACTATACATGGTCGTTTTTTTCACAAAAAAACGCCTTACTATACATGGTCGTTTTTTTCACAAAAAACGCCTTACTCTATACATGGTCGTTTTTTTCACAAAAAAACGCCTTACTATACATGGTCGTTTTTTTCCCACAAAAAACGCCTTACTATACATGGTCGTTTTTTTCACAAAAAAACGCCTTACTATACATGGTCGATTTTTTTTTAGGCAAAAAACGCCTTACTATACATGGTCGTTTTTTTTAGGCAAAAAACGCCTTACTATACATGGTCGTTTTTTTTAGGCAAAAAACGCCTTACTATACATGGTCGTTTTCTTCACAAAAAACGGCTTACTATACCTGGTCGTTTTTTTCTAAATTAAAAAACGCCTTACTATACAAGGTCGTTTTTTTCACAAAAAAACGCCTTACTATACATGGTCGTTTTTTTCCCACAAAAAACGCCTTACTATACATGGTCGTTTTTTTCACAAAAAACGCCTTACTATACATGGTCGTTTTTTTTCACAAAAAAACGCCTTACTATACATGGTCGTTTTTTTCCCACAAAAAACGCCTTACTATACATGGTCGTTTTTTTCACAAAAAAACTGCTTACTATACATGGTCGTTTTTTTTCACAAAAAAACGCCTTACTATACATGGTCGTTTTTATTTCACAAAAAAACGCCTGACTATACATGGTCGTTTTTTTTAGGCAAAAAACGCCTTACTATACATGGTCGTTTTCTTCACAAAAAAACGCCTTACTATACATGGTCGTTTTTTTTAGGCAAAAAACGCCTTACTATACATGGTCGTTTTTTTTTAGGCAAAAAACGCCTTACTATACATGGTCGTTTTCTTCACAAAAAACGCCTTACTATACCTGGTCGTTTTTTTTCTAAATTAAAAAACGCCTTACTATACATGGTCGTTTTTTTCACAAAAAAACGCCTTACTATACATGGTCGTTTTTTTTCACAAAAAAACGCCTTACTATACATGGTTGTTTTTTTTTCACAAAAAAACGCCTTACTATACATGGTTGTTTTTTTTTAGGCAAAAAACGCCTTACTATACATGGTCGTTTTTTTTAGGCAAAAAACGCCTTACTATACATGGTCGTTTTCTTCACAAAAAACGCCTTACTATACCTGGTCGTTTTTTTCTAAATTAAAAAACGCCTTACTATACATGGTCGTTTTTTTCACAAAAAAACGCCTTACTATACATGGTCGTTTTTTTTTAGGCAAAAAACGCCTTACTATACATGGTCGTTTTTTTCACAAAAAAACTGCTTACTGTACATGGTCGTTTTTTTCCCACAAAAAAACGCCTTACTATACATGGCCGTTTTTTTTTAGGCAAAAAACGCCTTACTATACATGGTCGTTTTTTTCACAAAAAAACTGCTTACTATACATGGTCGTTTTTTTTCACAAAAAAACGCCTTACTTTACATGGTCGTTTTTTTTTCACAAAAAAACGCCTTACTATACCTGGTCGTTTTTTTCTAAATTAAAAAACGCCTTACTATACATGGTCGTTTTTTTTCACAAAAAAACGCCTTACTATACATGGTCGTTTTTTTCCCACAAAAAACGCCTTACTATACATGGTCGTTTTTTTTAGGCAAAAAACGCCTTACTATACATGGTCGTTTTTTTCTAAATTAAAAAACGCCTTACTATACATGGTCGTTTTTTTCCCACAAAAAACGCCTTACTATACATGGTCGTTTTTTTCACAAAAAAACTGCTTACTATACATGGTCGTTTTTTTTCACAAAAAAACGCCTTACTATACATGGTCGTTTTTTTTTCACAAAAAACGCCTTACTATACATGGTCGTTTTTTTTAGGCAAAAAACGCCTTACTATACATGGTCGTTTTCTTCACAAAAAACGCCTTACTATACCTGGTCGTTTTTTTCTAAATTAAAAAACGCCTTACTATACATGGTCGTTTTTTTCACAAAAAAACGCCTTACTATACATGGTCGTTTTTTTCCCACAAAAAACGCCTTACTATACATGGTCGTTTTTTTTCACAAAAAACGCCTTACTATACATGGTCGTTTTTTTTCACAAAAAACGCCTTACTATACATGGTCGTTTTTTTCACAAAAAAACTGCTTACTATACATGGTCGGTTTTTTTTCACAAAAAAACGCCTTACTATACATGGTCGTTTTTATTTCACAAAAAAACGCCTTACTATACATGGTCGTTTTTTTCACAAAAAAACGCCTTACTATACATGGTCGTTTTTTTCACAAAAAACGCCTTACTATACATGGTCGTTTTTTTCACAAAAAAACGCCTTACTATACATGGTCGTTTTTTTCCCACAAAAAACGCCTTACTATACATGGTCGTTTTTTTCACAAAAAAACGCCTTACTATACATGGTCGATTTTTTTTAGGCAAAAAACGCCTTACTATACATGGTCGTTTTTTTTAGGCAAAAAACGCCTTACTATACATGGTCGTTTTTTTTAGGCAAAAAACGCCTTACTATACATGGTCGTTTTCTTCACAAAAAACGGCTTACTATACCTGGTCGTTTTTTTCTAAATTAAAAAACGCCTTACTATACAAGGTCGTTTTTTTCACAAAAAAACGCCTTACTATACATGGTCGTTTTTTTCCCACAAAAAACGCCTTACTATACATGGTCGTTTTTTTCACAAAAAACGCCTTACTATACATGGTCGTTTTTTTTCACAAAAAAACGCCTTACTATACATGGTCGTTTTTTTCCCACAAAAAACGCCTTACTATACATGGTCGTTTTTTTCACAAAAAAACTGCTTACTATACATGGTCGTTTTTTTTCACAAAAAAACGCCTTACTATACATGGTCGTTTTTTTTTCACAAAAAAACGCCTTACTATACATGGTCGTTTTTATTTCACAAAAAAACGCCTTACTATACATGGTCGTTTTTTTTAGGCAAAAAACGCCTTACTATACATGGTCGTTTTTTTTTAGGCAAAAAACGCCTTACTATACATGGTCGTTTTCTTCACAAAAAACGCCTTACTATACCTGGTCGTTTTTTTTCTAAATTAAAAAACGCCTTACTATACATGGTCGTTTTTTTCACAAAAAACGCCTTACTATACATGGTCGTTTTTTTCCCACAAAAAACGCCTTACTATACATGGTCGTTTTTTTTCACAAAAAACGCCTTACTATACATGGTCGTTTTTTTTCACAAAAAACGCCTTACTATACATGGTCGTTTTTATTTCACAAAAAAACGCCTTACTATACATGGTCGTTTTTTTTTCACAAAAAAACGCCTTACTATACATGGTCGTTTTTATTTCACAAAAAAACGCCTTACTATACATGGTCGTTTTTTTTAGGCAAAAAACGCCTGACTATACATGGTCGTTTTCTTCACAAAAAAACGCCTTACTATACATGGTCGTTTTTTTCACAAAAAAACTGCTTACTATACATGGTCGTTTTTTTTTCACAAAAAAACGCCTTACTATACATGGTCGTTTTTTTTTCACAAAAAAACGCCTTACTATACATGGTCGTTTTTTTTTAGGCAAAAAACGCCTTACTATACATGGTCGTTTTTTTTAGGCAAAAAACGCCTTACTATACCTGGTCGTTTTTTTCTAAATTAAAAAACGCCTTACTATACATGGTCGTTTTTTTCACAAAAAACGCCTTACTATACATGGTCGTTTTTTTTCACAAAAAAACGCCTTACTATACATGGTCGTTTTTTTCACAAAAAAACGCCTTACTATACATGGTCGTTTTCTTCACAAAAAACGCCTTACTATACCTGGTCGTTTTTTTCTAAATTAAAAAACGCCTTACTATACATGGTCGTTTTTTTCACAAAAAAACGCCTTACTATACATGGTCGTTTTTTTTCACAAAAAAACGCCTTACTATACATGGTCGTTTTTTTCCCACAAAAAACGCCTTACTATACATGGTCGTTTTTTTCACAAAAAAACGCCTTACTATACATGGTCGTTTTTTTTCACAAAAAAACGCCTTACTATACATGGTCGTTTTTTTTTAGGCAAAAAACGCCTTACTATACATGGTCGTTTTTTTTTGGCAAAAAACGCCTTACTATACCTGGTCGTTTTTTTCTAAATTAAAAAACGCCTTACTATACATGGTCGTTTTTTTCACAAAAAACGCCTTACTATACATGGTCGTTTTTTTTCACAAAAAAACGCCTTACTATACATGGTCGTTTTTTTCACAAAAAACGCCTTACTATACATGGTCGTTTTTTTTTCACAAAAAAACGCCTTACTATACATGGTCGTTTTTTTCACAAAAAAACTGCTTACTATACATGGTCGTTTTTTTTCACAAAAAAACGCCTTACTATACATGGTCGTTTTTATTTCACAAAAAAACGCCTTACTATACATGGTCGTTTTTTTTAGGCAAAAAACGCCTTACTATGCATGGTCGTTTTCTTCACAAAAAAAACTGCTTACTATACATGGTCGTTTTTTTTCACAAAAAAACGCCTTACTATACATGGTCGTTTTTTTTCACAAAAAACGCCTTACTATACGTGGTCGTTTTTTTTTCACAAAAAAACGCCTTACTATACATGGTCGTTTTTTTTTAGGCAAAAAACGCCTTACTATACATGGTCGTTTTTTTCGACAAAAAATGCCTTACTATATACATGGTCGTTTTTTTTAGGCAAAAAATGCCTTACTATACATGGTCGTTTTTTTTTTCACAAAAAACGCCTTACTATACGTGGTCGTTTTTTTTTTTAGGCAAAAAACGCCTTACTATACATGGTCGTTTTTTTAGGCAAAAAACGCCTTACTATACATGGTCGTTTTTTTGTTAGGCAAAAAACGCCTTACTATACATGGTCTTTTTTTTTTAGGCAAAAAACGCCTTACTATACATGGTCGTTTTTTTAAGGTAAAAACGCCTTACTATACATGGTCGTTTTTTTTTAGGCAAAAAACGCCTTACTATACATGGTAGTTTTTTTCGACAAAAAATGCCTTACTATACATGGTCGTTTTTTTAGGCAAAAAACGCCTTACTATACATGGTCGTTTTTTTTGGGGGCAAAAACGCCTTACTATACATGGTCGTTTTTTTAGGCAAAAAACGCCTTACTATACATGGTGGTTTTCTTCACAAAAAAACGCCTTACTATACATGGTCGTTTTTTTTCACAAAAAACGCCTTACTATACGTGGTCGTTTTTTTTTCACAAAAAAACGCCTTACTATACATGGTCGTTTTTTTTTAGGCAAAAAACGCCTTACTATACATGGTCGTTTTTTTCGACAAAAAATGCCTTACTATATACATGGTCGTTTTTTTTAGGCAAAAAATGCCTTACTATATACATGGTCGTTTTTTTTTTAGGCAAAAAACGCCTTACAATACATGGTCGTTTTTTTAGGCAAAAAACGCCTTACTATACATGGTCGTTTTTTTGTTAGGCAAAAAACGCCTTATTATACATGGTCTTTTTTTTTTAGGCAAAAAACGCCTTACTATACATGGTCGTTTTTTTAAGGTAAAAACGCCTTACTATACATGGTCGTTTTTTTTTAGGCAAAAAACGCCTTACTATACATGGTAGTTTTTTTCGACAAAAAATGCCTTACTATACATGGTCGTTTTTTTAGGCAAAAAACGCCTTACTATACATGGTCGTTTTTTTCTAAATTAAAAAACGCCTTACTATACATGGTCGTTTTTTTCACAAAAAACGCCTTACTATACATGGTCGTTTTTTTTCACAAAAAAACGCCTTACTATACATGGTCGTTTTTTTCACAAAAAAACGCCTTACTATACATGGTCGTTTTCTTCACAAAAAACGCCTTACTATACATGGTCGTTTTTTTAGGCAAAAAACGCCTTACTATACATGGTCGTTTTTTTCTAAATTAAAAAACGCCTTACTATACATGGTCGTTTTTTTCACAAAAAACGCCTTACTATACATGGTCGTTTTTTTCACAAAAAAACGCCTTACTATACATGGTCGTTTTTTTTCACAAAAAAACGCCTTACTATACATGGTCGTTTTTTTCCCACAAAAAACGCCTTACTATACATGGTCGTTTTTTTCACAAAAAAACGCCTTACTATACATGGTCGTTTTTTTTCACAAAAAAACGCCTTACTATACATGGTCGTTTTTTTTTAGGCAAAAAACGCCTTACTATACATGGTCGTTTTTTTTAGGCAAAAAACGCCTTACTATACATGGTCGTTTTTTTCACAAAAAACGCCTTACTATACATGGTCGTTTTTTTTCACAAAAAAACGCCTTACTATACATGGTCGTTTTTTTCACAAAAAAACTGCTTACTATACATGGTCGTTTTTTTTCACAAAAAAACGCCTTACTATACATGGTCGTTTTTATTTCACAAAAAAACGCCTTACTATACATGGTCGTTTTTTTTAGGCAAAAAACGCCTTACTATACATGGTCGTTTTTTTAAGGTAAAAAACGCCTTACTATACATGGTCGTTTTTTTAGGCAAAAAACGCCTTACTATACATGGTGTTTTTTTAAGGTAAAAAACGCCTTACTATACATGGTCGTTTTTTTAAGGTAAAAAACGCCTTACTATACATGGTCCTTTTTTTTAGGCAAAAAACGCCTTACTATACATGGTCGTTTTTTTAAGGTAAAAAACGCCTTACTATACATGGTCGTTTTTTTAAGGTAAAAAATGCCTTACTATACATGGTCTTTTTTTTCAGGCAAAAAACGCCTTACTATACATGGTAGTTTTTTTAGGCAAAAAACGCCTTACTATACATGGTCGTTTTTTTAGGCAAAAAACGCCTTACTATACATGGTCGTTTTTTTAGGCAAAAAACGCCTTACTATATACATGGTCGTTTTTTTCGACAAAAAACGCCTTACTATATACATGGTCGTTTTTTTTAGGCAAAAAACGCCTTACTATACATGGTCGTTTTTTTTTAGGCAAAAAACGCCTTACTATACATGGTCGTTTTTTTCGACAAAAAACGCCTTACTATAAATGGTCGTTTTTTTCGACAAA
This sequence comes from Idiotropiscis lumnitzeri, assembly GCF_059441095.1. Classification (NCBI taxonomy): domain Eukaryota; kingdom Metazoa; phylum Chordata; class Actinopteri; order Syngnathiformes; family Syngnathidae; genus Idiotropiscis; species Idiotropiscis lumnitzeri. Next base: position 5,445,164 of record NC_142392.1, read on the forward strand.
AAATGCCTTACTATACATGGTCTTTTTTTTTAGGCAAAAAACGCCTTACTATACATGGTCGTTTTTTTAAGGTAAAAAACGCCTTACTATACTTGGTTGTTTTATTTTCACAAAAAACGCCTTACTATACATGGTCTTTTTTTTCAGGCAAAAAACGCCTTACTATACATGGTAGTTTTTTTAGGCAAAAAACGCCTTACTATACATGGTCGTTTTTTTAGGCAAAAAACGCCTTACTATACATGGTCGTTTTTTTAGGCAAAAAACGCCTTACTATACATGGTCGTTTTTTTCGACAAAAAACGCCTTACTATATACATGGTCGTTTTTTTTAGGCAAAAAACGCCTTACTATACATGGTCGTTTTTTTTAAGGCAAAAAACGCCTTACTATACATGGTCGTTTTTTTCGACAAAAAACGCCTTACTATACATGGTCGTTTTTTTTAGGCAAAAAACGCCTTACCATACATGGTCGTTTTTTCGGGGCAAAAAACGCCTTACTATACATGGTCGTTTTTTTCAGGCAAAAAACGCCTTACTATACATGGAAGTTTTTTTAGGCAAAAAACGCCTTACTATACATGGTCGTTTTTTTAGGCAAAAAACGCCTTACTATACATGGTCGTTTTTTTAGGCAAAAAACGCCTTACTATCCATGGTCGTTTTTTTCGACAAAAAACGCCTTACTATACATGGTCGTTTTTTTTAGGCAAAAAACGCCTTACCATACATGGTCGTTTTTTAGGGGCAAAAAACGCCTTACTATACATGGTCGTTTTTTTCAGGCAAAAAACGCCTTACTATACATGGAAGTTTTTTTAGGCAAAAAACGCCTTACTATACATGGTCGTTTTTTTAGGCAAAAAACGCCTTACTATACATGGTCGTTTTTTTAGGCAAAAAACGCCTTACTATACATGGTCGTTTTTTTCGACAAAAAACGCCTTACTATATACATGGTCGTTTTTTTTAGGCAAAAAAAGCCTTACTATACATGGTCGTTTTTTTTAGGCAAAAAACGCCTTACTATACATGGTCGTTTTTTTCGACAAAAAACGCCTTACTATACATGGTCGTTTTTTTTAGGCAAAAAACGCCTTACCATACATGGTCGTTTTTTAGGGGCAAAAAACGCCTTACTATACATGGTCGTTTTTTTCACAAAAAACGCCTTACTATACATGGTCCTTTTTTTTAGGCAAAAAACGCCTTACTATACATGGTCGTTTTCTTCACAAAAAAACGCCTTACTATACATGGTCGTTTTTTTTCACAAAAAACGCCTTACTATACGTGGTCGTTTTTTTTTCACAAAAAAACGCCTTACTATACATGGTCGTTTTTTTTTAGGCAAAAAACGCCTTACTATACATGGTCGTTTTTTTCGACAAAAAATGCCTTACTATATACATGGTCGTTTTTTTTAGGCAAAAAATGCCTTACCATATACATGGTCGTTTTTTTTTTAGGCAAAAAACGCCTTACAATACATGGTCGTTTTTTTAGGCAAAAAACGCCTTACTATACATGGTCGTTTTTTTGTTAGGCAAAAAACGCCTTATTATACATGGTCTTTTTTTTTTAGGCAAAAAACGCCTTACTATACATGGTCGTTTTTTTAAGGTAAAAACGCCTTACTATACATGGTCGTTTTTTTTTAGGCAAAAAACGCCTTACTATACATGGTAGTTTTTTTCGACAAAAAATGCCTTACTATACATGGTCGTTTTTTTAGGCAAAAAACGCCTTACTATACATGGTCGTTTTTTTCTAAATTAAAAAACGCCTTACTATACATGGTCGTTTTTTTCACAAAAAACGCCTTACTATACATGGTCGTTTTTTTTCACAAAAAAACGCCTTACTATACATGGTCGTTTTTTTCACAAAAAAACGCCTTACTATACATGGTCGTTTTCTTCACAAAAAACGCCTTACTATACATGGTCGTTTTTTTAGGCAAAAAACGCCTTACTATACATGGTCGTTTTTTTCTAAATTAAAAAACGCCTTACTATACATGGTCGTTTTTTTCACAAAAAACGCCTTACTATACATGGTCGTTTTTTTCACAAAAAAACGCCTTACTATACATGGTCGTTTTTTTTCACAAAAAAACGCCTTACTATACATGGTCGTTTTTTTCACAAAAAAACGCCTTACTATACATGGTCGTTTTTTTTCACAAAAAAACGCCTTACTATACATGGTCGTTTTTTTTTAGGCAAAAAACGCCTTACTATACATGGTCGTTTTTTTTAGGCAAAAAACGCCTTACTATACATGGTCGTTTTTTTCACAAAAAACGCCTTACTATACATGGTCGTTTTTTTTCACAAAAAAACGCCTTACTATACATGGTCGTTTTTTTCACAAAAAAACTGCTTACTATACATGGTCGTTTTTTTTCACAAAAAAACGCCTTACTATACATGGTCGTTTTTTTTAGGCAAAAAACGCCTTACTATACATGGTCGTTTTTTTAAGGTAAAAAACGCCTTACTATACATGGTCGTTTTTTTAGGCAAAAAACGCCTTACTATACATGGTGTTTTTTTAAGGTAAAAAACGCCTTACTATACATGGTCCTTTTTTTTAGGCAAAAAACGCCTTACTATACATGGTCGTTTTTTTAAGGTAAAAAACGCCTTACTATACATGGTCGTTTTTTTAAGGTAAAAAATGCCTTACTATACATGGTCTTTTTTTTCAGGCAAAAAACGCCTTACTATACATGGTAGTTTTTTTAGGCAAAAAACGCCTTACTATACATGGTCGTTTTTTTAGGCAAAAAACGCCTTACTATACATGGTCGTTTTTTTAGGCAAAAAACGCCTTACTATATACATGGTCGTTTTTTTCGACAAAAAACGCCTTACTATATACATGGTCGTTTTTTTTAGGCAAAAAACGCCTTACTATACATGGTCGTTTTTTTTTAGGCAAAAAACGCCTTACTATACATGGTCGTTTTTTTCGACAAAAAACGCCTTACTATAAATGGTCGTTTTTTTCGACAAAAAATGCCTTACTATACATGGTCTTTTTTTTTAGGCAAAAAACGCCTTACTATACATGGTCGTTTTTTTAAGGTAAAAAACGCCTTACTATACTTGGTTGTTTTATTTTCACAAAAAACGCCTTACTATACATGGTCTTTTTTTTCAGGCAAAAAACGCCTTACTATACATGGTAGTTTTTTTAGGCAAAAAACGCCTTACTATACATGGTCGTTTTTTTAGGCAAAAAACGCCTTACTATACATGGTCGTTTTTTTAGGCAAAAAACGCCTTACTATACATGGTCGTTTTTTTCGACAAAAAACGCCTTACTATATACATGGTCGTTTTTTTTAGGCAAAAAACGCCTTACTATACATGGTCGTTTTTTTTTAGGCAAAAAACGCCTTACTATACATGGTCGTTTTTTTCGACAAAAAACGCCTTACTATACATGGTCGTTTTTTTTAGGCAAAAAACGCCTTACCATACATGGTCGTTTTTTCGGGGCAAAAAACGCCTTACTATACATGGTCGTTTTTTTCAGGCAAAAAACGCCTTACTATACATGGAAGTTTTTTTAGGCAAAAAACGCCTTACTATACATGGTCGTTTTTTTAGGCAAAAAACGCCTTACTATACATGGTCGTTTTTTTAGGCAAAAAACGCCTTACTATCCATGGTCGTTTTTTTCGACAAAAAACGCCTTACTATACATGGTCGTTTTTTTTAGGCAAAAAACGCCTTACCATACATGGTCGTTTTTTAGGGGCAAAAAACGCCTTACTATACATGGTCGTTTTTTTCAGGCAAAAAACGCCTTACTATACATGGAAGTTTTTTTAGGCAAAAAACGCCTTACTATACATGGTCGTTTTTTTAGGCAAAAAACGCCTTACTATACATGGTCGTTTTTTTAGGCAAAAAACGCCTTACTATACATGGTCGTTTTTTTCGACAAAAAACGCCTTACTATATACATGGTCGTTTTTTTTAGGCAAAAAAAGCCTTACTATACATGGTCGTTTTTTTTAGGCAAAAAACGCCTTACTATACATGGTCGTTTTTTTCGACAAAAAACGCCTTACTATACATGGTCGTTTTTTTTAGGCAAAAAACGCCTTACCATACATGGTCGTTTTTTAGGGGCAAAAAACGCCTTACTATACATGGTCGTTTTTTTCACAAAAAACGCCTTACTATACATGGTCCTTTTTTTTAGGCAAAAAACGCCTTACTATACATGGTAGTTTTTTTGGGGGGCAAAAACGCCTTACTGTACATGGTCGTTTTTTTAAGGTAAAAAACGCCTTACTATACATGGTCGTTTTTGAGGCAAAAAACGCCTTACTTTACATGGTCGTTTTTTTAAGGTAAAAAACGCCTTACTATACATGGTCTTTTTTTTAGGCAAAAAAACGCCTTACTATACATGGTCTTTTTTTTAGGCAAAAAACGCCTTACTATACATGGTCGTTTTTTTAGGCAAAAAATGCCTTACTATACATGGTCTTTTTTTTAGGCAAAAAACGCCTTACTAAACATGGTCGTTTTTTCTGGCAAAAAACGCCTTACTATACATGGTCGTTTTTTTCGACAAAAAATGCCTTACTATACATGGTCGTTTTTGAGGCAAAAAACGCTTAACTATACATGGTCTTTTTTTTTAGGCAAAAAACGCCTTACTATACATGGTCGTTTTTTTTCTGGCAAAAAATGCCTTACTATACATGGTCGTTTTTTTTCTGGCAAAAAACGCTTAACTATACATGGTCTTTTTTTTTAGGCAAAAAACGCCTTACTATACATGGTCGTTTTTTTTAGGCAAAAAACGCCTTACTATACATGGTCTTTTTTTTAAGGCAAAAAACGCCTTACTATACATGGTCGTTTTTTTCGACAAAAATGCCTTACTATGCATGGTCGTTTTTTTAGGCAAAAAATGCCTTACTATACATGGTCGTTTTTTTGGGGGGCAAAAACGCCTTACTATACATGGTCGTTATTTTAGGCAAAAAACGCCTTACTATACATGGTCGTTTTTTTAGGCAAAAAACGCCTTACTATACATGGTCGTTTTTTTAGGCAAAAAACGCCTTACTATACATGGTCGTTTTTTTCGACAAAAAATGCCTTACTATACATGGTCTTTTTTTTAGGCAAAAAACGCCTTACTATACATGGTCGTTTTTTTCTCAGAAAACGCCTTACTATACATGGCCTTTTTTTTTTTAGGCAAAAAACGCCTTACTATACATGGTCGTTTTTTTAGGCAAAAAACGGCTAATTATACATGGTCGTTTTTTTTGGCAAAAAACGCCTTACTATACATGGTCGTTTTTTTAAGGTAAAAAACGCCTTACTATACATGGTCGTTTTTTTAAGGTAAAAAACGCCTTACTATACATGGTCCTTTTTTTAGGCAAAAAACGCCTTACTATACATGGTCGTTTTTTTAAGGTAAAAAACGCCTTACTATACATGGTCGTTTTTTAAAGGTAAAAAACGCCTTACTATACATGGTCCTTTTTTTTAGGCAAAAAACGCCTTACTATACATGGTCGTTTTTTTAAGGCAAAAAACGCCTTACTATACATGGTCGTTTTTTTAGGCAAAAAACGGCTAATTATACATGGTCGTTTTTTTAGGCAAAAAACGCCTTACTATACATGGTCGTTTTTTTAAGGCAAAAAACGCCTTACTATACATGGTCGTTTTTTTAAGGCAAAAAACGCCTTACTATACATGGTCGTTTTTTTAGGCAAAAAACGGCTAATTATACATGGTCGTTTTTTTAGGCAAAAAACGCCTTACTATACATGGTCCTTTTTTTTAGGCAAAAAACGCCTTACTATACATGGTCGTTTTTTTAAGGTAAAAAACGCCTTACTATACATGGTCGTTTTTTTAAGGTAAAAAACGCCTTACTATACATGGTCCTTTTTTTTCGACAAAAAATGCCTTACTATACATGGTCTTTTTTTTTAGGCAGAAAACGCCTTACTATACATGGTCGTTTTTTTTCACAAAAAAACGCCTTACTATACATGGTCGTTTTTTTTTCACAAAAAAACGCCTTACTATACATGGTCGTTTTTTTCCCACAAAAAACGCCTTACTATACATGGTCGTTTTTTTTCACAAAAAAACGCCTTACTATACATGGTCGTTTTTTTTTCACAAAAAAACGCCTTACTATACATGGTCGTTTTTTTCCCACAAAAAACGCCTTACTATACATGGTCGTTTTTTTTCACAAAAAAACGCCTTACTATACATGGTCGTTTTTTTTTCACAAAAAAACGCCTTACTATACATGGTCGTTTTTTTTAGGCAAAAAACACCTTACTATACATGGTCGTTTTTTTCCCACAAAAAACGCCTTACTATACATGGCCGTTTTTTTTTAGGCAAAAAACGCCTTACTATACATGGTCGTTTTTTTCACAAAAAAACTGCTTTATACATGGTCGTTTTTTTTCACAAAAAAACGCCTTACTATACATGGCCGTTTTTTTTAAGGCAAAAAACGCCTTACTATACATGGTCGTTTTTTTCACAAAAAAACTGCTTACTATACATGGTCGTTTTTTTTCACAAAAAAGCGCCTTACTATACATGGTTGTTTTTTTTTAGGCAAAAAACGCCTTACTATACATGGTCGTTTTTTTTAGGCAAAAAACGCCTTACTATACATGGTCGTTTTCTTCACAAAAAACGCCTTACTATACCTGGTCGTTTTTTTCTAAATTAAAAAACGCCTTACTATACATGGTCGTTTTTTTTTGGGCAAAAAACGCCTTACTATACATGGTGTTTTTTTTTAGGCAAAAAACGCCTAACTATACATGGTCGGTTTTTTTCACAAAAAAACGCCTTACTATACATGGTCGTTTTTTTCCCACAAAAAACGCCTTACTATACATGGTCGTTTTTTTCACAAAAAAACGCCTTACTATACATGGTCGTTTTTTTCACAAAAAACGCCTTACTCTATACATGGTCGTTTTTTTCACAAAAAAACGCCTTACTATACATGGTCGTTTTTTTCCCACAAAAAACGCCTTACTATACATGGTCGTTTTTTTCACAAAAAAACGCCTTACTATACATGGTCGATTTTTTTTTAGGCAAAAAACGCCTTACTATACATGGTCGTTTTTTTTAGGCAAAAAACGCCTTACTATACATGGTCGTTTTTTTTAGGCAAAAAACGCCTTACTATACATGGTCGTTTTCTTCACAAAAAACGGCTTACTATACCTGGTCGTTTTTTTCTAAATTAAAAAACGCCTTACTATACAAGGTCGTTTTTTTCACAAAAAAACGCCTTACTATACATGGTCGTTTTTTTCCCACAAAAAACGCCTTACTATACATGGTCGTTTTTTTCACAAAAAACGCCTTACTATACATGGTCGTTTTTTTTCACAAAAAAACGCCTTACTATACATGGTCGTTTTTTTCCCACAAAAAACGCCTTACTATACATGGTCGTTTTTTTCACAAAAAAACTGCTTACTATACATGGTCGTTTTTTTTCACAAAAAAACGCCTTACTATACATGGTCGTTTTTATTTCACAAAAAAACGCCTGACTATACATGGTCGTTTTTTTTAGGCAAAAAACGCCTTACTATACATGGTCGTTTTCTTCACAAAAAAACGCCTTACTATACATGGTCGTTTTTTTTAGGCAAAAAACGCCTTACTATACATGGTCGTTTTTTTTTAGGCAAAAAACGCCTTACTATACATGGTCGTTTTCTTCACAAAAAACGCCTTACTATACCTGGTCGTTTTTTTTCTAAATTAAAAAACGCCTTACTATACATGGTCGTTTTTTTCACAAAAAAACGCCTTACTATACATGGTCGTTTTTTTTCACAAAAAAACGCCTTACTATACATGGTTGTTTTTTTTTCACAAAAAAACGCCTTACTATACATGGTTGTTTTTTTTTAGGCAAAAAACGCCTTACTATACATGGTCGTTTTTTTTAGGCAAAAAACGCCTTACTATACATGGTCGTTTTCTTCACAAAAAACGCCTTACTATACCTGGTCGTTTTTTTCTAAATTAAAAAACGCCTTACTATACATGGTCGTTTTTTTCACAAAAAAACGCCTTACTATACATGGTCGTTTTTTTTTAGGCAAAAAACGCCTTACTATACATGGTCGTTTTTTTCACAAAAAAACTGCTTACTGTACATGGTCGTTTTTTTCCCACAAAAAAACGCCTTACTATACATGGCCGTTTTTTTTTAGGCAAAAAACGCCTTACTATACATGGTCGTTTTTTTCACAAAAAAACTGCTTACTATACATGGTCGTTTTTTTTCACAAAAAAACGCCTTACTTTACATGGTCGTTTTTTTTTCACAAAAAAACGCCTTACTATACCTGGTCGTTTTTTTCTAAATTAAAAAACGCCTTACTATACATGGTCGTTTTTTTTCACAAAAAAACGCCTTACTATACATGGTCGTTTTTTTCCCACAAAAAACGCCTTACTATACATGGTCGTTTTTTTTAGGCAAAAAACGCCTTACTATACATGGTCGTTTTTTTCTAAATTAAAAAACGCCTTACTATACATGGTCGTTTTTTTCCCACAAAAAACGCCTTACTATACATGGTCGTTTTTTTCACAAAAAAACTGCTTACTATACATGGTCGTTTTTTTTCACAAAAAAACGCCTTACTATACATGGTCGTTTTTTTTTCACAAAAAACGCCTTACTATACATGGTCGTTTTTTTTAGGCAAAAAACGCCTTACTATACATGGTCGTTTTCTTCACAAAAAACGCCTTACTATACCTGGTCGTTTTTTTCTAAATTAAAAAACGCCTTACTATACATGGTCGTTTTTTTCACAAAAAAACGCCTTACTATACATGGTCGTTTTTTTCCCACAAAAAACGCCTTACTATACATGGTCGTTTTTTTTCACAAAAAACGCCTTACTATACATGGTCGTTTTTTTTCACAAAAAACGCCTTACTATACATGGTCGTTTTTTTCACAAAAAAACTGCTTACTATACATGGTCGGTTTTTTTTCACAAAAAAACGCCTTACTATACATGGTCGTTTTTATTTCACAAAAAAACGCCTTACTATACATGGTCGTTTTTTTCACAAAAAAACGCCTTACTATACATGGTCGTTTTTTTCACAAAAAACGCCTTACTATACATGGTCGTTTTTTTCACAAAAAAACGCCTTACTATACATGGTCGTTTTTTTCCCACAAAAAACGCCTTACTATACATGGTCGTTTTTTTCACAAAAAAACGCCTTACTATACATGGTCGATTTTTTTTAGGCAAAAAACGCCTTACTATACATGGTCGTTTTTTTTAGGCAAAAAACGCCTTACTATACATGGTCGTTTTTTTTAGGCAAAAAACGCCTTACTATACATGGTCGTTTTCTTCACAAAAAACGGCTTACTATACCTGGTCGTTTTTTTCTAAATTAAAAAACGCCTTACTATACAAGGTCGTTTTTTTCACAAAAAAACGCCTTACTATACATGGTCGTTTTTTTCCCACAAAAAACGCCTTACTATACATGGTCGTTTTTTTCACAAAAAACGCCTTACTATACATGGTCGTTTTTTTTCACAAAAAAACGCCTTACTATACATGGTCGTTTTTTTCCCACAAAAAACGCCTTACTATACATGGTCGTTTTTTTCACAAAAAAACTGCTTACTATACATGGTCGTTTTTTTTCACAAAAAAACGCCTTACTATACATGGTCGTTTTTTTTTCACAAAAAAACGCCTTACTATACATGGTCGTTTTTATTTCACAAAAAAACGCCTTACTATACATGGTCGTTTTTTTTAGGCAAAAAACGCCTTACTATACATGGTCGTTTTTTTTTAGGCAAAAAACGCCTTACTATACATGGTCGTTTTCTTCACAAAAAACGCCTTACTATACCTGGTCGTTTTTTTTCTAAATTAAAAAACGCCTTACTATACATGGTCGTTTTTTTCACAAAAAACGCCTTACTATACATGGTCGTTTTTTTCCCACAAAAAACGCCTTACTATACATGGTCGTTTTTTTTCACAAAAAACGCCTTACTATACATGGTCGTTTTTTTTCACAAAAAACGCCTTACTATACATGGTCGTTTTTATTTCACAAAAAAACGCCTTACTATACATGGTCGTTTTTTTTTCACAAAAAAACGCCTTACTATACATGGTCGTTTTTATTTCACAAAAAAACGCCTTACTATACATGGTCGTTTTTTTTAGGCAAAAAACGCCTGACTATACATGGTCGTTTTCTTCACAAAAAAACGCCTTACTATACATGGTCGTTTTTTTCACAAAAAAACTGCTTACTATACATGGTCGTTTTTTTTTCACAAAAAAACGCCTTACTATACATGGTCGTTTTTTTTTCACAAAAAAACGCCTTACTATACATGGTCGTTTTTTTTTAGGCAAAAAACGCCTTACTATACATGGTCGTTTTTTTTAGGCAAAAAACGCCTTACTATACCTGGTCGTTTTTTTCTAAATTAAAAAACGCCTTACTATACATGGTCGTTTTTTTCACAAAAAACGCCTTACTATACATGGTCGTTTTTTTTCACAAAAAAACGCCTTACTATACATGGTCGTTTTTTTCACAAAAAAACGCCTTACTATACATGGTCGTTTTCTTCACAAAAAACGCCTTACTATACCTGGTCGTTTTTTTCTAAATTAAAAAACGCCTTACTATACATGGTCGTTTTTTTCACAAAAAAACGCCTTACTATACATGGTCGTTTTTTTTCACAAAAAAACGCCTTACTATACATGGTCGTTTTTTTCCCACAAAAAACGCCTTACTATACATGGTCGTTTTTTTCACAAAAAAACGCCTTACTATACATGGTCGTTTTTTTTCACAAAAAAACGCCTTACTATACATGGTCGTTTTTTTTTAGGCAAAAAACGCCTTACTATACATGGTCGTTTTTTTTTGGCAAAAAACGCCTTACTATACCTGGTCGTTTTTTTCTAAATTAAAAAACGCCTTACTATACATGGTCGTTTTTTTCACAAAAAACGCCTTACTATACATGGTCGTTTTTTTTCACAAAAAAACGCCTTACTATACATGGTCGTTTTTTTCACAAAAAACGCCTTACTATACATGGTCGTTTTTTTTTCACAAAAAAACGCCTTACTATACATGGTCGTTTTTTTCACAAAAAAACTGCTTACTATACATGGTCGTTTTTTTTCACAAAAAAACGCCTTACTATACATGGTCGTTTTTATTTCACAAAAAAACGCCTTACTATACATGGTCGTTTTTTTTAGGCAAAAAACGCCTTACTATGCATGGTCGTTTTCTTCACAAAAAAAACTGCTTACTATACATGGTCGTTTTTTTTCACAAAAAAACGCCTTACTATACATGGTCGTTTTTTTTCACAAAAAACGCCTTACTATACGTGGTCGTTTTTTTTTCACAAAAAAACGCCTTACTATACATGGTCGTTTTTTTTTAGGCAAAAAACGCCTTACTATACATGGTCGTTTTTTTCGACAAAAAATGCCTTACTATATACATGGTCGTTTTTTTTAGGCAAAAAATGCCTTACTATACATGGTCGTTTTTTTTTTCACAAAAAACGCCTTACTATACGTGGTCGTTTTTTTTTTTAGGCAAAAAACGCCTTACTATACATGGTCGTTTTTTTAGGCAAAAAACGCCTTACTATACATGGTCGTTTTTTTGTTAGGCAAAAAACGCCTTACTATACATGGTCTTTTTTTTTTAGGCAAAAAACGCCTTACTATACATGGTCGTTTTTTTAAGGTAAAAACGCCTTACTATACATGGTCGTTTTTTTTTAGGCAAAAAACGCCTTACTATACATGGTAGTTTTTTTCGACAAAAAATGCCTTACTATACATGGTCGTTTTTTTAGGCAAAAAACGCCTTACTATACATGGTCGTTTTTTTTGGGGGCAAAAACGCCTTACTATACATGGTCGTTTTTTTAGGCAAAAAACGCCTTACTATACATGGTGGTTTTCTTCACAAAAAAACGCCTTACTATACATGGTCGTTTTTTTTCACAAAAAACGCCTTACTATACGTGGTCGTTTTTTTTTCACAAAAAAACGCCTTACTATACATGGTCGTTTTTTTTTAGGCAAAAAACGCCTTACTATACATGGTCGTTTTTTTCGACAAAAAATGCCTTACTATATACATGGTCGTTTTTTTTAGGCAAAAAATGCCTTACTATATACATGGTCGTTTTTTTTTTAGGCAAAAAACGCCTTACAATACATGGTCGTTTTTTTAGGCAAAAAACGCCTTACTATACATGGTCGTTTTTTTGTTAGGCAAAAAACGCCTTATTATACATGGTCTTTTTTTTTTAGGCAAAAAACGCCTTACTATACATGGTCGTTTTTTTAAGGTAAAAACGCCTTACTATACATGGTCGTTTTTTTTTAGGCAAAAAACGCCTTACTATACATGGTAGTTTTTTTCGACAAAAAATGCCTTACTATACATGGTCGTTTTTTTAGGCAAAAAACGCCTTACTATACATGGTCGTTTTTTTCTAAATTAAAAAACGCCTTACTATACATGGTCGTTTTTTTCACAAAAAACGCCTTACTATACATGGTCGTTTTTTTTCACAAAAAAACGCCTTACTATACATGGTCGTTTTTTTCACAAAAAAACGCCTTACTATACATGGTCGTTTTCTTCACAAAAAACGCCTTACTATACATGGTCGTTTTTTTAGGCAAAAAACGCCTTACTATACATGGTCGTTTTTTTCTAAATTAAAAAACGCCTTACTATACATGGTCGTTTTTTTCACAAAAAACGCCTTACTATACATGGTCGTTTTTTTCACAAAAAAACGCCTTACTATACATGGTCGTTTTTTTTCACAAAAAAACGCCTTACTATACATGGTCGTTTTTTTCCCACAAAAAACGCCTTACTATACATGGTCGTTTTTTTCACAAAAAAACGCCTTACTATACATGGTCGTTTTTTTTCACAAAAAAACGCCTTACTATACATGGTCGTTTTTTTTTAGGCAAAAAACGCCTTACTATACATGGTCGTTTTTTTTAGGCAAAAAACGCCTTACTATACATGGTCGTTTTTTTCACAAAAAACGCCTTACTATACATGGTCGTTTTTTTTCACAAAAAAACGCCTTACTATACATGGTCGTTTTTTTCACAAAAAAACTGCTTACTATACATGGTCGTTTTTTTTCACAAAAAAACGCCTTACTATACATGGTCGTTTTTATTTCACAAAAAAACGCCTTACTATACATGGTCGTTTTTTTTAGGCAAAAAACGCCTTACTATACATGGTCGTTTTTTTAAGGTAAAAAACGCCTTACTATACATGGTCGTTTTTTTAGGCAAAAAACGCCTTACTATACATGGTGTTTTTTTAAGGTAAAAAACGCCTTACTATACATGGTCGTTTTTTTAAGGTAAAAAACGCCTTACTATACATGGTCCTTTTTTTTAGGCAAAAAACGCCTTACTATACATGGTCGTTTTTTTAAGGTAAAAAACGCCTTACTATACATGGTCGTTTTTTTAAGGTAAAAAATGCCTTACTATACATGGTCTTTTTTTTCAGGCAAAAAACGCCTTACTATACATGGTAGTTTTTTTAGGCAAAAAACGCCTTACTATACATGGTCGTTTTTTTAGGCAAAAAACGCCTTACTATACATGGTCGTTTTTTTAGGCAAAAAACGCCTTACTATA